>NC_132873.1:8299595-8619040 GCF_048164855.1 Canis lupus baileyi
ACCAATCAATGACATGAAAATAGGTCTATAATATAGTGTTAGATGGAAAAGGCAGTTGCCAAATACTATGCATAAAAAGTATGTACTTAGAAATATATGCACATGCAGAGTTACAGATATCTGAAAAATTGTATCAAATTTTTGATGATTATCTCTTGGTGGTGGAATTAGTGGTAATTTTTATTCTTTTTGGGGAGAGTACGTATAACTTAGAACAGTAGATTTTTACTTATTTCAGCCCTATTTTGGCTCATTTTTCCATGTAGAAATTATGAGTTTGGTAACAAGATTTCACATGGTAACTCTAGTGACAGAATGTTAATAGCCATTGTATCAACCTGATGGTAAAGCATTCTCTTTGACTCCCTAGTTTGGTTTCCTTCCTTCCATAGCCATTCCATAGGCATTTAGTCATCATGGGATGACCAAGGGTAAAGGGTCAAAATAAATATTGTGATCACTGCCTCATCCTTCCAATTAGACTTCTCATTCCTCATCTCTCCCAGGCAAACACACTGTTGATAACTTTGATAATCAGAAAGAATTGGAACTGAGAGAATCTCCAAAGAGAACTAACAAGTACTGACATATATACTGACTCACTAATATGTATAATATTATGTATATTGTAATATAATCCACGTGTTTTATATGAAGATTCTGTGGATTAGAGATTTTAAGAGATGTACTCAAGGTCACCAAGCTAAGTGCAGAGCTTGGATTTGAACCCAAGTCTAATTGACTGAGGACCCCATACCTTTCTGCCAATAGATACCAACCTCCCCAAAATATTTCTTGCATACTTACTTCATGTCAGACACTTCATATATATTCATCTGATCCTCAAGATAACCTTGGTGGATAGTTATTATTATCTTCAATTTACAAATGAGGAAACTGGTGTTCAGAGAGTTTAAGTGATTTCCCACAGGTCCTACTAGGGTTGCAAACTCTACTCAAATTTTAGTACGTCAGAGCTGATCCTACCACACCAATGTATTTGCTAGTGTTGCTGTAACAAAATACTATAGAGAGGTGGCTTGAACAACAGAAATTAAGTTTCTCACAATTCTGGAAACTGGAAAACTAAGATCAAGGTACTCTCCTGAGGTCTGTCTCATTGGCTTATAGATGGCTATTTTCTCATGCCATCTTCAGGGTCTTCCCTGTGAGCACATCCCTAGTGTGTCTCTGAGTGTCTAAATTTCCTCTTATTTTTTTTCCAGTGCAATACATTTTTATTGATCTTTTTTGTGTGTACCACGTTCAGGGGTAGGCATCAGTGATAGAAGGGGAGTGGGGATTCAAAAATAAATAGCACATGGTCTCTTGTTCCAAAAAACTTGCCATCTAGTAGATAATCTTTTTCCAGTTTTATTGAGAAATAATTGACATACATCACTGTATAATTTTAAGGTATATAGCATAATGATATTATTTAAATATATTGTGAGATGGGATCCCTGGTTGGCTCAGCGGTTTGGCACCTGCCTTCAGCCCAGGGCGTGATCCTGGAGTCCCAGGATCGAGTCCCACATCGGGCTCCCTGAGTGGATCCTGCTTCCCCCTCTGCCTGTGTCTCTGCCTCTCTCTCTCTCTCTCTGTGTGTGTCTCTCATGAATAAATAAATAAAATCTTTTTAAAAATAAATAAATAAATAAACAATAACTAAATAAATAAATATATTGTGAGATGATTGCAATAGGTTCGGCTAACATCCATCTTCTCACATATTATGTATGTACATAATAAAAAGAAAAGAAAAAATTATCCTTGTGATAAGAACTCATAGGATTTTCTCTCTTAAGCACTTGTCTATATCTCACAGAGCAGTGTTAGCTAGTCCTCATGTTGCGCATTATATCCCTAGTACTTATTCTATTCAGTGAAGTTTGTAACTTTTGACCACCTTCCACCAATTCCCCCTCCTCCATCTCTCCAGTTTTGATAATCCTAAGTCTGATCTCTTTTTTCTCTGAGTTTGGTTTGGTTTTGATTCCACATAAGGTGAGATCATAAAATATTTCTTTCACTCTCTGACTTATTTCATTTCTCATTGACGCCTTCAAGGTCCATCCAAGTTGTTGCAAATGGTGGGATTTCTTCATTTTCTTTTTATGGCTGAATAATGTGCCACTGTGTGTGTGTGTGTGTGTGTGCGCGCGCGCTTATGGCAGAACTTCTTTATCCATTCATCCATCAGTGGACACTTAGTTGTTGCCAGGTCTTGGCTATTATTGTACATAATGCTGCTATAAACATAGGGGTGCAGAGCATCATTGGTGAGATTGTAAATTGGCACAGCCTTTATAGAAAACAGCATGGAGGATTCTCAAGATATCAGAAGTAGAGCTTACTATCCAGTAATTCCACTTTGGGAAATATATACAAAGGAAATGAAAACACTAATCCCAAGAGGGATCTACACCCCCATATTCAAATTTCCTCTTCTTGTAAGAACACCAGATTAGTGCCTACCCATATGACCTTAATTACCTCTTTAAAGGCCCTGTCTCCAGGTTGTCTTTTAGTTTTGTTGACTGTTTCTTTTGCTGTGCAGAAGCTTTTTATCTTGATTAAGTCCCAATAGTTCATTCTTGCTTTTGCTTCTCTTGCCTTCGTAGATGCATCTTGCAAGAAGTTGCCGTGGCCAAGTTCAGAAAGGGTGTTGCCTGTGTTCTCCACTAGGATTTTGATGGATTCTTGTTTCACATTTAGATCTTTCATCCATTTTGAGTTTATGCTGAGTGAAGTAAGTCAGTTGGAGAAAGACAATCATTATATGGCTTCACACATATGGGGAATATAAAAAATAGTGAAAGGGATTATAAAAGAAAGGAGAGAGAATGAGTGGGAAAAATTAGAGAGGGTGACAAAGCATGAGAGACTCCTAACTCTGGGAAATGAACAGGGAGTAGTGGAAGGGGAGCTGGGTAGGGGAATGGGGTGACTGGGTGATGGGCCCTGAGGGGGGCACTTGATGGGATGAGCACTGGGTGTTATACTATATGTTGGCAAATCGAACTCCAATTAAAAAAATATATAAAAAATAAATTTAAAAAAATAAATAAAGTAAAAATAAAGGTCTTGTCTCCAAATGCAGTCGCATTCTGTGGTAATGGAGTTAGGACTTGAATATATGAATTCGGGGTATAGGGGCATGATTCAGTCCATGACAATCATCCCACAAAGTCATAATACTGATCTTTTACAGACTGTCTTCAGTTCAGGTTTCTACCTGTTTTGAGGACTGTAAACTTCTTAATCTCTATGTGTACATAATTCCAATATGCATAATATCCAATATATCCACTACACATAAAAGTGTACAAATATACTCATTGTATTTGAGTGATTAGATGGGCTGAACTACAGGCAGGAGGATAGAATATCTAGCAGCAGGCTAGCTCACTGTGTTGAAAAGGAAGTGATTACGCCCATCCTTACAATGGTTTATTGTTTCAGCTCCAGAAGGAATAGCATCAATACTGGGCCAATCCTTGCCCCATGTTGCAGAAAACTCAATCTATGCCCTGGGGTTAGGTGGGGTGATGCTTTAGGGATGTTTATGGCTTCCAGACATACCACCTCCTCACATCCTGTGGGGGAAACTACAGCTGAATGAGTCAGCGACTAAGTTGGGAATCAGCCCAGAACTTCTAGAACAGTAGATTCAACATGTAAAAATGAGAATAATACCCCATAATCATTTTCACTATGAACCAGTTGATTTTGAAGATATGATTCATTTAAGATAAAGCCAAATATTCCATCTACATACTTTTTGAGCCATTAAGAAAAGAATTGTATGTATATATGTATATATATTTAGGGCATTTCTCTTTTTTATACTTCCAGCAAATATAGAAAGAACACAGAAATTCAACTCTGGAGAGATAAGGAGAGAAAGAAAAGATACAGAGCTATGGACATGCACACATACAAACTCACATGTATACATATTAGAAGACAAGGGGTAAAGCTAGTCAATGATCATTGTATTCAGATTTTATAGACACACAAAAACTAAGGAATCTGCTTTGAAATCTAGACCACCAACACTACTTCACTTCATAAGACATTTTTCCATTTGTTTCCCCTTTGTTTAGTGTAGACTTCATTTAACATATCAATTACTAAACAGACTTCTAAAACCAAGAGAAGGGGGATCCTGGGTGGCTCAGTGGTTCAGCGCCTGCCTTTGGCCCAGGGCATGATTCTGGAGTCCTGGGATCAAGTCCCACATCAGGCTCCCTGCATGGAACCTGCTTCTCCCTCTGCCTGTGTCTCTGCCTTTCTCTCTCTCTCTCTCTCTCTCTCTCTCTCTCTTTCTGTGTGTGTCTCTCAGGAATAAATAAATAAAATCTTATAAATAAATAAATAAGTAAATAAATAAATAAATAAATAACCAAGAGGAATGTCAACAAAATTATGTAGCTAACAAAAAGGTCAGCATTTTTTATTTGTTTGTATTTGTCCTAATAGACAGATGAATTTAATTGTTTAACTAGACAGGTTTATCATTAGAATATTTGTTAATATAATACAAATTAATTCAAAAGGATTTGGATAAGATTTCAGGGAAAAATGCTCAACTTGAAGCAATGTAGTTAGATGGTCCAAATTGTTGATGTCACTCTCTACTTTCTACTCAGAAAAAAGCTTTCTTTTGTAAAGTACATGATCTTATGCCAACAAAACATTGTTTTCATCTCTGCAATGATGTAGTTTCCAATGTAGAACTGCAGCCACTTACTTTCTATGGAGCTAGGAACACAATGAGATGATTCATGCTTTGGGTCATTTACTCAGGTTATTACATTTTAGCCTTGGATCCTAGAGTCCCTCATTCTCCTGTATATATGTTTTTGATTCCTGTTTCAGGGAATAAGACTGAAAAAAATAATCCTGGAAGTGGCCTCATACCTCTGGCATTCTATCAGCTGATGAGCTGGAGTGAAAGCCTAATCATAAAGCCCTCTGACAAGATACCCTAACCAGCTGGGTCATGGATTCTCTGTCCATTGCCAGTCATAACATTGGCTACAAAATCTTGGAGAGGACAGGCTTTAGCCAGGTTTTCAGTATCAACAATTACATAACTATGTAATTACTATGGCTGTCTGATTTATAAGCTTCTTTTAAAAAAAAGATTTATTTATTCATTTCAGAGAGAGAGAAGGAGTGTGGTGGGGAGGGGCAGAGGGAGAGAGGGAATCTTAAGCAGACTCCCCACTGAGCACAGAGCCTAACGTGGGGCTCAATCTCACCATCCTGAGATCATGACCTGAGCTGAAATCAAGAGTTGGACCCTTTAAATGACTGATCCACCCAGGCGCCCCTAAACTTCTAACTACAGTGCTAAATTTAATGTTTTCTTGAGTCGAATACTCAATCCCATAGTTTTTTTAGGTCTCTTTGACCCTGGAAGATTTAAGGAATAGATTCTATGGGGCAGGAAAATAAAATGGGGAGCACTACCCAAAATTTAGAAATACCGCTGTATCATTTTTGGACTAGAAGAAAGTGCACAAAATAACAGCATGTGTGTACAATTTTTAAAAAATAAAATGGTGAAGCTTGTTCTGAAGCTTATCAGTTGCAACTTTAGGGTCCCCTTTCTGTTTTTCCTTCCTTCTCTGACATTCCATACGTTCACTCATGTTTTTATCACTTATTGTTATAGCAGGATGTGACTTGCTGTTTTATAACTCTTTCCCACTGTTTTTGGAGTTCAGTGCTCATCCCTCCTCACTGGGGTACCGATAGAACTCACTAGGGTGTGGTCAAGACCATGCCGCTATGCTGTCCTATTCAGCTCACCTCCTTCTTTTTTTTTTTTTTTAAGACATTATTTATTTATTCATGAGAGAGAAACAGACAGAGACAGAGACACAGGCAGAGGGAGAAGCAGGCTCCATGCAGCGAGCCCGACGTGGGACTCGATCCCAGGTCTCCAGGATCACGCCCTGGGCCAAAGGCAGGCACTAAACCACTGAGCCATCCAGGGATCCCAGCTCACCTCCTTCTAAAGTCACTCCTGTTCTGGGTCATCTTGGTATCTACCATATACCCGCTAATCCATGGAAAAAGAATCACTTTCCTGCCAAACAGTGGACACATTGCAGACGTGAATTCTCAGTCTGTAACCAATTGTTCAAATGTTAAACATAAACATACAGAGTTTTCATTAGCTGCGTTTCTGTAAGTCCCCAATCCCCCTCCCCACCCATTTTGCACTTCACATATTCCCACCAGAGCTGAAGGTTTTACATTAATCTGGGAGAATGCCTTCTTTATCTTTTCTGCTGTGCTGGGTGGAGTTTTATAGACTCCTTGAATCCATGGTGGGGAGAAGAGAACTTCCATGCTGAAATATTCCCTAAAATGGTCTCTCTGGCTGTTCTTTGGCAACCCTTGTGTTTGTTGTTTCTCTAAGGAGATACTCTTTGATTCTTACTCACAGTGTATTGTGCTCTCTTACTAAGGTTTAGATTTAGCTAACCCACAAAAATAAAACCTACTTTGAATAGTTGGAGAGAAGTTAGCCAGCTCCGTTCTTTCACTCCTATCTTTCCCGGCTCATCCCTCTGTATTAAGATGTCTTCAATATAAAGCCCATGTGAATCGTGTGTCCATGGTCCACCTTTTGTGCCACAAATCGTGGCCTTCTCCCCATCTCATCAGGCCTCTTCAGCCAGCGAAATTGGCCATGCCATCTTCCTCCCCAAGCCACCCACTGTCATTGGGCTCAGAATTCTGGAACGGAGGTATAATTAAAACAAGGAACAGATTGGTTGGGTAGAACACTTGAACAGAACAGAGAACTTGAATTTTGAAATTCAAATTTTTGCAGGGTCCAGACTCTGAGTGAATATATATGAATGTGGGAAAGTATGATGATGACACAGGTAATTTATTGGTCTATATGAACAAGGAAAGCTCTTAACATTGATATTGATTATAAATAATGGATAAGTAGGAAGAAAAAGCTTAAATTTTTTATTTGTCTTAGTTGTTACAAAGTTATCTGCTACGCTAGATGGTTTCTAGCATGTTTAATATTAACTGAGTACTTTCCTTCCTAAAACCCACTTTTTCACAACTCCTACCATGCTAGTTTTCTTCAGCCTCTCCTGCTTAGTCTAATTCACTGGCTCCTCCCCTCATCTCAACCGAAAAATATTGGCATGAGTAAGACACCTTTCTCGTCCTTTCTTCTTTGTTATTTTCATTCTAACTCAGTGAAAATAAGTTCTATTTGTATAACTTTAAATACCTTCTATCTACTAGAAATCCCCAAATTTATATCTCTAGTCCAGACTTTGATTCTGAGCCTCAAACATTTTTTTGGAAGATTTTATTTATTTATTTATTTATTTATTTATTTATTTATTTATTTATTTATGTATTTATGTATTTATGTATTTATGTATTTATGTATTTATGTATTTATGTATTTATTTGTGAGAAAGAGAGAGCACAAGTGGGAGACAGAAATAGACCCCCCACTGAGCAGGGGCCCAATGTAGGGCTCAATCCCAGGACCCTGGGATCCTGACCTGAGCTGAAGGCAGACACCTGACTGAGCCACCCAGGTGCCCCTCTGAGCCTCAAACTTAAATAGCCAATTGCAGGCAGTTATCTGTAGATGGAGAATGCAACCAAAATGGAATTTACAATACTTTCCTTAATACCCACTTCTACCCCCATCCACCTGACCCTCACCCAGTAGTCCCTACCTTAGGAAATGGCACAATCCTTTTCTATCCAGTTACTAAGGCTAGAAGTCTGGGGGTCATCCTGAGCAAACGCTGAGGGTCCAACCTATAAAATACATTTTTGTTCAACATTTCTGACCTGAGTTGCTGAAATATTTACCTAATCTATATCCTTATTTCGTCGATTGAAGCACCTCTCAAAACTATTCTCCACATAGGGGAGAATTGCCAGATTCTCATGCTAAATAGAATTGCCAGATGATCATGCTAAATAGGGATTTTTCCCATGTTACTCTCTTGAGTAAAAGCCTTTTGAGGGCTCCTATTGCATCAGAGTAAAATCCAAACTTTTCCCCATATCTTACAAAATTCCCCATGACCCTGTCCTCCCTATTTCACAGTACTCTCCTCCTTACTTAAGTCCTGTCACACCAGCCTCTGTCTTTTCTGGTTTCCTGAAAGATTTTTTCCTTAATTCATCACATGATGACTGTTTCTCCCCCTTTGAGTCTCTGTTTTAAAAGTCATTAATTTGGGGATGCCTGGGTGGCTCAGCGGTTTAGCACCACCTTTGGCCCAGGGAGTGATCCTGGAGTCCCAGGATCAAGTCTCACATCGGGCTCCCTGCATGAAGCCTGCTTCTCCCTCTGCCTGTGTCTCTGCCTCTCCCTCTCTCTCTCTGTGTCTCATGAATAACTAAATAAAATCTTTTTTTAAAAAAAGTCATTGATTTAACTCAGTTGGGTGTTTACTGTTTGTCTCCCTCACTGAAATGCAAGGATGGGGATCTTGACTGCTGATCACTTGTGTTCACATTGCCCATCATGGTGCATGGCATATGGTGAGGGGCCAATAAACACTACCAAGTGAACGAATAGAAGAATGAGTGCCAAAATTATACAATAGATGATATGTAGGACACTAGCAAAAACTAAAAATGGTAATTAAAATTCAAAGGCAATAATTTATGTCCACCTCTTGTTTAGTCCAATTAGGATTAAACTTAATTTTTGACATGCTGGAAAAACCTCGTTCTTAATTCTGCTTGATCACAGAAGAACATTCCACATACCTATGACACACATACGCTTAGTATTCATGTCTGTAGAGTCTGTCACAGTTAGTTAGTCATACCTGAAAGTTGTTGGCTTCCAATTCTCGGAAAGAGAAGAAATACTGATTTTATTTGGGAGAGCTTTAGATAATTTTGACAAATCTGTGCATTTACAACTTTGGGGGTAAAAAAGATGCTTTTATTGACCAAATATCTGTACAGATCAAATGCTTTAGCAAAAGTATTTATAAGCTTGTAAACATTACAGTTGCCTATCCTGGGGATGGTTTTAAGAGGTCATTCCTTTTCATTCTTGACATCAGTTCTTTCTCAGAGTGCCACTTTCTCATTTTTTGTCCTCTATCAATTATTAGTTTGGTCCACAATTGTCATAGGCTGAAAGTAACTATGCTGAATTTCATCCTTTTTTTTGTATATGGAGAAACCTCAGCATGAAACAAAGAATGTACTGTTTATAAATCGTTATTGGCTGGATACAAAGTTAGCAGCTGCAAGCAGTTAAACATTAGGAGACTTTTACTTCCTTGCCCCCTCATTTTGGCCAGTTAAATCCTCTTCTGATGAACCTACAAACAAATGAGTTGATAGAGATTTGGAACATTATCTAAGTCTTACTTTGACTAATCTAATTTTCTGCAAAAATATGCAAACTTGCCTAGGTTTGCTTGATTAGTATGTTTTGGATTTTCTTTATGAAGAATTTTTCATTTGATGAATCTATGGACTGTTCGCTGGTGAATGATTATAAAAGGCAATACTTTTTATTATTCTCCTGCTAGGAGAAACACTTAAAAAAAAAAAAAAAAGGCCAACCAACAGTAGCTTCTAGTTTAAGCCTTTAGAGATATGAAAAGTTTTATATCATGCATATCACTCAGGACAAGAAAAAAAATAGGCTCTGCTCTTCCAAAATGGAAATTCCTACTAAGGAACATTTCACCATAACCTCTAAAATTATTAATTAGCCAGCCTACTCACTCATGGCATTAACTTTTCCACTGGAAGAGAATTTCGAGCCAGGTTTCCGTGAGTTAATGTAATGTTTACAGGGGATGCACATGGGAAAATGCTGCAGAATAAAATTGATTGTATTGGACTGAATCAAATTAAGTGCCATAAGTAGGTCAGATCCAGGACATCATAAAGAGTTCTTAAAAACTGTCAGGGTTACCATAACTATCACCCTTAATCCTCATATGAATGCTAAGTGAAAATACTTTAAGAACAAAGATTTTTACAAAAATGTACCCAAGAAAATAATTGTGTGTATTACAGGAGAGAGAAAAAAAATTGTAACCCTCTTAGGATTGCTGGGTGGGTCTAAAAGTTAAACTGAAAAAAAAAAAAATCCAACAAATTTATTCAATATAGGTCTTATGTGACACAGGAGCCCAAGAAACCCAAAGAAACAGTTAAGCCTGTGTATTTTTATGCTAGGTTCATGAAAAGTCAACAGCATGTTAGAATAAGACAGGTTAAGGAGTATGTGGTAAGCATAGTAAACTGGAGGAAACTTAGTAAGGCCTGTTTCTTAGAATCCTCCTTGGTATCCCCTTGTCTTCAGAGATAAAGATGCTCCTTTTCCCTGAGTAGAGGAAGGTTACCTCTGACATGAGGGTTTTATGATCTGTTTTAAGGAAGAAAGGTCAAGTCGGAAGGGGGATGGTCAGAGTGATCTTCTTGCTTCTGTCATTTTCTCAAACTTCTTCAGCTTAAAATATTCAACATGCCAAGGGCACTATATTTGGTGGTAATGTGTCCAGAAACCCACTATTATCAGGAAGAAAACCACATACAATAATATCCAAAGGGTCATAGGTGATTATACATAAAGGTATATACACACAATAACAAGACATGTATATTCCCTTCTTTGGTTTCTCTTTCCTTCATTGGAATGATTGGATGATTTGATAGTAGGGCTCGATTTCTTTTCATAAACAGTAGAATGCTAGAGCTGGACAGAATGGTCTTTGATGTTCATGAATTCAGACAATATTTTCCTGTGAAGAAACAGAGGCCAGGAATAGAAATGAATTATCAAGTAAGGCACATCTACCTAGCAGAGGTGACGGATTTAAAATTCCCGCCCCCCCACCCCCACCCCACTTCAGTGTTTTCTCAATTACAGCATGCTTCCTCTTGGCACATTTTCTGACTAAAGGAAGATATTCAAAGAGGAAGTTTAAATTTTTTTTTTTTTTTTTTTTTTTTTTTTTTTTTATGATAGGCACACAGTGAGAGAGAGGCAGAGACACAGGCAGAGGGAGAAGCAGGCTCCATGCACCGGGAGCCCGATGTGGGATTCGATCCCAGGTCTCCAGGATCGCACCCTGGGCCAAAGGCAGGCGCTAAACCGCTGCGCCACCCAGGGATCCCCAAAGAGGAAGTTTAAAGGAGTAAATTGAATTGGCAGATGAGTTAATAAAAATGGTTTTCCATATGTCTTCTAGGCTTTCTTCAGGGGTTTCTGTGAAAGAATGGAGTCCTTATGTCTAAGACTTCCATTATGGGTAATGAATTGGTTCTCCCCAGCCCCACCCATGCAGGTAGCCTCGCACTAAAGACCAACCTTGGGAGAAGTGAGAAAAAAGCCACTTGAACCATTTCCTGTGTTCTGTGGTTCAGCTGAGACATGCCAATTGAGAAAGATTGAATCCTCTAACACAGAAAACAGATGAGCAGCAGGCAGGTAATGGCAACCAGAAGTAAAGATTTAACAAACGAAGGAATCAACTTGGTGTAGGGAGACAAGGTGAGAACACTGGCTTTGTGACAATCCGAATTGAGTGTAAATCCCAACCATGCCACAGTGAGAAAATGCCTTCTTTTGGCCTGATTTGCTTAATCTGTAAAATGGGGATAATAGAGCCTACCTCTCAAGAGCTCTTGTAAAGATTAAATAAGACAACATATATGAAAGATTTGGACGAATAAAGATACTTAATATATTTAAGGAGGGAGTTTGATTAAAGGGGTTGAACACATGGTCTTTGGAATTGGATATACTTGGCTCATATCTGATGCACCGCTGGACCTCCTACTAGGGTGCCTGGGACATTGTAGAAGCTTCGTGAAATGTCAGTTTCTAGCCCTTCTCCTCCTGGCTCTACCTCCTTCCATCAGCATGTTAATATAGAGCAATGGTTTTCAAACAGACGTGTTCACCAGAATTACCTTTCCACTAATATACAGCAGTGGCTCCCAAGCTGCTGTATGGACCTGGAGGATTTGGTAAAACAGATTACTGAGCGCCATCCCCAGAGTTTCTGATTCAATGGGTCTACAGTAGGACACTTTTGATGTCAATGTAGATATAGGGAAATTACTTTTGGGTACTAGATGACAAAGTCTTCAGCTCTTTGGGCTCCTTTACGGTTTCTGATTGAAAGCGCTATTAAAATACCCCAGCTGAAACATCTTAACTTGCTCTGCTACCAAGAGTGACAACACACCTGATTTCTATTCTCAGTTCTACATTGTTTTTAGTTCTCTGTTCCTCTGCATACTGCCTTTGAATGCAGAGCTCAGTTTGAAATAAAAAAGAACAAGACAATTACTAGGTCAATACTTGTTGAACCGAATAATTCATCTCAAGTGAAAAGCATGGAACATATTTTCTAGTTCTATAATTTTCCCAGATTTCTCATTATTTCTTTTTACAGGTGAAAACTTGGGGTGATCAATTAAACAGTAAATCAAATACTATGATCCAAATACTGTCTAACTCATCACAGCTTGGGACAAAAAAATGCAGTGGATTTAGGGCCAACCTTGTATGTGTAGGCACTTTGTTGTGTTTGTATCAGAGATCAAACACCGGTGTTCCAGTGCTAGCTTGAGGACATGTTTCATTTGTTTTGTTTTACCTAAGTATCTTATTTGATGCCTATCATAGACTGAGTGTGTCTTCCTTCCCCCAAATTTATATATTAAAAACCCTAACCCACAGTATGGCTGTATTTGGAAATGGGGCCTCCATGGTTGTAATCAAGGTTAAATGAGGTCATAAGGGTGAGGCACTGATTCTATAGGATTAATGTCCTTATAAAAAGAGACACAATAAAGCATGATAAAGATCTTTCCTTTCTCTCTCTCTCTCTCTCTCAGGGATGGGGTGGGGGGCACCATGAGTGTGTCTCTCCTCATGCACATACCAAGAAAAGGCTCTGTAAGGACACAGTGAGAAGGTGGCCAGATGCAAACCAGGAAGAGGTATCTCATCAGAAACCAACCATGCTGACACCCTGATCTCAGACTTCCAGCCTCTAGAACTGTGAGAAAATAAATTTCTGTTGTTTAAACCACCTGGTCTATGGTATTTTGTTATGGCAGTCCAAGCAGACTACTACAAGGTTTACATGTTAATCCAGAGTGCTTTCAAAAATTCTGAATTGAGGGTGCCTGGGTGGCTCAGATGGTTAAGCATCTACCTTTGGCTCAGGCCATGATCTCCAGGTCCTGGGATTGAGACCCAAGTGGGGTGCCCTGCTCAGTGGGGAGTCTGCTTCTCTCTTTCCCTCTGTCTCTTCCTCTGTTTCTGCTCTCTCTGCCTCTCTCACTCGTAAATGAGTAAAAGAAGAAGAAGAAGAAGAAGAAGAAGAAGAAGAAGAAGAAGAAGAAGAAGAAGAAGAAAAGTCTTCAAAAAAATACTCTGAATTGGTTGTTGTGCTGGGTATTTTCCATTTGCTCCTACAAATCTATTCTCCACCATTCCCACTCTTCCATTTACACTAATTGGGGTATTTCATCTGTTTTCTTTTAGAAAAACTGATGATATGATTGTCGACATTTTAAAAATTGAGAGATTTTGCGTGAAAATAAATCTAGATTGTCAGGTAGTCATGAAGAATGAAAAGATTTGGCAACAACGCTGGCAATGATGAACTGGCATCTCCCTTTAGACTGGGCGTTAGCTCTCAAGTTGGCCACAGCTCCCACTTGGCATACTCCACTCTATTACTTTACCAGGCTGGCTTCTGTGGCCATCTGAGAACATGATCCGTATTCCTCATGAGATGATGGGAAGGGCTCAAAAGCCCAGATGCTTGGAAATTTCTATACTGGCTGTTGTAGCTGTTGCTGGTAACAGCTCACACTTGCAACCTTCCTGGAACATTGTCCTTGGGTGATTGAAACTGCTTTGCTTGGGAGTTCCTAGGAATGTGTCTCTTTCCCCAAGACAAGACCAGCTATACATTCTAAGCTGGATACTCTATCTTGGAAGGAGCAATTGTTTCTCCCAATCAGGACAAAATGTCTTCCAGAGATGAGCTGGTCTTTACTACACACTGGTCTGGTTCATTGGCTTAGCAGCTTCCATAGCATTACTTTGGAACAAGGGACCCACTTTACAACCAATGAAGTTCAATGGTGAGCACGTGACCACAGGCTCTATGAATCATGCCACATATCACACCATCCAGAAGCAACTGGTATGACATAGCAGTGGAAAGACCTTTTAAAGACATATAGCTAGGGACACCTGAGTGGCTCAGTCAGTTTAAGACACACAGCTAAGGCATTACTCTTTAGCATGCAGCAAAGAATTTTAACTGATGGTGATTGTATTGGTCTTGTGTGCCCTATAACTAGAAAGTATGGATCTGGTACCCAAGGAGTGGAGCTAGGAATTCAACATCACCCACTCCACCCATGATCAACTTGAGGAATTTTCATTTCTGGTTCTTGGAGGGGAAATGCTTCTACAGGAGAACACAGTGAAAGTCACTTGAAACCTAAAGCTTTGGTTGCTATCTGGGTATTTTTTTGTGCCAGATCAACAAAGAAAGGACTTCCTACACTGGTGAGGGAATTTGCTCTCGATTGTTGTGAGAAGGTAGGACTATTTCTACTTAAGGAGGGAAAGAAGGAATGTGTATAGTACTTAGGGGAGTCACTGGGTCATCTCTTGGTTACTTTCAGGTTGTCTTACTGTGGCCTGCACCATGCCCATGACCTAACACAGGCCTGGTACTCAGAGGCTCAGGACCCTCAGGAAGGAGGATTTTGGGTCTTCTATAGATTTTCCTGCACAAGGATCCTCATCTCAGGCTTTTTTTCTAGGTTATCGTAAGACAACATTCTACTCTAAATTATTGTCCCTTTCCTTGATACTATATTAAAACTTCCCCTCTTCCAGCTCACACCTTAAGGGGATTATGCCATTTTGTCGAGAGTATGATCTCAGGAGCATCTAGAGGAAAAAGTGGTCCACCTTATTGCCATAGAGCATTTTTTCCCCATGAGTCTGAGGCATCTGCATATTTTGAAGGCCCTGAAGGCCTCTAAAGCTATAGGAACAGTTACTCCTGTTGCAAGCAAAATGAAGAATGTGGTTAAGCTAATTATCCAGGAGACTGAATGTATGTATAAATACCAAAGAAAAAGGTAGATGTGTTTTCAAATCAAATCATTTAAATCACTTAAGTTCTCTATTTCATATAGCTTACGTAGATCTGAAATCATAACCTTTAGAAATTTACAGTAACACTTTATATACAGTAAGCTTTTTTTTAAGAGGGAGAGGGGCAGAAGGAGGAGAAGAGAGAAAACCTTCAGCAGGCTCCACACCCAGCACAGAGCCAGATGAATGACGCCATCTTATAACCCTGAGATCATAACCTGAACCAAAATCAAGAGTTGGATGCTTCACTAATTGAGCCACCCGGTGCCCCAAAGCTTTTTTTTTTTTTTTTAATTTCAGAGCCTAAAAGACCTGAAAAATATGAGTTTAATTACTACACAAGAATTTTCCAAGTAACAAGTATAACTCTTTTTTATGCCAAATTGAAAATAGTTTCCAAACTGTGATATTCTTTCTCTTCCTCACTTTCCCACATCAGTCATTTCCCAAATCTTAACTATTTCATTGAGTGAAAGGAAACCCTGGGATACAGAGAGAAATTATTTTCTTAAGTATATCTTGTTAGGCTTGTCCCTCATACTGTTGG
Organism: Canis lupus baileyi; assembly: GCF_048164855.1. NCBI lineage: Eukaryota > Metazoa > Chordata > Mammalia > Carnivora > Canidae > Canis > Canis lupus. Next base: position 8,315,345 of record NC_132873.1, read on the forward strand.
AATAGTTGGTAGTGACACTTTCTGCTTTTATAAATGGCTTGCACAATCACAAAGCCCATGGCAAAGAAAACAGTGGTATTTACACTGACAGGGAGAAAAATTATAATTCTAAAAGTGAAATTTCATTTTATTGGGAGTACAAGTAATAGGTGTTGGTGGGGTTTTTTTTTTGTTTTGGTCTTTTTTGTGGGTTTTTTTTTTTTTTTGGTATTACTGTTTTTCTCCATAACAGTTACCCGAACTACTTAGTTTTTATATCAGACTGACATTTATTTTCCTCTAAGATTTCCTTTGGAAAAAAGGCAAGCATTCCAAAAGTGTTTCTACTTTTTCTTAAAACCATAACACATTATTTGGAAAATAAAGATATTCAATGCTTAATACTCAGGTTTGAAAAAGTTTGTAAATTGTGTTTTAAAAATTATGCAAAATCTCTTAAAGTGTAATTGAAAGCATTAAGTACGCTTTCTCCAAATTTTGTTTTAATTGTAGAGCCTTTTTTCAGTAAAATCCTGGTACTCTTCAGCTACACCATTTTGAAAGTATTGTAACCTCAATTTGGTTGTTATATGAGGTGATTTTTTAAATTGTCTTTCTTGTGTGATGTTACTCAGCTTCAGAACAACTTTTTTTTTTTTTTCAAAACTCTCTCTCTTCCCCTTCCCCTCCCTCCTTTCTCCTCTTTCATTCCCTGACAATTCTATTTGAATGGTGTTAGGTGAGGCTGAACAAATCAGTTTTGTGTTTTAAACACAGCTGGCACCCAATAATGGCCCAGAGCACAGTGCTAACGCCGGAAAAGGTAAGGAGGATATCCATGCGTACAGTCACCCACAATGGGATGTCAGAGCCTGAGTCCGGTGAAGGGCTCCTGTGAAAATGCAGCACCCTCCATGGAGAGTTAGAGCCGGAGCAGTGTGAGTGGATCATCCTCATGGGGAATGGTGGCCCAGAGAGGGGGTAGTGAACCCCGAACTGAGTCAGAAGGACATCTGTGCAGGAGTCAGCCCAATATGGAACGTCAAATGAGGAGAGTGTCTATACAATTTGGAGCCTGGACAAGTTGGAACTAGCGTCCAGTTGAGGAAGATGGAGCATTGGCCTGGTTTACCGTATCAAAGTCTGAGTTTGAGGGCACCTGGGTGGCTCAGTCGGTTAAGTGTCTGCCTTAGGCTCAAGTGGTGATCCCAGAGTCCTGGGATGGAGCCCTGCTTGGAGCCCTGCATTGGACTCCCTGCTCAGTGGGGAGTCTGCTTCTCCCTCTTTTTCTGCCCGTCCTCCTGCTCATGCTCTCTCTCTTTCTCTCTCTCTCTTAAATAAATAAAATGTTAGAAGAAAAAAAAAATTCTGAGTTTGTGTCTCGGGTAGCCCATCACAGGGTATTGGAATCCAAACAGGTGAGGAGGAGGGTATCCACATGGGGAGTGTGTGTGTGTGTGTGTGTGTGTGTGTGTGTGTGTGTATTTGGGGGGGGTGATGTTGAATTCACTTGGCTAGGATTTTGTTGAGAACATTTGAGAATCTCTATATTCATCAGAGATATTGGCCTACAGTTTTCTTTTCCTGTAGTGTCCTTGATTGTGGTAATCCTTTCACAATAGTTATGCACCAAATCACCACTTTGAACACTTTAAACTTACAGAATATGTCATTTATATATCATGTCATTATATGTTATATGTCATTTATATATCAATAAGTCTGGGAGACAAAAGTGCCTAGGTGATGAAAGTCAAGGAAAGACCAAGGAACTGTTCTGATTTGACATAGTCTCTGGAGATGACAACTAAATGCAACATGGGATCCTGAGATGGATTTTCTATACAGAATGTTACTAGGACATTTGGCAACACTTGAATGGAGTTTGAGAATTAGAGCATCATTATAAAGCAATGTTAATTTCCTAATTTTGGTGAAGACTTTGCATTTATGTCAGGGAATGCTCTTGTTTGTTGGAAATACATGATAAAGTTTTTGGGTATAATAGAGAATCCTACCACCAACTTATTCTCAAATGGTGCAGGGCAGAAAAAGAGAGAGGGAAAGATTGGGAGAGAGAGAGAGAGACAGAGAGACAGAGAGACAGAGACAGAGAGAGAAGAATTCTTGGTACTGTACTTACAATTTTTATGCAAATTGGAGACTGCTTCAAAGCCAGAAATTTCAAAAAAATTATCTCTCATGAATTTTAATACAGAAGAAAAAAAGTATTTCCTTATAATTAGAACATGCTCATTAAACTGCCATAATAATATATTTTCCAGGAAGCTCTGAACAGAAAGGAGGTGAGGGAAAGATGGATAAGGAGTCTGATGAAGGTGCAAAGGACAAACCTCTTTCTCTTGATCCTAGTGCTGGTCATGCATATTTCAGTAGAGTACAAATATTACCCCAGCCTCTCACCTCTTTTTGTCCAAATTTCTCATGACATATCAAAATGGTTTTTAAGCACTGAATGGGAAATTAATCAAACAGGATAAAAACACATAATGGAGATTTTCCCTCTTCTATTTAGTTCCCATGGTCTTTTAGTAAGGTGTTGCAATTGTCTGAAACCAAGACTTGGCACCATTCACCCAATGAATTTGAGAAACTGACTTACCGTAGGAAAAGCTGGGAGATGACCACTGAATTTAAATCACATGGACCCTGACAGCAAAGTCATTAAAGTCAAGAATGTAGAAAGGGCTAAAAGTCTGTGCCAGCCAGCAACACGGGTGGCTAAACCGCATCCTATGAACTGGTCCATCACTGCCTCTGCAGGTTTTATTCTTTGATTTTTTAAAACATTCTGGTTTTTCAAAGTTTGCTCCAACATGTAAGTCTTCCAGTATAGGATTATATCCAGGAATAGGCAGAAAGGGAGTACATAGCCAATTTCTAGAAGACATGGGTAAGTGATTTTTGAGGGGTTAGTAAGAGGCAGGGATTCCCTGCAACGCAGGATTTCCCCTACTTCTACTCTTCTCCGTCAAACTCTGTGAAAGAGTGGTATATGGATACACTAATAGCATTGCAGAACTGACCCAATACATCAAAATACATTGAGCTGATTTATACTTAATTATTTTATTAATATGTACTTATTATTTTTATGTATTTATTACATATTAAATAAATTATATATAATTATGCATAATTTCTATATAAATATATTATTACATATATATTTTTAAAGATTTTATTTATTTGAGCCACAGCAAGTGAGTGAAAGAGAGACTGCATGAGCTGGGGGCAGAATGGCAGAGGGAGAGGGAGAAGCAGACTCTCCGCTGAGCAGGGAGCCCCATGTGGGACTCGATCCCAGGACCCCCGGATCATGACCTGAGCCAAAGGCAGACACTTAACCGACTGAGCCACCCAGGCACCCCTATATGCTTTGCATGTAGAAGGGAGCAGTGTGATAAGCAATGTGAAATGGTAGATAAACTAAAAATAGCACTGAAATATATTTTCATTCCACACTTCATTTGGGTGAAGTAAACATTCAACAATGTGCACCACTCCAAAAATGATGAAAATGTGGTGGAGGGTACACAGTTGGAATTTTGAATTCAGACGGAACTAAATCAAAGTCTAGCTTCACCTCTAGTGGTCATATGGCAAGTTACTTCATGTCTCCTCACCCCTAATAGGAGTTACACTACCTCATGCCAGCATTGAAGAGGTAACAAACAGGTAGTCTATGAGTAGACAACCAATGGTCATAACTTTCCAGAAAAAATTGCCCCAGTCCAACCTCCCTTTTGGCCTTGCCCACCAGACTCAGACCCAGATGCTCTTGCTCCATAGTAAGGACAGCATCCAACCTTGATGCACAAAGAACCACGTCCTAGGAATATTCCTTCTCCTTCTCTCCTCTCCCTTCCTGTCACATTCATGACTAGTTTGAATGTATCACTGATACATAGGAATCAAGGATATAAAGGTCGTAAGAAGTTTTCATAAGTATAAAACATTAACAAATAGAGGATTTTATTTTCGAAACAGGGTTAAACCGAGGTCAACGAATTATTGCCACTTTTTGTTTTCTATCTGAATTCTCTCAGATGTGAGTTACATCAGAAATCCAGCTTTTGATATCAGACATCAAAGCCCTTTATACACATGTGCACCCACTTCTGGGTCCCTAGCAGGAGTGCTTTCATCGATGGAAGATTTAGTCAAAAGAATCCAGGATTTTTTTTTAATCTGGGAAGGTTTGCTGACTCAGCGGAAGTCCTAGAGGAACCTCACACTCCCGTCTCTCTTCCCACCACTTTATCCTCCCATCTGCTTTCCACCTCCTCCTGAAGGCTGTCAGATTGTGACAGTATCTTGACCCTGTTCCTCTGAAATTCTTGTGAAATGCTTTAATTGCTTCCTCTTTGATGACTGCAATTTCTTCTCATGTATGCTTTCAAAACCTTTGCTTGTGAAATTATCTTATCTGTGAAATTGTAGAATCTAACTTCTGAAAACAGTCCTCCCATCCTGCCCTGTTTTGTATTTTATGTAAAGCCAGGCCAAATTCAGAACCACCCACTTTCTAGATTTTGATTATACATGAGGATATTTTTGCAGCAAGCCCTATTTGGTTCATTCAACCCTTTTTCTTTTCCCAGCATTCAGTACAGATCTGAGTTGGGAGGTGATGTTCTACTGAACTTGCTGTCAAATACAAAACACGTATTCCAGCCACAGAAGTTTGCTTAGGATGGAATATTGCCTTAAGCATTTATCTCCTCAGTAGGTGAGGCCACTCTGAGAATTTCCTAATGTTCCTGTAAATTAAGGCCATTCCCATGATCTATTTCAATGAGGTGATTTTCCCACTCCATATTTGCTTAACTTCATGCATACAACCTAGTATCCTATTTAGAAAGATACTGTCTGTGGATGAGATGGAAGACAGGAAACAAATTGGCTTATTAAATCTTCAGGGAGTAAACAAAGACTTCTAGTCTGAGCTCTTTACCAACAAACACAAATAATCCTAAACACATAAATATGTGTTGATAAATCTGAAACTCCCATTCCCACCCAACATACAGAACGCCTGTCATTTCCTTGGAAACAACTGTTTAGCTGATTATGCAATTCTTACCACGTTGTTGTCCTTTACCTTCACCAAAAATGTTTTCTGCTCTGTCTTCTGGTTGACTCAGCAGATTTTTTTTTCTTGGATACTTTCTGTTTCTTGGTGTCCTCTTTCCCCAGAAGACATTTCTTTCCATAAGCAGAGGAGGGGCCTTGGGCCCATGCAGAAGAACCACAGAATTTGTGACTCACAGATGGTGAAGAAATTGAAAAGAGATCACACATCTCATGTTGGCTATCTTCAGATGTTTGAAAGACTCATTAACCATCATTCATTAAAGAACAGGTTTATGCTTTACTTCTGTCCAGAGAAATCCACAAAAGAGCTTCCCATATGAAAAGTAGTCTGGTCACAAATCATACCTGCCTTGCAGAGCACCTGTCCATGTGGGTTGCCATTTGGGAGGACTATTTGAAATCAGTATTTTATTATATTTCATCTGTGGTATATTACTACATATGATAGAGTTTCCTCTTAAATGATATTTATTCAGATCCCTCATTAAATCCTGGGTGATGACTGCTTACTTTTCTGAGGTACCCCAGGACCCTCTAAATGATTTTTATGATATACCATATAACCTAAGTTTTAAATCAGACCTTTCTGAACAATACCCTACAAATTTTGTGAAAGTCCTATTTGGCATTTTTCACATGATACTCATGAATAGAAAAATTAATTTTTCTAATTAATTAATTAATTAATTAATTAATTAATTTTATTGCAAAACAAATTTGTGTGGTTCCCAAAGTGTTTTTCTCATGGTACAGCCTCCTTTTCAACAGGAAGGGGTAGAAAGAAGATGTCTTTGGTGCACCAGATACTGTATTAGCTGCTTTCTATATATCATCCCATATTTCCTCACAGCAATCTAATGAATTATATTGTTAGCCTCATTTTGCATTTGAGAAACAAAGGCTCAAAGATATCAAGTAGCTCAAGTGGCTGAGCTGGGATTTCATCAGATTCTAATGTTCATGCTGCCTCAATGGAGCATGGCCTCTGCAAGGAAGGTATTTCTCTTCCCTTTCAAAACATTTCCATCTAGAACAGAAAAAGGAAAGAGATAAACCAGTTCATCCTGAATCTGGAGACAGGGCAAAGCTCTCATTCTCCCAAGCTCAAGAGAAAAAAATGTATATGTATAGTAATAAATTGCTTTCAGTGAAATCTGTAAGAAAGATTGTAAGACACAGTAAGTTGATGGTTTTGTTTAAATGATACGAACACCAAAAATAAATAAATAATATGAACACCAAACATACAAATATTTATCATTGTCACTTTCTTATAAAAGCACCACACAGAATTTTTCACATAATTATTATACACATGTGTTCCACATCTGTAGTCTTTCTGCTGGGGGCAGCAGTGAAATCACACTCTCTCTGTCTGCTGTAAGGCACTTCTCTAATTCTTGTATGAGCATGGAAGGGAACAAAATGGAAGAAAAAGAAATGTTTTGGGACATCTGGGTGGCTCAGTGGTTGAGCATCTGCCTTTGGCTCAGGTTGTGATCCTGGAGACCTGAGATTGAGTCCCACATCAGCCTCCCTACATGGAGCCTGCTTCTCTTCTGCCTATGTCTCTGTCTCTGTCTCTGTCTCTCTGTCTCTCTCTCCATCTCTCATGAATAAATAAATAAAATCCTTTTAAAAAGAAAAAAAAAAGAAGTGTTTGGATATGGCTTGGGGGCCTAAGGCAGTTTATAGAAGAAAAAATTAAGAATCCAGATAGAAAGTACCTAATATTTCAGATGGTTGAGGTATCCAAGGCAACAGAGCTGTAGAAATATTCTGGGATAAATAACTTTATGGATGGTAGTGTTAGTGATGTTAAGATTCTAAGAAGGTCCAATACAAACTTTTCTACCTATACTTGATCTATTGGCTATCAAATGGTTGTTTTTGCGGCTGGTTTTTGTCTTTTTTACTTTACAAACTGTGAAGTAATTACTACTGTGTTTTTTCAGATTTCACAGTGAGTTAATAAACCAGTCCACCAAATTAGAGATAGACTCAACACATTGCATTTAGCAAAATGCCTTTTGACTATTTTTCCATAGCTGTTAAATCTACATTATATATTTAACATGAAAGGTTTAAATGTGTATTTGTGAGTCAATGTAAAATATGTCCATTCATGTCCACAACTAGTGAATATGTTAGGTTATGAGGCAAGGGGGAATTAAGGTTGCAGATAGAATTAAGGTTGCTAATTAGTTGACCTTGAATTGGGGAGATTATCCAGGTGGGCCCAAACTAATCACAAGGGTCTGAGCAAAAGGGGGACAGAAGAGAGTACCAGAGTGATTCAATATCAGAAAGACTCAATTGACAATCCTGATTTTGAAGATGGAAGGGAGTCCTGAGCCAAGGAATGTGGGCAGCCACTAAAAGCTTTGGGGAGGAGGGGGGGACAAAAACAAAAACAAAAATGAATTTTCCCTAGAATGTGCAGAAGGTAATAGAGCTCTGCTGACATTGTGTTTTTAGCCCAGCAAGACCCATTTCAGACATCCCTCCTCCAGAGCTATAAGATAATACATATGTGTTGTTTTAAGCCACAGCATTTGTTACAGCAGCAATAGGAAACTAACACAGCTAGTATTCTGAAACAAAATATTAATCAGTGTGAAAGTCTGGGTATATTGACTAATAAAGATATTTATATTTTAGTTATCTACGAAAATAGAAAATATCAGAAATTCCCAAAGGAATTTTAAGTGCATTTAAATGCTACTAAAAAACTAAACAAAAAAAAAGAAAAAAAAAAAAGAAAAGAAAAGAAACAACAATGGAGGGGATAAATGGGAGTAGATGAAAAAGGAATATAGATCATTAAGAATTGTTGAATGACTAGTGATGGGTACATGGGATTCATTATACCATCCTATCTGCTTCTGAATGTTGGAAAATGTCCATAACAAAATTTAAAAATATTTTAATCTCCTTAATTAACTATTTTGCAAAAGGGACACTTCAAGCAAAGCCACTACTATATAAACAAATTCTCTGCATTTTTTTTCTCCTCGAATGAAATCTAAAGACAAAAATCTAAACCTTTCCTCTTATGATTTAATCCAAAGCCTTTGGCACTGGTATATTTCCACTGGAGATTATTAATACCATATTTTCATTGCAGATGATTTGTTTCTGCCTAAGTCTGAAATACAAAGCTCTCTGTGCCTACTCACAGAGAATTATGTGAACATTTTTGATTCTACTCAACATAAAGAAAGGCTCCTAGTAACTGAATTTTCTGAAAAAGAAATCAATGCAATTTACAATAGCATCAAAAACAATGAAATACTTAGCAATAAATTTAATCAAGGAGGTGAAAGATCTCTTCTCTGAAAACTACAAGCCACTGAAGGAAGAAATTAAAAAGACACAAATAAACGGAAGGGTATCTTGTATCATGGATCAGAAGATTTAATTGTTAAAACATGAATATTACTAAAGCCATCTGTAGATTTAATGCCATCCCTATTGAGATTGCAATGGCATTTTCACAGAAATAAAAAAATACTTGTAAAATTTATATGGACCAACAAGAGGCCCCAAGTAGCCAAAAACGTCCTGAGAAAGAAGAACAATTCAGGAGACATCACACTTTTTGATTTCAAGCTGTAGTAGAAAGCTATAGTAATGAAAAAAAAAAAAGTAACGAAAAAATAGGAAGGAACTAGCATAAAAACAGACAAATGGACTAAAGGAACAGAAGAGAGAGCCCAGGAAAAAACCCATATTTAATAAACCAATAAACCCAATCATATACAGTCTGCCAATATTTGACCAGGGAGTCAAGAATACTCAGTGGAGAATAGAAAATCTCTTCAATTAACAGTGCTGGAAAAACTTGAGATTCACATTTAAAAGAATGAAACTGGACTACCTTACATCACTCACAAAATTTAATTTGAAGTGGATTAAACACTTAAATTTAGGACTAGAAACCGTGAAATACCTAGAAGAAAACAAAGAAACCTCTTTGACATGGTCTTGGTAAGTATTTTTGGATAGAATACTTAAAGCACAAGCAACAAAAATAAACAAGTGGGATGACATCAAACTAAAAAGCTTCTGCACCGCAAAGGAAACCATCAACAAAGTCAAAAAACAATTTGTGGAATGGGAAATCCACATATGATATTAGCAATCCATATGAATATGAGAATCTATATGATATTAGCAAATCATATATATGATAAGGGCTTATTATCCAAAATACGTAATTCATACAACCCAATAGCAAAGAAACAATAACCCAATTTAAAAAATGGGTAAAGGATCTGAATAGACATTTTTTCAAAGAAAACATGCAAAAGGCCAACAAGTACACAAAAAGATGCTCAACATCACTAGTCGGTAGGGAACTGCAAATGAAAACCACAATGAGATACCACCTCATGTCCGTCAGAATGGCCATCATCAAAAAGCCAAGAGATAACAAATGCTGGCACAGATGTGAAGAAAAGGAAACCTTTGTGCACTGTTGGTGGGATTATAAATTGGTGCAGCCGCTATGGAAAACAGTATGGAAGATCTTCAAAAAATAGAACTATCATATGATCCAGCAATTCCATTTCTGGAAATACATCTAAAGGGAATGGAAACACCAATTCAAAAAGGTACCTGCACTCCCATGCTCATAGCAGCGTTATTACAATAGCCAACGCATGAGAACAACCTAACTGTTCATCAATGGATGAATGGATAAAGCTGTGGAAAATATATACATTGAGGAATATTATTTGGCCTTAAAAAAGGGAATCAATCCTACCATTTGCAAAAATGTGGATGGACCTTGAGGACATTATGCTAAGTGAAATAAGCCAGACAAAGACAGATACTGTATGATCTCACTTGTGTGTGAGATCTTTAAACAAAACAAAACAAAACTAAGAGAAAAAGAGATTAGGGGCACCTGGGTGGCCCAGCGGTGGAGCCTTTGGCTCAGGTCATAATCCCAGGGTCCTGGATCAAGTCCCACATAAGACTCCGTGCTTCTCCCTCTGCCTGTGTCTCTGCCTCTCTCTTCCTGTGCTTCTCGTGAATAAATAAATAAAATTCTTTAAAATGGAGAGAGAGAGAGAGATTAGACTTGTGCTAACGTGAAGGGGGGAGGTGGAAGGAGAGAGAATTAGAGGAAGTGATCAAAAGGTACAAACCTCCAGGTATAAGATAAATGAATGCCAGGGGCATAATGTACAACATGATGACTATAGCTGACACTGCTGTATGATATGTAGAGAAGTTGTTAAGAGAGTAAATCCTATGAGTTGTCACAATTTTTTTCTTTTTTCTCTCTTTTTATTTATAGGCGATGGTGAATATGAGCTGAACCTGTTGTCATCATTTACAATGTAAGTCAAAGGATCATGCTGTACACCTTAAACATACACCGTGATGTATGTCAACTACTTCTCAATAAGGTTGGAAAAGAAAAAAAAGAAAATGCTCCCAGTGATAAACTGGTGAAGCCAGAATAAATGTCCTTTGCTCATTTTTTAACTGGGTTATTTGTTTTGTGGGTGTTGAGTTGTATAAATTCCTTATATATTCTGGATAGTAATCCTTTATCAGATATGTCATTTTTCAAATATCTTCTCCCTGTCCACAGGTTGCCTGTTAGTTTTGTTGACTGTTTCCTTTGCTGTGCAAAAGCTTTTAATTTTGATGAAGTCCCAATAGATTATTTTTTCTTTTGTTTCCCTTGCCTCAGGAGGCATTTCTAGTACGAAGTTGCTATGGCCATTGTCAGAGAGGTTGCTACCTATGTTTTTCTCTAGGATCATGTTGGTTTCACATTTAGGTCTTTAATCCATTTTGAATTTATTTTTGTGTAAAGTGTAAGAAAGTGATCCAGTTTCATTCTTTTGTGTCTGGCTGTCTAGTTTTCAAGAAATAATCAATCAATCAATCAATCAATCATTTCACACAGAGATTTCTGCATGGAAGCAGACCTACTTGTGGATCAACTAGAAGAATTAGCTCAGTCCACTGTAATAAAAAAGAAAAAAGAAAAAAATTCTAGGATTATTTTTCATGCCATTTTAACTGATGTCTTGGTGCCTACATGATTTTAGCATCTATTGTATGCTTTGTCCACCTCTGCCCTTTCTTGATTTTTCCTTTTCTTATGTCAATTGGCAGTAGTATTTTTCTGAGAAAGCCGAGCATCACTCTTAACAGTTGACATCTAATGTCCTTACGGAAATCACGTCTCTTTGTCTTGAATTCATGTGTTCTGTGGAAACTAATTCATAGATTCTTGGCCATTATCTATACATATTCCTTTAAAATAAGTTTCTGTTCTTACAGACTTATAAATTATGATGCAACCTTAAGAACCATGACATAAATTTTATTTTCCAATTCCCAGAAAATAGGAGATTTAAAATCCATTCAGTATTTAAATAACTCCAGGAAAGTTTTCTTTTGTTTTTTTTTCTTTTACAATTTCAATAGTTATGCATTTATCTTTTTAACACCACGAACTACCACTACTGAGAAGCATTTCCCTACATTTGATCTGTGCAGTGTGAGAATTTGGCCTCTGGTTCTCTTTGCTGGAGAAGGAAAACAGCTGGTAACCATTATGTGTATTATATACCTTCAAACAGTGCAAGAGTGTTATTAGGTTACCTTTCTTCTCTCCTCCAAGATAAGCAATTCCAACGTCTTTAACTCTTTCTTACAAGTTCCATTTTCCAACCCTCTCGTCAACATTCATAGTCTCTTCTGAATCCTCTCCAAATTTCAGAGTTCTCTTAAGATCTCCAGCCCAAACTGAAGAGCACTTTCTTGTAAAAATCTGGCCTGTGCTGACTAAGAGAAAGTCCCATCTATTTAATAATCCATCTATTTAAAGTTAAGTGATCAGGGAGGGACTGCTCCCATAGATCATAGATATTGAGGGTATTTTGGTGCTAAAGTAGCATGAACATCAAAAGCATGTTTTGTTTTTGCCTTAAGCTCTTGGCTTCAGCAAGAAGGGACCTAGAAGGGACCCTAAGGCACGTCTAAAGTCAAATAGCAGACAGCATTTGGTCTAAATCAAAGGCACAAGAATTCTGCTGACTCAGAATCACTATCTTTGAAACCACTTGTTCTTTTTTTTTTAAGATTTTATTTATTTATTTGAGAAAGAGAGATAGGGAGAGAGAGCACAAGTAGTGAGGAGGGGAAGAGGGGGAGAGAGAGAGAAGTCAGCTTCCCAGTGAGTGGGGAGCCCCACATGGGGCTCGATCCCCTGGGATCCTGACCTGAGCAGAGGGCAGACGCTAAACCAACTGAGCCACCCAGGTGCCCCGTGAAGCCACTTGTTCTTACACGGTTAAGTGTTGATCACCAAATCCCACTGTGGGGGTATGAGTGTGTGTGTGCTTGAGAGAGAGAGAGAGGAGAGACGCAGCTGCAGTTCCTTCTTATCACATATCTGTTTGCCAGCCCTCAAATGCAGATAATTCCTTTATGGAAACTTAGCAGTTTTATACAATTGTTTCTTAAAAGAAGCCAAATTGTCTAATGACGCCTGGTGAAACTTGCCCATATTTTAAAGCAGAAATCTTGTCCCACTTCCCTTTTGTCTTTTCTACTCATTTATTTTGCTGCCCCTTTTCTTTCCCTCTGTTTTCTCTGTTCTGCTTCCTTCCTTCCCTCATATTATCTTATATCTACATACCTCATCTGAATGGAGCAGGAAAAACATTAGTAAAAATGTGAGGGGGGGGAGGGAAGTGACTTAATCAAAGACAGAAGAGTCACCACGGGCCACATCTGAAAACGTCAGATAGGAACGCTGGTAGTCGGTCCACACTGCTTCCATGAAGCCATAGAGCAGCCAGGAAATAAAGTGCTCGAGTGATCAAGAAGATGCCACGACACCTCAGACTCCAACAGCTCAAAATTTGAGAAGCTTTTATTCCTAAGATCAGTTGTGAGTTGTTGTTTCATCAAAAATAGAGTTTGGGATGAAGCAGTCGTTTTTATTATTCTCTCCACAGCCTGGAGGGAGAAAAAGATCTCCCAGACCCTGCACTTCAAAAAGAAGCTCTGTTTATTAGTGTGGCCAACGTGAGAACTAGGCCTCAAAGTCAGAGGAGTAGAGAGAGGCCTCGCAGCCCCGACAAACCGCTGGCAGGCTGACGTCTTCACAGCCAACCTGCCTGGCAGATTGGTGTCTGAAAATATTATGTCTCGAGTGTAGGAAGTCCACAGGCGGAGTGTTTGTGGCGTTATCAGACAAAAATCTCTGTGTACCTGGACACCGTGTCCAAGTGTCTTCAAACCCCAGGCTTCGCACTGAGTTATGTCAACATATGACTCAGAAGAGGCGGAAAGGGAAAAACAGGCACAAAGAAGGCAAAGCCGAGGAGAAAAGAGCAAATAAAAACATAAGCCAAAGTAAGCCAGCTTGGTTCTGAGGAGAACTGCGAAGACTTTTGTTGTTGTTCTGAAACCAGCCAGAGGGAAAAGAGAGAGATGAATCCGGGTCTTCTCATGCCTACACCTCTCGTCTCCTCTCAGGGGAACAAGGAGGTAATCAGAAAATGATCTGATTTATTTTTTTTTAAGATTTTATTTATTTATTCATGAGAGAGAGGCAGAGACACAGGCAGAGGGAGAAGCAGGCTCCATGCGGGGAGCCCGATGCAGGACTCGAACCCAGAACCCCCGGATCATTACCTGAGCTGAAGGCAGATGTTCAACCACTGAGCCACCCAGGTGTCCCTGTATCCGATTTTTTTTTTTAAGATTTTGTTTATTTATTCATGAGAGACACAGAGGCAGAGAGAGGCACAGACACAGGCAGAGGCAGAAGCAGGCTCCATGCAGGGAGCCCTATGTGGGACTCGATCCCGCTTCTCCAGGATCACACCCTGGGCTGAAGGCAGCACTAAACCGCTGAGCCATCCAGGGATCCCCATCCTGTATCCGATTTAAAAAGAGAATTAATGCTGCCTTTGATAATCCAACCCATTGCCAGAAAACACCAATTATTTATATATTCTGGTCTCTCAGCTTCGGCAGGGAGTTTCCAGAACAGTTTATAAATACAGTTCACTCGTTGTTTTTAGAAAACAATCTTATGAGGCAAATCAGACTGTTTCTTTGAGGATAAATTAGGCATTGGTCTCTCACATAACTGAGCCGCACTGAAAAACACTGATCTCAAGTCGTAGGCACTGATGTTTGCCTCAGTATCACCAAGATAATTTTAGTCTCAAAGCATATTCACTTAAAATGAACATATCTGTATTATTAAAAATGTTTTTGTGAAATGAGGAAGCTTTCATTTCTTTTACTGTGTGCTCAGAATTATCACCACCAGGACGGTGCCTGTGTGGCTCAGTCGGTGAAGCAAGAACTTTTGTTTCCGGCTCAGGTTGTGATCCCAGGGTGGTGGGATCAAGCCCCTGCATTGGGCTCCAGGCTCAGTGGGGTCTTGCTTGAGATTCTCTCTCCCTCTCCCTTTGCCCCCTTCCCCCCTCCCGCCCTACACACGTGGGTGCACACGTGCGTGCTCTCTCTCTTTCAAATAAATCAATCAAACTAAAAAAAAAAAAAAATATCATCGCCAGGAAATGCTCACCAAAAGAAAAAAAACAATCTCAATTTCTTTTCCAGGATACAATAGCAATGAAGTTTCAGTAAAAATGCAGTTATTTCTGTACCTTGTAACTGCCAGTGCTAAAAAAAAAAAAAAAAAGGCTATAAACCTGCTGGTCAGAGACTGAATCTAAAGTGAATCTTTTGTACAGTGCACAACTTACCCTGTATACTCAGTAAAGCCATCAGCATACCTATAGAGTGAATAAACCCTGAGTTAGACTCCTGGAAATAAAAGAGTGTGGTAAAAAATAAAATAATAATAATAATAATAATAATAATAATAATAAAACACTTGGAGGATTTGGCCCATTTTTACCAGGCAATTTAGAAAATCCAATGTTCTCTGCTTAATATAATGTGGGGTGGTTGATCAAATAATCCCAAACACATATAATAAAATCTGATGTCCCAGTTCCCCGGGCCCTGCAGACATAACCAACCACATGAATATAATGATTTAAATAGGAGAAAAAGAAGACTGAACAGGGATGGAGAGATGGCAGCTGTCATTCAGTCAGACATGACACTCTTAAGCATTTAATCAACAGTTTTAAATTTTAATTGGAAATTAAGACATTTTAAGAGATTTTTTCTTTTAAATATAAAACCTGATGTTTTTCATGTTCATATATTTTATACAAGATTCTTAAACATGTCACATATGCTTCTAGTGACATTTTCTGCTCTGAAAAAGAAGAGTAATGAAAAGTTAATGATTGTGAAATGCTAATGACCCAAGAGGTCACATGTAATAAAATCTGTGTCGTTCAATCTGATAAACTGAGAAGGACAACGAATGTGACTTTTCTAATTTTAAGTAGAGTATTATAGAATAAAACAAGTGTTAATCCCACTTCTTCTTTAGGACTTTTATTCTAGACACGATTTCCTTGAATACCACGGAAATAAAGGGTGTCCATGAACTACATGAACACAGACTCTAAAGAATGTGGAAAGAGTGTGCTTGGTCTCTCAGCCACCACAATGAGAGGAGACCCACATGTAGTGTAGCAGTGTCACTGCAGCGGCTGCTCTGTGCCAATACCGCACCAGGCTGATAGGCTTGTGGTGGCAAAATCAATGGTTCACACACTCATTCACTGAGGCTCAACATATACTCCCACATATACTAGGTTACGGGCTGGAGAGTCTTTCTGAGACTTCTCGGTGGCAAGCTATGTTTTGTTTTGAATAGTCATTGCCTTGCAGTAGACCTGCTGGGGTTTTGCTTTTTGTGTGTTGTTGTTGTTTTTAACTGCTATGCCACATTTTTCAGAACTTGAGAATAAGTGGTGTTTTTTTTTTTTTTAAGTGGTGTTAAATAGCAAAATTCAACCAAATAAATTTGAAGATCTAATTGGTGCTATTAAACGATTCATGAATTGGGCAGCACCACATCCAGCACGTAGAGAGACACTCCAAGGACTTGTACAAAATGGAAGGTTGTTATAGCCTGAGTGGCTCAGTCAGTTAAGTGTCCAACTCTTGATTTTGGCTCAGGTCATGATCTCAGGGTCATGAGGTCAAGACCTGTATTGGGTTCTGTGCTAGGCAGGGAACCTGCTTAAGATTCTCTCTCTCCCTTTGCCCTCTCTCACTCACCCGTCTGCATGTGCTGTCTCTCTCTCTCAAAAAAAAAAAAAAAAAAGACAGTGGGGGAAAGAAAGTTATTTGAAAAAAAAAAAAAATGGGGCAACCCTGGTGGCTCAGCAGTTTAGTGCTGCCTTCAGCCCAGGGTGTGATCCTGGAGACCCGGGATCGAGTCCCACATAGGGCTCCCTGCATGGAGCCTGCTCCTGTCTCTGCCTGTGTCTCTGCCTCTCTCTCTCTCTCTCTCTCTCTCTCTCTCTCTGTGTGTCTCTCATGAATAAATAAATAAAATCTTAAAAAAAAAATTGTCACAGGGCTTTCTATGGGAAAAAGCCAGGGGTCTTACCATGCAGATGACCTCATCTTCCTTTGGGTAATGGAGAGAGGCCATGTAGCAGACTGATTGAAAAATTTCAGACTGAGCAGTTAAGACTACATTTCTGGAGGAATTTAAGACTGCAATTAAATTATGTATTATGCAATTAGATTATGTATGATTTTCCTGAAAAAGGTTTGGGAAATAAAGCTAAGTGACACCATTTTGGGGCTGTGTGGGTTTTTTGGTTGTTTTTAACAGAGGTTTTGGGCCAATGTGTACAAAAAGAAAAAGGAAAAGAAAAAGAAAGGTGGCCAATAGGCAATGTAAATCCATTCCCAGGTGCTACAAAATAGTAAGCAAATGTTACCTCCACTCTGGGATCTGAGCAGATCCTGTGTTTAAAATGGCTGTTCTAGAGGAAATAGAATTTCTGTCAGTGTGCCTGCTCTCCTATAGGCACATTGAGAAAGACTTTCATTCATCATGTGGCAAATAGATATAAAAAACCAAGAATGGAGTGACATTGCATAGTCCCTAGCTACTTGTAGAAGGCTCATCAATGTTTTTTAGATGGATGGATGGATGGATGGATGGATGGATGGATGGATGGAAGGAAGGGAGGGAGACAGTGAAGGAAGGAAAGAAACAGAAGATAGCCATCACCTCAACAGTTAGGGAGTCAACATTTTCAATATTAGCCAGGATATATTTTGGTCTCTGGACATTAAAGGGAGAAGTTAAAGGAGAGAGAATTTACCCAACATCCTCTCTCTCTACTTCTTTTCTGCTCCCAAATAAGAAGAGGGCTGATGTGGATGGGTTAGGGATAAGGACATTCTTGGGAACACAGAACTATTGGAAGAGTGCAGACAACAGAGGGCTTGAGGTTCAAGGATTCGGGTCTCAGATATTTCTACCTCTCCATCTCTTTCTACCAAAGACGTGACTTAAAGTTGGATTTATTGGGGCGCCTGAGAGTGGGTCAGTAGGTTAAACATCTGACTCTTGATTTTGGCTCGGGTCATGATCTGAGTTGTGAGATTGAGCCCTGCACTGGGCTCTACACTGGGTGTGGAGCCTGCTTAAGATCCTCTCTTTCCCTCTGCCCCACCCCCCTCACTCTCTAATTAAAGAAAGAAAGATGAAAGAAAGAAAGAAAGAAAGTTCGATTTCTTAACTCTCCATTTTCTCTAAACAATATTAGATGAATTTGTGAAATAATCAATGTCTTTCTCAAAGCTATTTAGATATTTAAATTTCATCAGTTCAAAGAATTGTTCACATTGCATGCATTTCTTATTATGGTGTCAGTAGTGAAATTTTGCAATGGTAATTCTTTCCTGAACCAAATTCAACCTTTTGAGTGTCAAAGAAAGTACTTTAGGGACCCTGGGTGGCTCAGTTAGTAAAGTGTCTGCCTTCAGCTCAGGTCATGATCCCAGGGTCCTGGGATCAAGCCCCACATCAGGCTCTCTGCTCAGTAGGGAGTCGGCTTCTCCCCCCATCCCCCTTCCGCTTGTGCTCTCTCTCAAATAAATACATAAAATCTTTTTTTAAAAAAGGAAGTATTTTAGACAGTATTAATTCATGTCATAGAAATTAAAAGAGTAGCTTCTTTTAAAATGCTGAGGCCTTCTAACTATATATTTTTCTCTTGCAATACATAGTTACTGGAGAAAAATTGGAAAATATAGAAAAATGTAAAGAAATAGAAATTATTTAAAAAAAAGAAATAGAAATTATTTGTTAGATTTACTCTCAGAGATGAGAAAAGCAATGTTAGAAGTTCCTTTTCTTCCTCTTGGGAATATGTTTCCTAAAACTTTAGGAACATAGTGGGGGTCATATGACTGAGCTCTGGTCAGTGATGTGGACAGAGTGATGTGCCTCAATTTCAGGCCATACCTCTGACACCACCTTCCTTTACCTGTCTAATGAATGCATTTTCCCTAGAAGATAGGTAGACCCTGGACTTTCATAAAATTACAGAGAGAAGAGTTGCTCTACATTATACTATGCTTTGTACTACGATATAACAAGAAATAAATTTTTATCGTTAATCAACAGAGACTTAGGGGTTGTCAATTACAACAGGTAGCCCAATCTGACTAATGCAGGTAATCACTAACATTCAGCATTTTTTTTCAAGTCCTTTTTCTACGTGTATATTCAAAATAATTGTAGTCATATGAAAGTATGCCTTTGTATTCTGACTTTTTAAAAATTTAAGATTATTTCATAGAATTTTCTGTTTTATTATAAATACTTCATAAGTGTAACTTTTAATGACTACATAGTATTCTGTTGTATATGTACATTATATTTATATAACTAAAACCTCTTTTAGGATGATTGAGATCTATCTAGTTTTTCACTGTAACTATATAATGAACATGTTTATGTGTAAATTTGTGTACACATATCTTTTTATTTTCCTTAAGTAGAGTTTTAGAAATAGAATCACTGGGTGAATATTTTAAGTATCAGTTCTGATATAGATTGGCAAACTGTTTTCCCTAAAATTTGCATTCCCATCATAGGTGATATGGGAATAGCTGTTGTATCTTCACCAGTATCAAGAATTATTATAATGCATGGAAATAGCATCCCCTTGCCAACAGGGTTAACAGACTATATGGAAAGTAAGTTCCATGATATCTGCTGCATTTTACAGATTCTCTACTTCTTAAATTAGTGAAGCCACAGACTCACTGTGTTTGCAAATTCCAGCATAGGAAGGGTGGAATCGTCAAGAATAAGAGACCACTTTAATAGCATAAACTGTTTGAAATCTATTAGAATGAGGGCAAAGGACTGAGAGATAATATTTGAATACAGCTCTGAGGAATAAATTGGGAACCTGCCATTCAGACAAGAGGGCAAAGGACAATACAGATGGAGAAACAAATATGCAAATATGTGGAGCCGTAAATGAGAGGCCAAGGGTGGAAAAGAGCAAGCCCATCTGTATTTTCAGAACATGAGATAATGGCATAGAAGCTAAGACTGAAAAGAAGCTACAGCTCATGAAGGGCTATGCATGTCAGGCTAAGGAGGCTGAGATTTATTCTTAACTAAGAGAAGGGAGATATGTGAATAACTGAGTTGATTTTTAAGAAATCAAAGTGACTTTGTATTACGTACAAGACACTTTATAGACATTATTGTTTTTGATTATGAAAACAAATCCACGAGGTAAGTTCTAGGACCATATTTACAAGATATGTCAAAATTGAAATCAGCATCAAGTCACTTAAATGGAAGAACTGAGATTTGAACATAGGTCTTTCTGGCTTCAAGCCTGTGATCTTTTCATTGTGCTATGTTGCTTTCCATGCTATGACAATGTGGAAGATAAGTTGGAAAGAAAACACAGTAGAAGCAAGGAGTCATATATTAGAAGGCCATTGTATTGTTTGGGGAAGAGAAAATGAGATCCTTAATTAAGTATCACTAGAATAAAGTGGGATTCAAAAAGCCAAGACCAAAGGAAAGACATTTTTAAGAAAAAGGGACTAGATTTAACTTGGCAGCTAGGGAGATGGAAGATAGATTGGAGTTTAAGGGATCGGAGCTGGATTTCAGTGGCTTCCAGACTAAATGAGACATGATCTTATAGGAATTAGGTTTAAAGGTATGGTTGAGACCATTCTGTAAGGTTTTCCCCCAAGCCATTTCACACCACTGCTATTCCTACTCATCATAATTCTTCAAGGCTATTACATTCCAGCAATTGATATTGCCAGAAACTGTGTTGTAGTCATATACATCTTTCTGTTTGTCAACAAAATGTACTGTAGGGAAGAAACTTTCTCATAATATTAGAAATTAATTTTCAAGATACTCAACACCCTAGGGAAGTGCCAGCTTCAACAAGATGGTAACAGATTTCTCATGAAGTCCCTGAAAAATTGCACTGAAAAGCATGGCATTCTATCTACAGTCAGCCTCTGCAATAATTTACTCCAAGTCAGAAATGAACCTTCTGTTTTAAGTAAAATATAGAGGAGATATTTGAGGTTCTAGGCAACTAACATATCTTTGAATACATTGTGCATACTATGGACTAATCTAATATTACTAGATTAGTTACTAATGTCTTATGTTAAACTCTATAGAGACTATACAAAGACTTTGAAGAAAGACCTTAAGAAGACTCCAAATGTAGTATTTATACATTGGCCTACATTATAGTGCAAACCTACATTATAGTGTTTGCAAAACTTGGCCTTGTCTATGACTATTAATACTTGATCATTAATGAATGGTTTCAGTTATATCA
Organism: Canis lupus baileyi; assembly: GCF_048164855.1. Lineage (NCBI taxonomy): Eukaryota > Metazoa > Chordata > Mammalia > Carnivora > Canidae > Canis > Canis lupus. The sequence goes on from NC_132873.1 coordinate 8,336,236, forward strand.
TTTAGACTTTCTGTTACCCTTCAAATCCTTGAATTTTCTAGCATTCTAGAGCATCTTTCAGACTTCTTATGAAGTTCTACACGTGCCTGTCAGTCAGAGTCTAGTCAGAAAACAGAAATTAGCTGTTTCCAAAAGAGGAGTTTAACACAGGAAATTCTTTACACTGGTAATGGAAGATCTGAGAAGGCAAGCAGAGGATGGTAAGGAAACCAGAGATTAGCAAGAGGAGGAGGAGGAAGAAGGGAGAAATAATGTTACTAAAGTTCCAAAGCAAAGGCCCAACGTCAAGTGGAATCACAGTAGACAACTCAATGGGAGGAGGAGAAGACACACCCTGTTAGGAGACATACCTTGTTAAAGATATTGCTCAGAGGAAAGAGAGAGGAGAAGTATCTTATTCTCTCCTTTCCTCCTGATTTCCAGTCTCTTGTGTGGGCCTCTTATTGGCCAAACCTATCCAAATGCCAGAGTGCAAGGGAACCTGGGAAATGGAGCTTCTTCAACATGGAGAAGGTCGAGGAATTCATCTGACAGCAAAACAGACACATGGTTAGCAAAAGGTGCTGATACTTAAACAATATGTTAGTCATGGGCTCAATAAGAAAGCTGAGTTCCACGGAAAAACCTAGACATATATTGAGAATAATAATCTTGGCTTCACAAACAGTTTCCCATAAGTACTGATAATGGTAAAATACTCATGGTTCTTCGAGGATGAAAAGAGTGCTGATAATCTCATAAAAGGAGGACATAGTGGGCATCCACATCATAAAGGAAGTTTTGGAACAAAGCCTTCCACTGACATCTTCCTGGATTATTCTATCCCTGCTCTCAGCATTTAGCCAACTGAGACAAGTACGTGCAGTATCAGATGTGATCTAAAGCTAAACAAGGCTAACTAGCATTTCGTGGGGCTTTGTACTTTCTATTATGTTTCTTCCTCAAAAGTCTGCCATTGCTGGGTCACTTCACTACTTATCGGAAATATCACTCTATGGAGTTGGTTTCAGCAAAATTTTACCTTCTGGGATGTTATGTCATCATTCACTTCCCAGTCAGAGTCAGTTTCTTATGTTGAGAATAAACCAGAATTTCCCACCAATGACTCTTCAGCTTATGGTGACGGAGCTATATACACAGTCCAAACACTGGTGGTAGCTGGCTCTGAGAAGTGCTTCGAAGAATATTATCTGCATTATGAGTTCTCTTGGAAGTCAAAAATCTCCCCACTCCTCCATGTTTACCAATATAATACAAATTTTATTGGAAACTCTAACAGCAGGCTTTTATCTTAATTATCACAATCATGATCTATGCAGCATCGAAGTCACAAACTCAGTGGTCACCATGTGCTTTCTACTTGCCTAGAGGGTAATGGAAAGAATCATACACGATCTTGATGTCCAGAGTTGACTGTCACAAAAATTCCTGAAGAGATTATGACACTTCCAGAAAAAGTGTTGATGTTAAAAAATGTGCTTGAAGTATATCTTCCATCGGAACAAATTGTATGATTAACTGCCTAGAGCCCTAAAATACTTTATAATGGTGAAAGAGTAATGCCTGAGTAATTCAAGACATTCAATTGTTCACTCACAACATAATAGTAATCGTTAACATTTAGTAAGCACTTACGGCATACCAAGCACTGTTGTAAGCACTGCACATCTACTAACTCCTTTAAACATTACAGTGTTATCGTTTTCATTCTGAAAATGAGGGAACCGAGACAATGAAAGATTATTTTTCTAATGCTAGAAAATTAGAACTTGCCCTAGAATCACACAATCAGGGTCAGAGACAGAATGTGAACCCAGACAGACTGGCTCCAGAGTCCATATTATTAAATACTCTGCTCCCCGCCTTTTTCTTCTAGATGGTTATTACACTGTCTTGACCATCTTTCATTCTCTGGCACTTTCAGAGAGCATCTTGTGTGAAAGTTTCGACTTGAAGCTTTGCCTAGTGATCCAAAATTGAGTTAGATGTTACAATCGTAGATTATATTGCGGCACATGAGCCCCCTCTATTCTATGAAGAGTATGTCTGTTCAGTGGTTCATATGGAATTTTCACGACCACATCGTAGGAAGAACAATGTTATTAACATAGACTTGTGAAAACACCTAGAAATAAGTTTTCAGCCATATCATGTAGTTGTTATAGATTGCTGTAAACAATTTACCCCAATCAAGTATAAAGGTTCTGCAGACAGGACTCTTATCCAAGCTGCCAAAATTGGAGAGTCAGGCTGAAATGATGTTGATCTTTAAGTTAACCTAAGTGTTTATCTGAGGAGCTGGCCATCATATCTTGACAGATTTCTCTAGCTCATTCTGTGACTCTAAGGTCAACCACAGGAGCCACCCTACTGAGTTACAAATGGGGAAATAACTCTAAAAACTTGCTACAGCCATATGCTTCCAGCTTACCTGAGGACTCACACAATAAACAGGAATATAATTGAGTTACTGCTCTATTTGTACACATTATTTACGCATCTGCACCCTCAAAATTATTTTTGTTAGAATTACAGATATAGATCAAGTATGATCGAGCCATTCTTGTTTCATAATAGATACACAAGGTTGGCATCATAATGTTGCTAGTCGTGAAGGCTTTCCTCCAAGAGCTGAACTAATGGAAGCATTTTACTGCAAACCAGTCAAGATTTTTTGTAATTCTGAGGACTCACAAAAACCATAAGGCAATAATTCTCTGGCCACTTCCTGTTCTGAAGTGGTCTTGCTTATTTCTGTTTCCAAAGAAATCACAAAAAGCAAACTGTATCTTCCTTAAAAGGGGAGATATCTGAAGTATGCCAAGGGTATATGGTTCAGCATTCGTTCTGAGATGGAATAGACTCAAATTACACAAGCAATGTAATTTTTACAACATCAAAGAACTGTCTTGTTGAATGCTGCTATAGTTATGTACACCTACATGTTAATTTATTCCAGGGGTACCTGGGTGGCTCAGTCAATAAAGTGTGTGACTTTTAGTTTTGGCTCAGGTCATGATCTCAGCATTGTGGGATGGAGCCCTGCCTTGGGCTCCATGTTCAGCGGGGAGTCTACTGGAGATTCTCTTTCTGCTGCTCCCCCTGTCCCTCTCTACCCCTCCCCCTAATAAATAAATACATAAAATCTTTAAATTCCTCCAAAACTTAGAGGCTTAAAACAATGACAACACTTATTTTGCTCGTAAATCTGAAATTTAGGATACCTTGAGGATAGTTCATTTTTACTCCACTTGCTATCAGCCAGCACGGCTCAAAGGCTAGAACTCATTCATTTATATTAATTGTGGTTGATGTTGACGTCCGCCAAGTTATTAGCCAGGACTATAAGCCAAAACACTTACCTGTGGCCTCTTCATATGATCTGGACTTCCTTACAACATGATGACGGATTCTGAAGGGCAGGTACCCTGAGAAAGAGAGAACCAGGCAAAGATTGGATTTCTTTCTATGCCCCAGCCTTGGAAATCATGCAACGTCTTATCCATCACATTCTATTGCTTAAAGCAGTTGGAAAGATGTATCCAAGTTCAAGATAGGGAACAGACCTCACCTCTAAATGGAGACAGACAGGTCAGGGCAACTTTGTGGAGAACTTGTGAAATGGGACACATGTTGGTGTAGCAATCTTCAGAAAACACAGTCAGCCACAAAGGTCTACTAGTTTCTTTGAACATTTCTTTAATTTTCCCAAATAGAGCAATGTCACTTTTAGGGAGGCTCGCCTTTCAGCCTCTATTTCTTGGAGGATGCCCATGAAAGTACTTTGCTTTCTCCTTTCTGGTTTCAAAGAAAATTGAGTCTTTTTCTCTTACTCCAACATTGGCAATACCAGATAAAGTACATGAAAGACACATGACCGGCAAAGTTATGTGTATTACAGACAGTATCTCTTTTTTTTGTCTGTGGTCTTTAGAAATATTTTTGTAATGAACTAAAGGGGAAATATATAGCGTATATGGATTAAATTTTGACAATTGTGATTAGCTTTATAATGCTGTGTAAATGATATTACATAACACTATTCCTGGATGCCTGTGCTTTCTTCTTTGAAAATATTGACGTTAGTATTTTCCTCACACCTTTGGGATATTATAAATATTATCAAGTTAATGAATATGATTTGTTTGCAATGCAAAAAGAAAGCTATGCAACCAAAGGATAACCATTTTACCTTTGAATTTGTAGGTAACAAATCATATTTGATCATAGTCAAGATTTTTTGGTGTGATTGAGATGGTTTTGTGAGATTCGGTGAATTGGCAATCTATTCCCAAAGAGGATAAGAGCTGTAATAATATTTCAAATCATACTGTGTGTACATTTAAGGATGGGATGACTGACTATGAAGTTTTCAAACCCTCTATAAACATTTTGCTTTGGTTTAGATTTTGCTAATTGTGGTATATCACATTCTATCAAATATTCTGAATTAAGGGAGAAAATAATAGAATATCTTAAAAAGATGGATTTCTGTGACTAACACAATGGTAAATACAGCTGAAGCAACTGACTGGCCTACCCTTAATTCAGAGGATATTACTTAGTGAAAGAAAAAATGCTATCAAAGAAGGAAGGTTTTGATTCTAACACCTAATCAGACTAGCAGAAAAAAAAATTAAGGCAAAAGCATCTTAGATTTATGGGCAAAGTAGTTCTGCATAACTACTGAGAAGAGTAAAATTTGATCATATTTGTTACATTGGTAATTTTATAAAGAAAGAGAAAAGGCAAGAGAGGAAAAAATGGTGCTTTTGTTTTAGGAAAAAAGTGTTGAAACAGTGTTGTTTTCACCAGTGTTGTTTACAAATGCTCTGAACATTTGTGGACAAGAACCAAAGAGGGTTTTTGGTGGAGGTTGTTTTGTTTGTATTTGTCTTTGTAGTGTCTGTACTTCCTAAAATTGCCCTGGTAACTGAATTTTAAGACTATTGCTCAAACTCGGTAGATTTGAGGCAAATTGTTTATGAAAGCGTTGTAAAAATTAAAAAAAAAAAACTTGAATAAGACCATCTTTAAAATTAGAAGCTATGAATTGGAGTGGCTGGAAATTAAAAAAAAAAAAAACACCTCCTTACTTTCAGCAAAGGCAAAATTGTTAGTGAGTCAAGATAATTTTCTTAAATAGGTGTCTGAATTTGCAGGAAGGAGTGAAAGAATAAATAGCTGAGAGGCCCAATTATTACAGGTTAATGCAAAATAAATAGCACAACTGGAATAACCATTACCCACCCACATACTTGCACATATTAGTAATGAGCCTCCTGTCAATACATACACATAAGTCACTTTTATTCTTTTACACTTGTGTATGGAGAAGCATAAAAATGAGGAGAAGAAGCAGCAGAAGGGGAGGTCATAATATAATCATTTTAGAACTCCATGATTTAAATATGATTTCAATCCCATCTACCTTTTTTTCCCCCTGTTATTGAATCAGTATTTCAGGAAATCTTTCAACCTAAGATGACAGTGCTTATAACTAAGAGAGGAAAGTGTCTGTGATGTTTGAAAAAAGGGAGGAAAAAAAAAGATCAAGAAGAAAGAAGGATATAGGAGAATCGGCAGTGAGATGACAGAAAGCCAAAGAAAGAGAAGAGAATGAATTAGGAAACAAGGAAGAAAGGAAATAAAAGGAAGGAAAAAGGCAGAAGCAAATAAAGGAGGATCCTGTAAGCCAGAGGCTGACCAGGTAGGTTCATTGACTAAACCCAGCCTGTTGTCTGTTGGTGTGCAGCCCTAGTGAAGAATGCTTTGTACATTTTTAATTGGTTGGAAAAAAATGAAAAGAACAGTATTCTATGACATTTAAAGTTGTATGTCTATAAATAAAGTTTTATTAGTTACATAAAAACTTGTGTCCGTAAACAAAGTTTTATTGAAACACACCGATGGTCTATTTGTTACATGTTGCTTAGGGTTGCTTTAGTGCTGCAACAGAGGAGTAGAGTAACTGTGAGAAGGACTGTATGGCCCTCAAAGACTAAAATATTTATGATTTGGACCTTACAGCAAAAGTTTGCCAACCCCTGGAGTAATCTATAAATATTTATGAAATATCATCCATGTGCTCAGCACCACCCTCTATGGAGAACACGAAAGAACAGAGAAAATCATGAAGACCTGACTCTGATCGCCTGGGACTTACAATCTGGCTGCAGAGGGAAAAACTCGTAGCAGCTGTTCTTCATCTTACTAGTAACTACAAAAATGGCATTAATGTATGGTTTATTTCTTCCTTGTTCTTGCTGAACAAGATAGCTTGGATAGCTTATAAGCAGAACTCAGGCATTCAGAATACAATTGCATTCTTAAAATTCCTATTTATATCCTTAGCTTCTAGTGCAAGGTGATCATCCACATTTCCAGCAAATACAAAATACCATGAAGGCTTGACCTTGAGTGGATAATCCAGCAAAACCAGTCTCTCAGTAAGACAATTCCTAAAAGAAAAGAAGGTTTGGTGAAGGATGTATAAAAATGTCTGAGGATAGGGGCACCTGGATGGCTCAGTGGTTGAGCATCTGCCTTTGGCTCAGGTCCATGATCCCGGGGTCTTAGGATCGAGTCTAGCATCGGGCTCCCGGCAGGGAGCCTGCTTCTCCCTCTGCTTATGTCTCTGCCTCCCTCTGGTTGTCTCTCGTGAATAAATAAATAAAATCTTTTTTAAAAATGTCTGAGGATAAATGCAACCCTTTATGCCAAGTTACCAACCCAAAGGGAATGGTATGGATTATCCTTATTGAGCTAAAATAGAAATAAAGTTGCACAGTGCTTTGTTGAAAATAAATTTCTCCCCCACTTCAAATTAAGCTTGCGTCTTCCTCATTGCTCAGGAGCCTGACTTGAAGAGATGAGAAAACAGAAGAACTACTCACGCAAGTGTTTTCTTCAAAAGTAGCAATTTTTCACACTCTGTATGTCTCCAGCATCTGATTCGATGACTACTAAGTGGCTATTGAACGCTTGACTGTGCCCAGTCCGAATTGAGATGTGCTATAATTATAAAATACACACCTGATGTTAAACACTTACTGCAAAAAAAAAAAAAAAAGAAGAAGAAGAATGCACTATATCTAATATTTTTTCTAGATCTCAATTATATGCTGAAATGATATTTGGGATGTATTTAGTTAGACAAACTTTGTTTTTTAATTTCACCTATTTCCTTTTATTTTTTATTTTTTTATTTTTTTTTTTATTTATTTTTAAGATTTTATTTATGAGAGACACAGAGAGATAGAGAGGCAGAGACACAGGCAGAGGGAGAATCAGGCTCCAGGAAGGGAGCCCAACATGGGACTCGATCCCAGGTCTCCAGGATCATACCTTGGGCCAAAGGCAGGCACTCAACCCCTGAGCCACCCAGGGATCCCCTTTTTATTTTTTAAAGTGTTAATTCTACAAAATCTAAAATCACCTGTATGGTCTTCATTATATTTCAAGTGGACAGAGCTGCTCTAACATGCTGAATAACAGTTGTTAGATCTGGATTCAAGGAGTAGCCCCCATGGCCTCTTCCCTCACCTCCTTCAAGTTTTTGCTCAAATGTCACCTACTCAACAAAGTCTCTCAATGAAAATTACAAATTCCCCAAATTCCCCAAATTCCCAACCTCCTTACCTAGTTCTCTTTCTTTTCAGTTACTGTTGTCTAGCTTACTACATAGCTTATGTGATGATTATATTTATTGTTCATGGTCTTTCTCCCTGCCCTCCATGTGGTATAACTATTGTATCTGTTTTCTCTCACTGATGTATCCCTAGCACAGAGGGTAATGCCTGGTACTTTGCAGAAAATTTAAAAAATACATACATCTGCTGAATAAATGAATGGCAAATGTTAAAAGACACACTGCAAAATTTTCCATTTAAACATCAATGGCCAGCATTTGAAGACTTTAGATAAGGTTGTCAAAGGATGGTGCTTTCTTTAAGCTTCTCTCCTGGCAAGTCTCCCTCCACCCCACACGCAGATCTATCCCCCAGGCCTCCTCACCTCCCATGCTGAGACCTGGCTATTTGTTCTCTACATTTTACTTCTAGACCAGCTAAGAGATTTAGGAGTTGGGATTCCAGAGATCAGATGTTGACACTGGAAGACTATTATTGAGCCTCCTCCATGAAAGTGAATTGATATGCAGCATCTCAACAAAACCTTTCTGAGATACAGTTTGCACATATGCCTTCATTTAACTGGATTAAAGTCTGACAAAGTGAGGTCTGTCCATTAATCTCTGGGTTTGAATTGAAAGCCATCAGCAGCAGAAGTTCTCAAGCAATGGTATGTAAGACAAACAAAGAGCAGAAACACACTCATAAACACAGAGAACAATCTGATGGTTGCCAGTGGGGAGGGCAGGGGGGGGGGGATACGGGAAAAATAGGTGAAGGGGAGTGGGAGATCCAAACTTCCAATAATGGAACAAGTAAGTCACAGGGATGAAAAGTACAGCTTAGGGAGTACAGTGAACGGTGCTGTAATAGTGTTGTCTGGTGACAGCTGGTGAGCTACACTTACGGTGAGCACCGCACAACATGTAGACTTGAAGTATAGTTGACCCACAATGTCATTGGGGTCACAATGTTATATTAAAGAAAGAAAACACTTCTGGGTGCTGAATTAATTACCTCAAATCTATAATAGTGCAAACCACAGAAATTGGGCTATAGGTCTTAATGACACCCCAAACTTTTCATATCAGGGGAATAAAATGAAATGTGGCTCTGAAAATGGTCCAAATCATTCAGAAGTTCTTGACTTCATCCAAAGCACATCAAATTCCATACTCTTAAGACGTCTGCTTAAGTTTTAACACATTAAATCATGCCTAAAACCATACCTAAGTGGAGATTGCTTATGTTTGTACAGAAAGAATTATTACAATATCTGCTTATTCCTTACATCAAAGTTGCTAATATTCCTTTCACTTTACTTTTTTTTTCCATTTCACAAGGAAGAGAAATCATCTTGTTTAAACCTACTTCTCAACTTCTTGATTGCAAACCTTACATTAAACCCACTTACATTAAACCTACTGTTCAACTTCTCAGTGCAAACCTTACACCAAAATAGAGCTAACAACTCCTATTATGTGACTCAGGAGTTGCACTGGTCGCCTTGTAATAGTTTTCCAAAGGAACTCCTGTCTTTGTGGCTGATAAATACTCACCATTAGAGAATCACTCACTTGTTTATGCTATCTAATCTGAGATAAGATTTTTTATCTTTTTTTAAAGATTTATTTATTTATTCATGAGAGACACATACAGAGAGAGGCAGAGACATAGGCAGAGGGAGAAGCAGGCTCCCTGCAAGGAGCCCAATGTGGGACTCAATTCCAGGACCTGGGGATCATGACCTGAGCCAAAGGCAGATGCTCCAGTTGCCTCAAGACTTTTTATCTTTAGAAGTCTCTGTTGAAAGTCAGAACTCCATGGAGTGCCATCCATGATTAGGGCATTATTAGACATTGTATCTCAGCATAAATTAGTATGGCCATTTTCCCCTATTTAATCAAAGTCCATTGACATTGATGTTTTGAGAAAGTGAGGCATAGGAGGTGAAAATTGATAAGAAGTTCAGGAAATGGGAAAGTACTACATACTTAGAGTATTGGACTTAAATCCAATAGAGATGAGTCCTTACAGATTGGAAATAAAAGGCCTTGGTCGGCCATGAAGACATCAAGCGCTGGGAGAAGAAACAGAGGATCAGGATGAGCAAGTGGAGATGGGAGGAAGAGCGAAGCTGTGTAGACACTTGAGTTAGGGGACACCTGGGTGGCTCAGAGGTTGAACATCTGCCTTCTGCTGAGGTCATGATCCCAGGATCTGGGATCGAGTCCCGCATCGGGTTCCCCGCAGGGAGCCTGCTTCCCTTCAGCCTGTGTCTCTGCCTTCCCCTCTGTCTCTCATGAATAAATAAATAAATCTTTAAAACAAAAACCAAAAAAAAAAAAAAAAAAAAAAAGAAACTTCAGTCAGTACTCCATGGCTCCTCTATTCTTTCTTGCTCATCATTAATATTGGTCAAAGTGCCTCTTTTTATTTAAAAAAAATAATAAATGCTGACTCACTCAAGGACCTGGCAAAAAACTAGAAGGTACACTGATATCAGAATGTTTGAGGAGACTTTAATCAAAACCACTTTTCCCAAAGATGTGCGCAGGGTTTTGGAGAAACAAGAAGACATGGATTCGGTACCCAGAGACCAGCAACACGAGGGGATTGTTATCAGCCCTGTGTCTGAAAATGCAAAGGGAAGTGAGAGTTTGAGAGCCCAGGTTCAGAACTGGATGGAGAGGTGTCCTCACAGGAGCCAGGGCCTTTGGTAGAGGAATAAAGCTATTCCTCAGCAAGCTGGTAGACAGGAGACAGAAACGCCTGCCCTCACACTCCTCCTCACCCCCACCTTCCATCCACCCGACCCCACCATCAACAGGAAGTCCCGGTTAGACCAAGGGAGCCTGACCTCCTCCAAATGCGGCAACAGAAAGAATCTGTTTCTGTCAACTTTTTATAGACTATTATATTTTAAATAAATTATTCTTCAGTTCAAAGTGAGTTAATGCTTTCCTCCTCTTCTCCATCTTTAGTCAAGGCCTCAGAGGGAGAGATTTGTACAGGCACTAAATTCTGGGTTGAAAATAACGCATCGTATTGGAGACAATGGAGTACAAATGTAAAGTGCCCCTAACTTAGAACAGATTTTTATTAGTTGTTGCAACTGTATTCAATCAACTGTACCCAAGCAACTGAACTAAACTATTCTAAGCAAAAGCCAAAAAAATGACAGGCCCATGAAAAAGTTATTTTGGAAGCTGGAACATTTGCCTTGGTTATCACACTCTTAAGTTACTTGAAAATTTTGTACACGGAGCAGACACAGGATACACAAACACACACATATACACCCTTATAACCAGCAAGCTAATTGGTACCCAGTAGCTACCCAGTTCATAATTAAGTGAAAAAGAAAGGAAAAAATACCATTGTCAGGCTCAGGAAAACAAATAATTGGGATGTCAGCTCTATGCCAACAACCTACAAGGAATAAAGCACTGAAATGAGATTCCAAGTTAAGTGGAAGGCAGGATGTATTTCTAGAGTTCTGTTTCTTATAACCACTAACAAATAAAGAAATATAATATAGAACCTCAAGGTCCTAAATACTAAAATTTATATCTTGCATAGGAAAGAATCACGGTTTCCAAGTTCCAAGTCTGAGGCTCACAACTTTTCCCATTACAATTCCAACATTTTCTATAAAACAAATGCATAAATTAGTTAACAGTAACCAAGAAATAGTGCTGTTTGGGGCTTGGGAATTTTGTTTATTGGGTTTTGCTGAATTTAGCAAATACTTTTTTCTTAAACCAATGAACTTGTAATAAAAAGAACAAAGTCAAGGCTGTGATAGATGTATGATTCTTTTTTTTTTTTTTTTTTTTTTCTTCAAAAAAAGCTTTGCTTTCATTCCTGGAAGAGAAGAAAGTGACTGTACAGTGAAATCAGCCCTTCAACAGTTCACAGAAATTTACTGCAAGCCCTCTCTTTGAAGCCAGTGCTGAAGGCACCAGAGGCTTTGTATTTACTATGTTTTGAGCACTGGCATTCTAACAATCTAGCATAGTTGATAATGAGTCTCTATCTGTATGTTTGCCTGGGCCTAAAGATAGCAAATCAAAGATAGGAACTTTTTAATCCACCGAATACTTACTATTTCCCCAAAGCCACTGTTCTTACTGAAGAATGACTGGATGTTAACTGAAGGCAAAGAAATCCACTTTTTAAAAAAATCTGATGATTTGGAAATTGCAAATTCCTACCTTTTCCACCGCTGATGATCATTTATAGCCAAGGTAGTATTGCTTCTACATGCACCAGGTGAGCGGAGGAGTTGTTACAACTTGTATCTGATCTGATTGGTATATTCTCATAACACACCAGTTTTGTAGCAAACAAAACCACCTAACATTGTGAATAGAATCTAAATGTAAAGCTTATAGAAGATGAGAAATGTAGCCAGCCCTCCTTTCATATCTCCTCCCACTCCGTACACACATTTTGTGGAAATGATCCAGTTTTTATGATCTTTATGATAACCTTTTTGTATATTATTTTTCTTTCAAGAATCATTTTTTCACATATGCTAGGTTTGATAAGTATGTTAATAATTATTTCGACAGTAAATATGTTTTCTGGTCCTGATATTACCCAGAATGTTTTAAATTCTTATTCTTCTCCTCTTTTAAAGTACCATTTTGTGTCTTCACATTGATTCATTTCTTGATTGGATAGAGAAATACAGGAAGGTTACTTGAGAGGTATACAAGGGAGGTATTTAGGTTTGGGAGGGGACTTGAAACATATAATTTGAGGAGTTCTTTTTTTTTTTTTTAAGGTTTTTATTTATTTATTCATGAGAGACAGAGACATAGGCAGAGGGAGAAGCAGGCTCCCCACAGGGAGCCCAATGAGGGACTCCGATCCTGAAACTCCAGGATCATGCCCTGAGACAAAGGCAGACGTTCAACCACTGAGCCACCTAGGCATCCCTGATTTTAGGAGTTCTATTCGAGAAAAAGAATACAGAGTTGTGATTGCTCATTTTACTGTATGTAAATTGTAGCTTAATAAAAAACTAGGTATGAAAACAAATTTTTATTCAGGATGAGTCTTAAATAACAAAGTACAAAAATCTTAAAATATGAGCAAATACTACAAATGTCACAAAATCCAGAAAATAATATAGCATTTATATTAATTAATAGCCGGTATACTTCTATAATGTACTCAATTTTCTCTCCATTTTTTCATTGCATCTTTTTTATTGACCTCTTCATGACAACTATATAACATTTTTCAAAAAAAAATTAACATTTTTCTATACAGAGAAGCATAAGAGAATCCCAATGGCGTAGTCGATCTAAATTTGTTTCCTATTACTGATAGCTTCAAAAGTACTTTTAATTTCACAACTTGTTATTGGTAAAGTGACATAATTCTTTTGGATCCTTGTTGTATCTGAGAAAATCATTAATTTTTTTCACATAGAGTGGCACAGTTGAAATATTCACAGACTCACTTCAGCTTTATACATTTCAAACTCTGCTTCACCTCCACCAACCACTCCCCTCGGGCATTGGGGTTTTTCCCATGGAGATAAAATCTCTGCCTCTGCATCTTGACATCAGATACCTTTAACTATGTGCTCAACGAATTTCCTTTGTCTTTGAAATTCAAAATTCTATGTTTCTGACTATATGAGAAGTTTGCTAATGTACTTGTACTTTTTTTCAGCCCTTCTATTACAAAAATCAATCCCTTATTGACTGAGGTTTGTGAGTTTCTATCATCAACTCTTGAAAGTCCTCGTGCATATCCTGAACTGCTCAAATCTCCTTTCCAAATCTATTACCTCTTCTCTCTTCATATTTATTTCTTTAATCTTCTTTCAGTAATGGGAGAATTCCTGAGTTGTCTTCCAATTCACTGGTTTTTATGTCCGCCATTTAAATCTGCCATTTACTGCTTCCTTCACCATCACGTCTCACCTCCAGGACATGATTCCTGACCTCATGTCTTGCTATATAAATCAAACGTCCTCAGAATTTCTAGTAAGAAAATTATTCACATATTTTCTAAAATTATCTTTTGTTTCTCGCAGTGTCTATTTTATAGGGGATTTTGTCAGAGGCTCTGGAAATCCCTGCATGAGTCTTTCAGAGTCAGGAGAAGGTACCAGGGTAAAACTTAGATTTTTGCAGTTATTGTTGCTTTATTTAGTTGTTTTAGGGGACTGATCTGAGGGAAATAGAAAGTATGCACAACATTTGAAGGCATCACCCTTGAGCTGGAGTCTCTTCTCATTGGTAGCGGTGGCAGCCGACCATTGCCCCATTGTCTGATTGGCAACACAATCCCTATTTGGGATTAGCTAAGACAGAGTCCTCCTCCCCCTCCTTTGAATGTATGTGGTATAACACAAAATAAATATTTGGTCTTTGTCCCAGTGATAAAAGTATCTTTTATATGCTAATGAGATGACTGGTGGCTGGGGAACCGTAGATGCCCTCATACTACCACAAAGGCCAAGGTGTGATTAAAGGGTTGGAACTTTCAGCCCCATCCTCTAACTTCCAGGAAGGGAAGTGGGTCTCTAGGTTGCATTAAATACCCAATGGCCAATGACTTAATCAATCATACCTATGTAATGAAACCTCCATGAGAACCCCTTAAACAATGGGTTTCTGGGAGCTTCCAGGTTGTCAAACACACTCACATACCTGTAAGGAGTTACATCCCACTGCAGTTCAGTGTTCAGGATTCTTCCAAATTTCATCCTGTGTACCTCTTCATCTAGCATTTATATCTCTTGTCTCTTTATATCCCTGTCCCTGTATAGCACCCCCCGCCACACACACACACCATTAAACTGGTAAACCTAAGTTAAACATTTCCCCATGTTTTATGAACTATTCTAGTAAATTATCAAACCTAAACAGGGCAGGAGGGGGACCTCCAATTTGTAACCACATCAGTCAGAAGTGGGAGCAGCTCTAGACCCAATACTTTTGACTGACATCTAAATTGAGGGCAATCTTGTGAGAGTGAGTCCTTAAGCCCATGGAATCTGATGCTAACTCAGGGTATTTAGTGTCAGAATTGAATCGAATTATAGGCCCCCCAGTGGGTGTCAGAGCTTGTTGATGCCAGAAGGAAAAAAAAAAAAAACCTAACAACATATCATGCCAGAAAAGTGCACAATTGGGACAAAAGCCATTTTCTACTCTATGTGTCACAAGATCATTCTTCTTCAGGGTCTTAGCTTAAACCTCCGCATGCATTTCTTTAAGCACATCAACACTTACCTTGGCTTCCAACTCCTGCCACTGCAGACTTGGGAAGGCCAATTACCTCAGTGTGATTTAGAAACCGAATAGGAAAAAAAGAAAAAGAAAAAGAAAAAGAAACCAAGTAGGAAGAAAGTTACTTGTCTAAGAGGAGTAACAAACAAACAATCATAAAGACTTAAGTATTGAAAATGTGTAAGTGGAGTCAAGTTTCTCTATTCATTCAGGTCCAACCTACTATTCTATCCAATCTTATAGTTTCTTTCTATATATTCTACTTTCTTACCAGCCAACTGCCTAAACCTTACTCGTGTAAATTTTTCAGTTCATATCTTTTGGCTTTTATATATTATCTCTACAAATAATGATAATTTATCTTAACAGGAATGTCTTTGCTATTTCATTGTTTTAAGGAATGTTGGGTATTTATAAGATAGTCTCTATCATGTTTAATAACTGTCCTTCTAGTCCAAGCTAAGAGTTTAGTATTTTTGGTTTTGTTTTTATTTGTCTTTAACGAATTGGACATTAAATGTCATCAGATGCATTTCAAACTCCACTGATATCTCAATGTCAAATAACTTATTTGTTCATTCAAAAATTTTATTAACAAACTTGCTGGTATTAAAACATGTTTGCATCTTTAGAATAAACCCCACTTGGCTATGGCATATTATTCTTCTAGCATACTACTGAAAACAAATTGCAATGATTATTTTAAATTTTTTAGCATTTTTGAAAGTTTGCTTCATATTCATAAGTTAAATTGGCCCACGGTTGATATTTTTCAGCAGTTTGTTCCATTTTGATATACAGGTATATGATAATTGCATAAAATGAATCATACACTTTTTATCTTTTCCTGCATTTGTATCTTTTCCTGTGTTGTAGAGTATTTTAAATAAAATGAATATTATTAATTTCTGTTAAGTGTTAAGAATTCATCTATAAAATTGTCCCAGTCCAACAATTTTTTTGGAAGTATGCTTTCCAAGGAACAGTATTTACTTTTTATAATTACACAGGAAAAATGTGACCATTTATGATTTTATCAAAAATTTAAAACTATCAATCATCAAAAAGAAGATTATAAAATCATCTTAATCACATTATAGCATATGTATTAATTTTTTGCCCATTAATTATTTTGGTTCATAATTTTCCAATATTTATCTGCTTATCATTGATAATGCCCACTCTTGCCTCCCAGCCTCGCACAAGGCTTTGACTGTACTGCCCTCATTAGGAGTCTGCTAAGGGAGCCCTGGCTTTTTGCCTAGAAATGGCCATCTACAGGGATCCCTGGGTGGCGCAGCGGTTTGGCGCCTGCCTTTGGCCCAGGGCGCGATCCTGGAGACCCAGGATCGAATCCCACATCAGGCTCCCGGTGCATGGAGCCTGCTTCTTCCTCTGCCTGTGTCTCTGCCTCTCTCTCTCTCTCTCTGTGACTATCATAAAAAAAAAAAAAAAAAAAAAAAAATTAAAGAAATGGCCATCTACAGCAAGTGTGAATTCAAACTATTTAAAAATTGTGGGGATCCCTGGGTGGCGCAGCGGTTTGGCGCCTGCCTTTGGCCCAGGGCGTGATCCTGGAGACTCAGGATCGAGTCCCACGTCGGGCTCCCGGTGCATGGAGCCTGCTTCTCCCTCTGCCTGTGTCTCTGACTCTCTCTCTCTCTCTGTGTGACTATCATAAATAAATAAAAATTAAAAAAAAATTAAAAATAAAAATAAAAAATAAAAAATAAAAATTGTGGAAGGTGGGTGCCTAGGTGGCTCGGTCTGTTAAGCATCTCCCTTTGGCTCAGGTCATGATTCCAGGATTCTGGGATCAAGCCCTACATCAGGCTCCCTGCTCAGTGGGGTGTCTGCTTCTCCCTCTCCCTGTGCTCCTCCCCCAGCACATGCTCTCTCTTTCTCTCTCTCAAATAAATATATAAAATCCTAAAAAAAAAAAAAAAAAAAAAAAAAGCAGTCATGGTAGGTATCATGCTCTGTGTGGTCTATGATCACTGTCACAGATATTTGTACTTCAAAGACCCCTCAAAGCACACACACCCTCACCTTACTGCCTTTCCTTTAGATCCTATTCCTCTGAGGTGGGAGATACTTCCACCTACTTGTACATC
The DNA here is from genome assembly GCF_048164855.1 of Canis lupus baileyi. Classification (NCBI taxonomy): domain Eukaryota; kingdom Metazoa; phylum Chordata; class Mammalia; order Carnivora; family Canidae; genus Canis; species Canis lupus. Next base: position 8,353,240 of record NC_132873.1, read on the forward strand.
TGCCTTCTTATGCAGTAAACCAACCATTGGTTGTTTGGCCCATCACTCAACCCAATTCAACTGCATAATATCTCTCATAAATTCCATTCAATTTGAACAAGCAATGGTGTCCTTTCCTGGCCTCAGCAACGCTCCAGATTTTCCTCTGCACTTTCATGGGAATTGGGGGGAAAGGAGGATCCAAACATACGTGCTGATTGCCATCTTGAAGCAGATGCATTGTATACTGTTCTGTGAAACAGACCTAAATAATATGCTCAAAAATTATTACCTGAAAAATAAAGATTCCCTAGTAAGCAGTTGTTCTCTTTAGTTTTCTCCTACATTTCTCTCCTTGCCTGTTGGAATTCATTACACACCAACAAGCTCTGACACTTTGGTTCCTTGAAAACAGAGTGGAAGATATTCACTAGACCGAGAATTCAAGATGATCAGAGACTATGGTTTTTGTACTGCTAGCATCTCCCCTAAGAAAGGTGCTTAATAAATATTTTTAAATTGATGGAAGAAATAGCCATGCAGATAACTGCTTCTTTAACACAGGGTGGGTGGCATGCAGAGTCACTGAAAACTCAAGAAACATTGGAGCAGAATGATCACACACAGTGCTACTTATGTCCTTTCCAAAGGTAGAGGAAAAAGTAATTTTCTTCAATCGCAGAGGCAGGAAGTGCAATACCATTGACCCAACCTGAGACTCAGAGTCATAATGATAAAATACATGATGACAGATTTCATAAAAATCAGAACATAACACACTTTGTCATTTTCCTCTACCTGGAATGTATAAAAGCCTATGTAATAGTAAGGAGGGAGGGTGGGTGGGAAGTATTTCTTCTAAGATGACTTGCTTCCCCTAAATCCATGAGAAACATATTTTGGAATTCTCACTAGAAGACTGAGATCCTTAGATTTAAAGCTGTATGAGTTCAGGAAATTGATACTTGGCCAGGAATTTAAAGACTGCTTTCTTTATTAGGTAAGAACATAATTTCTGAATTTACTAATGCTTTTGGAACATGAGTTCCTTTTTAAAAGTCTAAGATGTAGGAAAAAAATTCTATTTCAAAACATTTAAAATGTAGGGGTAAACTTTATAAATGAAACTATTTTTTTTAAGATTTTTTAAAAATTTATTTATGAGAGAGAGCAAGAGAGAGAGAGAGAGAGAGAGAGCGCATAACCCAGGGGGAGGGGCAGAGGGAGTGGGAAAAGCAGACTCCCCACTGAGTGGGGGCCCGATATGGGGCTGGATCCCAGGATCCCAGTATCATGACCTGAGTTGAAGGCAGATGCTTAACCAACTGAGCCACCTAGGAGCCCTTGTAAATGAAACTAATAATATTCACCTAAAGTAACTGTAAAAATTAGTAGCAGAGTATTGCCAATTGTCTTACATTTGAAAGAGCTGAAAATGTGAAAAGGAATTCTTTACTATAAGAAGAAAATACAATTCTTACAAAAAACTTAAAAAAGTCAGAAAGCTGTTTTGAAAAAAAAAAAATAACCTAAGAATGATAAGATGTGATAAGATTTTTGAAGACAACTAATCCTTCCCTTTGGCAAATGATTAATGAGGATCTAGTATATGTCAGGTACTGTTCTAGATGTTGGGAATTAATAACAAATTCCCTACCCTCATGGAATAATATTCCAGTGGATAGAGACAGAAAATAAATAAAATAAGTTAGTATTTCCTGTTATACGGTGATAAGTACAGGTGAGGGAAAGAGTACAGAGGTGGGGGATTGTATAAGCTTTCTGTTGCTGCCATAACAAAGCCACAAAGGTGGCTGAAAATAACATAAATGTATTATCTTACAAGTCTGGAGGTCAGAAGTCCAAAAAGAGTTTCACCAGGCTAAAGTCAAGTTGTTGGCTGGATTGTGCTCCTTCTGAAGGCTCAAGGGGAGAATCTGTTTCCTGGCTTTTTCCAGCATCTGGAGGCCGCCCACATTCCTTAGCTCCTGGCCGTCTTCCAGCAACTGCATCGCTCCCACCTCTGCTTCTATCACTTAACCTTCTCAGACTCTCACCCGCCTGCCTCCCTCTTAGGAGAACCTTCGTGCCTACTTTGGGCTCACCCAGATAATCTAGGATCATCTATCTCTTCAATATAAAATTCTTCTCAGGCTGTGGACTCCAGGTACCCAGTATTGACTGCCTTGCATTTGACAGAGCTAAAACCAAGATTTTCATCTACTCGGTTTTCTTCAGACATCTCTAAGTCTCTGTAATGCTCTCTGGCAACACTAAATAGTTCTGGGTACATCATTTTGCTGGGGATGACTGCTTTAGGGGGTTGTGTATTATCTTGTTTCCTACAAGTGATAAATGTGAAGCCAGTGCTATGGAAATCTTGTGCATTCTATTAACTCTTCGGATTCCTCAGAAAATTAGAGATTTGACCATAAACTAATACAACTTCTGAGGGACCTAAAGAATCATACCCCTGCCTGAAAAAATAGCCCAGGCCTGTACATACATGCACATGTTCAGGGAACCTCACCTCTCCCAGGATACCCAGAGCTCCCCCTCCCCTCCAGAGTAATAAACTGAATAGTAATTTGGAGAGAATAGCTTTTGAGCTTTAATTTTAATGTTAAGAATTTTGAACTTCCTTTTAACTCACAAGGAAAAGGACATTTATTTATAGAATTTAATTTTGCTAGATCTTAGTATCTATGGATTTTAATTCATTTCTTTAAAGATTTATTTATTTATTTTCGAGAGAGAGAGAGAGAATCATGTAGCGAGAAAGGGGCAGAGGGAGAGGGAGAGAGAATCTCAAGCAGACTCCCCACTGAGCGGGAAGCATGTTGAGAAGCTCTATTTCAAGACCCTGAGATCAGGACCTGAGCCAAAATCAAGAGTCAGACACTTAACTGACTGAATCACACAGGCACCCTCTGCTGATTTTAATTTAAAAGGGAGATTGGGCAGCCCGGGTGGCTCAGCAGTTTAGCGCCACCTTCAGCCCAGGGCATGATCCTGGAGTCCCAGGATCAAGTCCCACGTCAGGCTCCCTACATGGAGCCTGCTTCTCCCTCTGCCTGTGTCTCTGCCTCTCTCTGTATGTCTCTCATGAATAAATACATAAAATCTCAAAAAAAAAAAAAAAAGAAGGGAAACTTTGTTTATGGATTTCATAATTTCTTCCTAGGACTGTGAACTTTGAAAGAATGTTATATTTGTGAAATCTCTAAATTGTTGAAACTGTATTAATGCAATTTCTATACATTTCATTATTGGAATGTCTTTATGATAGCATTTGATCTCTGAAGTGACCTGGGACATCATGTGGGCTGGAAAATAGAATAGGAAGTGAACACTAAGCCTTGGATACAAACCGGCTCTGGAGGTAGTTGAATTAATCTATTTCTCTGACCCACTACAAAGCTTTCTGGCATCAAAACTACCCTTGCCCACTGGAGGTCTCTGAGGAATCCTCAACAGAGGGGTGCTTAGTATTAGGAGTGGCCACATAAAGGAGGAAGCAGGACTGTCCCTGGAGGGGGACAGCCATCCTCTGGGCTGCCCGTGGGTTCGATGGTGAATTTACCTGTGCGTTGAGAGAACCAAGAACCAGGAAAGACCAGGAAGGAACATTCTCCATGTCCATGACATTTCCTTCCTGCTAGTGGAGCAGTGCTGGCCTTTCTTCCCCCCTCCCCAAGCCCTATCCAAGTTTTCAGAGAAAAGTTACTTACCTAATTGGTAAGCTTGAGAAGAATAAATTGTGTACCTTCATCAGATGAGCCTGTTTACCAAGGCCCCTTTGGGAGGCGCAGCCCAGTGCAGCACTGTTTGGACCCAGGACTGTGTAGGAACGTGTACCCAAATTTATGGTTCATATTAAGAAGTCCATGGGGCTTTAATGCCACCCGATAGCCTTTGCCAGTAATAAAGGGATATTTGGGTCACTTAGTGTTTGTCTTATTTCTCCATTAAGTCAGAACCTAGGCATGAAAGAACGATGCTATTTACTGAGCCCTCAAAAGATCCCATCAATGGGAAAGAGGCGTTCTTTCTGCTGGAGTTACTAAATTAGCAGATGAGAAAATTGGAGCTGCTAAAAGACAGCTCATCACTGTATTTGGAGATGAGGGAAGTCCTTCCCAAAAATAAGCCTCTTAGAAGAAGGCAGAATCAGGAATATTGGAGAGGGATCCTGATGCCACATATTAACTATCTGTATCCAGCTGGGTCTGATGTCTGTGCACTTTCCCAATACAGGAGCCAACACATTGTCTCTTTTGCTCAGGCTCTTTGGATTTTGGACCATTGCATCGCAAGAGACATGACCAATACTGTTTAAGGATGAGCTGTTTTTCTTGAATCGCAGTCATGAAAACATCTGCTTTTCAATTTGTCTCTGAATTAGATAAAATGTAAATTAAAAAGTTGCAAACCATTAGCACGAGCCTAAGAGGTTAATGGGAACCGGAAGAAATGTGATAGAAAAATTAAATATGCTTCATTCAAGAAGGTGTCAGAAGAAAAGGCACATTAATTAGAAATTAACAGCGCTAAGAGTGTAAAACTGATTTCGTGTTTGTCTCATTAACGTTTTAGGAGCACCACTATGCCTCTCATCAGAGAAAAGGTTCCTAATGACTGCCTTATCAAGACTCCATTGTAAAACTGAGACAGAATTTTGCTCTGAGCAAAAGAAAACCACGTGGAACCGCAGAGGATGGGGATTCTACTAGAAACGTTCTCCGCCAGCATCAGAGCCACTGGGTCATATCTCTGAAATGGCACACCCACCGCGGTACAGAACTGGTGATCCCAAGGGAAGAAGACAATAGGGCTTAAGAGACCAAGAGGAAATCTAAACACAGACAACTCACTTAACTGTGAAATTGGTTACTTAATGGTTGGTGTGTCTAGACTGAATCCACACGTCACCATGCATAGGAACGTCAAGAATAAATAAAAGGTGGGGGTGAGAAATAGGCTACCCTGATGCCCGAAATTGTAAAAAGAAATCATGTGTAAATCAGATAACCCCTAGAGTTCATAAATTTTTATGTGCTTTTGTGGGTTCTCTTGCTTTCCTTTTAAATGCAATGGATTCTTAAGGCTATTTACACATTGTTGATCTTACCTCTGAAAGTCACTGTCAAAATTGAATGACTCCACTTCATTACTTTTAGTCAAATCTCTTCATGAATCTGTGTAGTAAGAGATTTTTCTTAAAGGGGCTGCCATTTCAGTCATGAAGTGGATAAAACAGAAAATTAATCTTCTGAAGTAACACAAGTTGATAAGAAATTGATTTTTTTTTATTCCTCATCACAGAAACTGGAAAAAATTTAGGTAAGACATAAAGAAGCACGATATTGTGCGCCTGAAACTAATATAACATTGTATGTCCACTCTACTCCAATAATAAAAAGGTTTTAGTTAAAAATTGTTAAAAATAAAATCGTGTGGGATGCCTGGGTGGCTCAATGGTTAAGCATCTGCCTTTGGCTCAGGGCTTGATCCTGGGGTCCTGGGATCGAGGCCCACATCGGGCTCCCTGCATGGAAACTGCTTTTCCCTCTGCCTGTGTCTCTGCCTCTCTCTCTCTCTCTCTCTGTGTGTGTGTCTCTCATGAATAAATAAATAAAATCTTTTATAAAAAAATAAAATAAAATCGTGTAAGCCATAAAAGAAAAGAAAAGAAGCACAATAAAATGACATTATTTACCCTGGGAGAAAAATCTAGCTAATTTGGGTTCTATCCATACTTGTCAAATGTTAACTGATGGAGAGCTTTCAATATTGACTTTAAAAATTAGATTCCCAGATACTCAAGAAAAAAAAAAAAAAAAACCTTAATGACTATAAAAATGAGATAGCTTTTTAACTGTATGTCCAATGTATGTGACTTGATATGTCATGATAAATACTTCTTTTTTTTTTTTTTAGATTTTATTTATTTATTTGACAGAGGAAGAGAGAGAAGCAGACTCCCCTCAGAGCAGGGAACCCAATGCAGGGCTCGATCCCAGGATCCCGGGATCATGACCTAAGCTGAAGGCAGACGTTGTAACCAACTGAGCCACCCAGGCTAGATAGTTCTTTAATCAAGTTCATGCACGGTGTTAACACTGTCATTTTTGTTTACATAATCTGTATTTTTTGCAGCTATTATTCTTAATAACAGTGAATATGAATATGATCCATTTTATTTTATTTTTTAAGATTTTATTTATTTATTCCTGAGAGACACAGAGAGAGAGGCAGAGACACAGGCAGAGGGAGAAGCAGGCTCCATGCAGGGAGCCCGATGTGGGACTCGATCCCAGGACTCCGGGATCACATCCTGAGCTGAGCCCTCTCAGGTGTCCCATGAATATGATCCACTTTAAAGAGAATCTTTTATACTTCATTTTCTCCTGAAGAATAGCACATATAATCTTTCAATTGGTCACAAAAGCCTCTCAGGCCCAGGCGGCTCAACACACTTTCAATTGTAAACTTTGACCATTTTGCTGCATTTCTTTATTCAGTAAATAAAGTTGAATAACTATCTTGTGTGACTTGATACCATCTTCATTGTTACTTGTATATGATCACATTAGCTCGGGTTTTTCAATTTCAAGTAACAGAAACCAACTTGGGCTATTGTAAGCAAAAAAGGAATGTATTCACAGAATATCAGGGTTTTCTGGAATCAGCATGAAACTGAAGAACTGGGTTTGGGGTCAGATTCTTCTTTGAGCTCCAAACCTGTACCTCCTACAAGTGGATTTCTTAAAAGACATCTCTGGATAACTTCCTCCCCTTTCCAGACAAATTTCTCTCCTGCTTACAACCCTTCCATGGTTCTCCATTGCCCCCAGTAGAGTTGGATATCCTCCACAAGGCAGGGCTCTCTGACCTTAGTTGACCTTGAATGTGTTGCCTGCACTAACTTTCCCTTCTCACCTCCCATTCGCCACCCAGCCCTCTCCTGCCCGGCCCATCTCTACTTCATCAGCATCCTTTCATGCCAAGTCCTGTGTTGAATGCCCAGCTAAAACTTCCCATCTGATTTGCCAAAGCCCAAAGCACTTCTGCAAATGGATTGCAGATATGCCAAGATGTGAGCTTTTGGGCTGCCAGAGGCACGAACTTGGCCCATTTACACTTGCAATGGTGTAAAAAAATACCGGGGTAGCCCGGGTGGCTCAGCGGTTTAGCGCTGCCTTCAGCCCAGGGTGTGATCCTGGAGACCCAGGATCGAGTCCCACATCGGGCTCCCTGCATGGAGCCTGCTTCTCCCTCTGCCTGCCTCTCTCTCTCTCTCTCTCTCTCATGAATAAATAAATAAAATCTTAAAAAAAAAAAATACCGTCAACACTGCTGTACTCCAGCTATGCAGATCTTTCAATTCCACAAATGCACCAGCCTCTCCTCCACCTCAGGGCTTTTCCTATTCCCCAACTCTTCACTCAGCTTTTGCATCAGTTCTTCTAGGAGGCCTCGCCTGACTGCCCACATTTGGTTAGCACACCCTATCATTCAGTCCCGCAGAGCCTTTCCTCTGCCTTTTGAAATATTTGTGGCACTGAAAACAAGAAATTTCTTTCCTCGGTGTCTGACTTCCCCCTCTCTACCCAGTACAGCAGAGAGGCAATCCAGTTCACTACTAAATCCCCAGCAGCAAGAACGATTTATTGAATGGACAGCCAATAAATTTTGTGGCTGAATGATTGTTGGCAATCTTGATTTCCCAGATTTAGGTAAATTAAAAGAACAGCAATTCCCATCTACTGTGTGTGTGTGTGTGTGTGTGTGTGTGTGTGTGTGTGTGCTCTTTTAAAATTGTTTTTAGGATCAAAGTCCTAGCTTATTTGAAAAAAAAAAAAAAAAAAGACGAAGCATTGAAAACAAAAAAGGAGTGACTTGCCCAAGTGTAACCCACCAGGGGGTGATCAGGAGTGAGAATTTGGGTTTCCTGCCTTTCTTGGGCATTAATTAGAAGTTTGGGAACGTTTTGGGCACAGCTCTGACTTTTTAAGCCTGAAATCCTGAACAGCAACTAGAATTCCTTTTTCAGAAAACAAGCATGACTCCCACAGTCAAAGACAGACTTTTGGTAGCATGATATATTTATTGGCCTGCAAATTATACCAGTCACCACATGCTCATATCACTTCCTGCTGGTCTGTCTGAAATTTCAAGAGTTTAGGAGAGATTTGGTTATGAAAATTCTTGATTATCTGTCATCTATAAATCTTGGGTTTTGATTTAAAAATGCATCTAAAAAATGTGTTCCTTAACTAGATGGGGGAATCTTTTTGCCATGAATATGCATATCAAATTGCTATGATGTACACTTAAATATCTTATAATTTTATTTGCCACTTGTCCTTCAATAAAGCTGAAATTAAAAAATAAATGAATGTGATAGTCAAAATTCTTTTAAAATAATTAACTGATTGATTAAAAATGGGAAAAATATATTGAAAAAGATAAGAGTTTCAAAAATAAGCTGTGTGATAGTTAGAAAAAAAAATTTTTTTTTACACTTTTATGAAATTACTGGCTGTCCACCAGAGCCTTCCTCTAATGATTCCTCACAATTTATACAAGCAACCAGTACAGGAAAGCTTCCAGTAAGAAATATTGGGAGGTAAAGGTAGCAATCATGTGTAATTCTGATGTCTTTTCAATGGATCATGTGACATTTCTGATTATAAATATATGGCAGACGAGCACTGGTATGAAAAATGTGCTGTTATGTAATGCGTAACAATATGTCACATGGAAAATGTAAGCACTTTAACTGGAAAGTGAGTTATTTGGTCTTTCCATTTGTGTTTATCTTCAAAGGATAAATTAAAAGCAGAAGATGTACTGTATGGATTTAGGATCTAAGAGCCTCTACTGTACTCTGGAAATCATTCAGCAATTTGAAAGGACAGCTTACCCAGCTGGCCAGACAGACACTCTTATCTATTCTCTACTATTGTTGTTACATGTTGAGATGATGGGGTTAAAGAAAAATGTACCCTGAAATGAGAATTTCCAACTTCTAAATATTCAACACAAACCCTAGGGCCAGACAGTGTTTATTTTAGTTTCTGTTCACAATGACCTGTGAGGTGCTTCATGCTGAAAGTTTTCTCATTCAGAAAATATTTCAATCTTTCATGGTTTGGCAGTGTCTATATGAAAGAGGACTCAATACACAGAGAAATGATCTCTTATATGGCCATTTGAAATGTATTTATTTTATTTTCATATCACCTGAATAATTTATGTGATATATTTTGCTACTTATAGAGATGAGGAACTCAAAGGCAATTTTTTAGAGCTAAGAAAGCTTTTTTCTCCCATAAACATCAAGCCTGTACTCAGAATGTCCTTATGAGCAATATAATAAAATAAAAGATGAATATTTAATATATAAGTAGAAATAGAAAAATTCATCCTTACGTTATTGCTCTACACCTCAATGAATAAAAGAATTACAAACCATGAAACTGAAATGTCAAGATGACAAAACCTCCAAAAGGGAAATAGCTCCATTGGCCAAGAATGTATAAATTATTTCTACTTTCAATACCAGCATAGAAAACCATACCGCATATTTTAAGTTTGGAAAATAGGAACTAATTTTAAAGTAGCATGTGAAGATAGCAACAGGGAATATGAAGTGCTTACCATGCCCTGCTCCTTCCTAGCCCGCCCAATACATAAATTGCCAGAAGAACCTTTCTAAAAAGCACAGTTCTGAACATGTTGCTTCCCGGTTACAAATACTCAAGGGCTTCCTCCTACCTATAGAATAGCTAAAAACCTTTCTTTCGTTTGGAAATATATACTGAAATATTTATAGATAAATTGATGCTCTGGCTGAGATTTGCTTCAAAACAATCTGGGTTATTGGAAGAAGGGAGGAGGTGGAGACACAGATGAGTAAAATTAGTTAAGAGTTGATCATTATGGAAGATGTGTCATAACTACACAGGGTCTATTATTGGATTTTATTCACTTTTGCATGTTTTATAAAGTTTTTTATAGGGTAGCCTGGGTGGTTCAGCAGTTTAGCACTGCCTTCAGCCCAGGGTGTGATCCTGGAGACCCGGAATCGAATCCCATGTTGGGCTCCCAGCATGGAGCTCGCTTCTCCCTCTGCCTGTATATCTGCCACACTCTCTCTCTCTCTCTCTGTGTCTCTCATGATTAAATAAAATCTTAAAAAAAAAAAAAAGTTTTTTTTTTTTTTTTAAAGAAAGAAAAGGGCATGCCTGGGTGGCTCCATCAGTTAAGTGTCTGCCTTTGGCTCAGATCATGATTCCAGGGTCCTGGGATTGAGCCCCACATTAGGCTCCCTGCACTGAAGGGAACCTGCTTCGCCCTCTTCCTCTGCTTGCTGCTCCCCCTGCTTGTACTCTCTTGGTCTCTCTCTCTCTCTCTCTCTCTCTCTCTGTCAAGTAAATAAAATCTTAAAAAGGAAAGAAGAGAACGAACAAATGAGAAAGAAGAAAGAAAGAAAAAAGAAAGAAAGAAAGAAAGAAAGAAAGAAAGAAAGAAAGAAAGAAAGAAAGAAAGAAAGATTCTTTAGATTGACTTGCAAATTTCTCTGTGATTTGGACCTAATAATTTTACCTTTCCTCAGTTTACAGTCCACTTCTCACATCCAAATTCATTGTCAAAAGTGTTATCCCTGAGCATAAACTTTTCTCAGCGTGGTGCCTTTGTTCAAGTAATTTTTCCTTCCTGGAATGCTCTTCTCTCTTAGCTTCACTTATTAGACTTCATTTTCTGAGCCTGGGTCCCCTCTTCTGTAAAATGATGGTGTTAGAACAGATTAACTTCAAACAGCTCTTCCACTCTGTGATGAATGAGCTCGGTTGACCATTCACTACTAAAGAAAAAGGATTGACTTAGAAGTAAAGGACTGAGGACACAACCAGCCACAGTCTGCATTGGGACTGATAAGCACTGATAAGGTGGTTGGGGATTTTTGATCAAATTATGTCCCCCCCCTTCTTATATTTCATAATAAGTAACTTCTTAGAAACATAACCCAAATGAAAACTGTTTTAAATAGTCTCTAAAGTCTACTTAGCAGTAGGTCAGGTGATTTCATGGAATGAGTGTGCCTTAGAGAGATAAATAGTTAGAGATAGAATGGATCCTAGGGACTGGCTATAGGAATTTGGCTCAAGAGCATGAGACTATATGAAGCACAGAAAGGAAGAATGCCTCACCTGACTTCAGCTCCCCACGTATCATCTCAGGACTATTCCCCTTGTTTCAAATGACCTAGAGGAAACATTTTTGCTGCATGAATTTCCATCATCAAATGTTAACTACAATTATTTGGAGAATAAAAACTCTTACCAGGCACTGAATTTAGCAAAAGAACAAGATTTTTTTCCCTTTTTTAAATAAATGTTCTTATTCCCTGATTATAAAAGTCACACACATTTTACTTGTTATAGTTTTACAATAATTAGGGGAAAATTCACTTTAATGATTGGTCTTTTTCAAAATGTTCTTAGAAAATGAACCAAAGGACTTTTGGTATATATCTCTGTCCCTCTTTGATGAAAAGTACCTTTCCTTACCCACCCACTGGGGTAAGTACTAACAAAAGGCATATTTGTGCTCTGTGAGCTCGTCTGATACTAAACGCAATTGATTGGACCAGGAGATAGAGATTCTGTCCACCAGGATTCTATAATTGGGACTGAAATTAATCAATCTGGATGGGTAATGTAGCAATATTAAATCTGAATTAGAACATGTTTGGATGATAGTAACAGAAATGAAAATTCAGATGTACTTAAACAACATATAAATAACTTATTGGCTCATAAACTTAGAAATCCAGGGAGATGGGATCCCTGGGTGGCTCAGCGGTTTAGCACCTGCCTTTGGCCCAGGGCGTGATCCTGGACTCCCCAGGATCAAGTCCCACATTGGGCTTTCCACATGGAGCCTGCTTCTCCCTCTGCTTGTATCTCTCTCTCTCTCTCATAAATAAATACATAAGATCTTAAAAAAAAAAAAAAAAAAAAAAAGAAAGAAAGAAATCCAGGGAGATGATGTATACTGCATGGCTGGATGTAGGTGTTCAAATGACATCTTCAGGACTGAGTCTCTCCAGTTCTGAGTTTGTTTTCTTTGGGTTCTCTTCATTCTCAGGCAACCTCTTCCCCTATAAAGAAGTTACCCATCGGTAGCTTTACACCTATACTCTACCATTTTAGCACCCTAAAATAAAGCACAATTGTTAATTCTACAAAGATCCTCAGGGAAGATTTTAATGGCCTAATTTGAATTGTGAATCCATGAACCAAGAGCAAAGGCTAAGGCATTTCAATAAACTGAGAGACAACTCAAAAGCCTACACTTGAGGTCAGCCTACACTTTTTCTTGAGAAAAGTCAAGGTGTTTTATCTCATCATAGGATTATATATTGGAAAAGAGGTGATTATTAATTGGTTGATTGGATATTGGTTAATTGGTCTGTGGACTGGCCATCTAGGGCCAGTCTTGGATTAGCCAGTTCTTGAATAGGAAATGTATAAACAAAAAGGTCTTAGCAGAAGGGACGGACTGGATGGCTGAGCTAAATGGCTGTGATGCTTTCTCAATCTTCTGACAGGAAGTTGAGCCTTACTCATTGGTCATTGTTAATCTTGGCTTGGATTTTGTTGGAAGAGAATGACTAAGGCATTTGGACCAATCAAATGATGAAAAATATACACAGCACTCCTTCCTAGTCTAGATAAATATCAAAACTTGGTTTTCCAATTTCCTGGGTTAAGTCTCACGTATTGGGAACAAGCTGGCTTATCCAATATGACATGGTGGCCTATTGATCCAGTGGGCCTTATTGGTTTGTGTGCTTGTTACTATGGTCTGAATGTTTGTGTCCTTCCAAAATTCATATGCTTAACCCTAACACCCAATGTAATGGTAGTAGGAGATGGGACCTTTGGAAGGTGATTAGGCCCCACCCTCATGAATGAGACTAATTCCTTATAGGAGAACAGAGAGAGATCCTAGTCCTTTCCATCGTGTGAGGACACAGTAAGAAGTTGGCAGTCTGCAATGCAGCAGAGGATTTTCACCAAAATCCAACCACATTGGCACCCTGATCTTAGACTTCCAGCCTCCAAAACTGTGAGAAATAAATTCTTTTGTTTATGAGTCATCCAGTTGGTGGTATTTTATTATAGCCGCCTGAATGGAGTAGACACTTGTTTACTTATCTTTGAAGAAAATGAAGTTATACAGGCTTAGTATTTGCCAACAAGAAGAATGTGTGGGTTTCCTCTAGTATCATTCACTGTCCAAAGAAAAGGATATAATCAGTTTCTTATTTCTACAAAATAAAAACTCTTTTTGGTAAATTTTAAATTATTTAGAATTAATATAGACCCTTGAACAACATAGGAGTTAGGGGTAGCACCCACCACTAAGTTGAAAATCCACATACAATTTTGATTCCCCCAAAATTTTACTAATATCCTACTGTTGACCAGAAGGCTTACTGATAACATAGTCATTTACAAAATATGTTGTATGTCGGGCAGCCCCAGTGGCACAGCAGTTTGGCGCTGCCTGCAGCCCGGGGTATGATCCTGGAGCCCCAGGATCGAGTCCCACGTCGGGCTCCCTGCATGGAGCCTGCTTCTAACCTCTGCCTCTCTCTCTCTCTGTCTATGAATAAATAAATAAAATCTTTAAAAAAAATATGTTGTATGTTACATATATACTGTATTCTTACAATAAAGTAAGCTAGAGAAAAGAAAATCATAAGGAAGAGAAAATATATTTATATATCTTATATCTTATATATTTTATAACATATTATATACTTATATATAATATTTTATATATATTTATATTACATATATTTATATATTAAGATAATCATAAGGCAGAGAAAATATATTTATAGTACTATATTGTACTATATATTTTGGAGAAACAAATCCAAAAATCCACATATAAGTGGACCCACAGAGTTCAAACACATGTCGTTTGTGTTCAATGGTGAACTGTATAAAAATCCAGTTAAATTCCATTCAGGTCAAGCTTAATCTTGGTTATAAATCCTTTCCTGATCATTCTACCTGTATCAATTTCCTTCCATTTTTTTTCCCATCTTCTTTTCCTCCAATAATATTATTAAATATATGCTCATTGAGCTATTGTTATGTGCCAGGCACTGTGTTAAATATTTCTCATTGATAGATTATCTAATTAAATCCACTCAAATGAGTAGGTTATTGGTTATTGAAGATGGTGTTTATGTCCCAGTAACATAGAGGCTAAAAAGCTTTGTCCACCATCATATAATTAGTGATCAAGCATAGCTTTGAACCAAGACAGCCTGATTCCTGAGGCCACACCTTCAGCCAGTTCCCCACACAACCTCCCAAAGCACTTTAGTCTGTGCCACTTAACTATATATTACAGTGCCTGGCACATAGTAAGCACTCAATAAATGTTTTCATTGTTTTTTTAAATTACATTACAACATTAGGCTCTCAAAAAAAATCCTGTATTTTCTTCTCCCCGTAACATAGCCTCCTACAACTTGTGAAGCATGCATAACAGTTAATGTCTTATTGAATTTAATCTATCAAATAGACCAGAAGTGGAAATCTGCTAAAAATATCATTATGTCTACTAGCAGGATTAATGCACACTTTTTTCAAATTTAAAAAGCAAAGATCTCTTGTAATTTCTTCCAGTTTCATAAATGTACTAATTACTTCAACTCTTGGCTATTTTTTTTTTTACTGTAAGAATTGCTGTTATTAATTATTGCATACATATTACCTCCCATGCTCAACTCTTCCAGTTCTTTTTTTTAAAGGTTTTACTTAAATTCCAGTTAGTTAACATAGTGTAATATTAGTTTCACGTGCACAACATAGTGATTCAGCACTTCCATACAATACCTGGTGCTCATCACAAGTGCACTCCTTCATTCCCATCACCTATTTAACCCACGTCCCCACCCACCACCCTTCTGGTAACCATCAGTTTGTTCTTTATAGTTAAGAGTCTGTTTTTCGGTTTGTCTCTCTCACCCTTTCTTTTTTTCCCTTTGCTTGTTTGTTTTGTTTCTTAAATTCCACATATGAATGAAATCATATGGTACTGGTCTTTCTCGGACTTATTTTGCTTAGCATAATACTTTCTAGCTCTGTCCATGTCATTGCAAATGGTAAGATTTCATTCTTTATAGCTTGGTAATATTCTTGGCTATTGTTTTAAGGTGGTGCCAGTTAAAAAATACAGGATGGATTCTCTGGAACACATTCTCAGATTCCCATCAGATTTATTATTAATTAATTTTATTTTATTTCCAACTTTATTGAGGTATAATTGACATACAACAGTGTGTAAGTTTCAGGAGTACAATGTAATGACTTGATACATGTATATATTGCAAAATGAGATTTATTTTATTTTATTGAGCTTAATTTGATTTTTATCATAACATTTTCCAAATACATTTAATACTGATTCATGAAATAATGAGTATTATTTTATAATTTAGAATAGAGCTAAGATTAAAATTGAACTGTGTTAGGAAAATACTGATTACATTTAATGCACTAGAAAAATCCTTCAAAGTTTATCATTTTTGAAAATATACCCTATCCCCTTGTGGACATCTTATACATGGAGAAAGATCTCAGGTCACATATAACACAGTTATGGCAATTGAAGATTTTACCTCCAAGACATTTGGGGTCATGTTTAATATGCATGGTAGGCAAAATTCTAAAATGATCCCTGAAGATTTCCCATTCTATTATGATGAGCTATCAAGCCCCGATTAGTTATGTTACATGGCAAAAGGGATTTTGTGGGTATCGTCAAGATCACTAATCAATTGACTTTGGGTTAATCAAAATGATTATCTGGGTGGGTCTAATCAATCACATGAGTCCTTTAAAAAAGAGTGCTTTCTCAGGCTGGTGGCAGAAGTCAGAGATTCAAAGTACAAGGATTCAACACACCATTGCTGGCATGAAGATGGAGAGGTCCACATCTAGGACCAAACAGCAGCTTCTTGTTTCTGAGACCAGCACCTGGCAATAATCACAAGCACTGGATTCTACCAAAAATCTCACTGAGCTCGGGAGTAGAATCTTCTCTAGAGCCTCCAAAAAAGATCCCTGCCCCACCTTGATTTGGTGCTGGTAAAACCCTAATGGGAGAATCCAATCAAGTACACCCAAACTTCTGATCTACTCAGCTGTGAGATAATGAATGTAATTTTAAGTTGCTAAATTTGTGGCAGTTTGCATATAGCAATATAAAACTAAGGCAGGCTTTTTTATTATTATTATTATTGACTTAAAAATTGCCAATATTCACCTACATAAATAATTATATCATTTGGTTCTAACTAATATTATTTGGATGTGTTCAATCTGATATTATTTGGCTAATGGGTTCTTAGAGCCTTGACATCTTGGGAAGACAGCCCCCCACCCCATGCATATATATATCCATATATATGCACAGACTTTACCAACTCCCTATCCTCTACTCTCCAATATGCACACATCAAAACACATCTATGTTGATCATTTCATCATTCATACACCAGAGAAAATATCATCTACCTCTAATTATGTTGTTTGTAACTACTGCTATTACCAATTTTGAGCCATAGTATAGCTTTTGTCTGTTTTTAAATGTAATCTTCAAGTATTTGAGGTCAGAAACTGTGTTTATTTCCAATATATATATATTTTTACATAATGCTCTCTTAATAAGTGAACATTGCAATATTTAGGCTTCCAATGATGACCCTTTGAAATTCAAAGGGTATATGACTCAGTTACGTAGAGTGATATGGGGGATTTTGTTTTGGCATAACCTTGAGGGGAGGAGACCTTTTACAGTTTATTTATTTTTAAAGATTTTATTTATTTATTCATGAGAGACACATAAAAAGAGAGAGAGAGAAGCAAAGACACAGGCAGCAGGGAGTTGATCTCAGGACTCCAGGATCACAATCTGGGCCCAAGGCAGGTGCTAAACTACTGAGCCACCTAGGGATCCCCTATTTTACAGTTTAGAACATAGATTGAAACTTAAAATTCTTTTCTACAAAGTAAAAGAGGAGTTGAGGAATGTAGTAATTTCCTATGCACAGAAACAGGACTCCAAGAACTGATAATTGAGCTGAGAATTCAACAAGCCATCCTTTCAAAATAGCTCATGAAAGCTTTTAAGAACAGAAAGGGACAGAAGAATCTTCATTGGCAGAAGGAATACCAGCAATTATGTTTTCTTCACAAAACATGTATTTTTCTTTACTCTTTACATATGCAAACCAAAAGACTCAAAAGGTGAACTCAGTGCAAGTAGATAGAATGTCTTGATGCCACAGTGAGGATTTTGAGAAGAGTAAAGACCAAACAGCTCCTCCTAGTTGTCATTGAGGGTGTGGCATTTATTATCAAATCAGGAAATGTGTTTCTGGTGAAGCTTAACTCTGAGATGCAAAAAAGAAATTAGTCATGTGTTCTGACCGTTGTTGCCTCCATGACTCTAAATCAATGTTAGCTCCATCCAACTAGATAAAAAGAAGCTGTGGCTAATTTTAAAACTTATGGCCAATACAGTAGAATCCATCTACTTAGCAAATCCTCAGGACCATACTTCCAAATTAATAGTGTCCATTCTTTGGGCAGCTTTTGTTCATGAGTTTCCTCTTATATATTTTAGAATTTGCCAGGTAATTTTAACAACAAAATTTTCATCATTTGCAATATTATTTAAGGATTATACATAGAAACTATTTTCAGAACAAAGGAAAACTAATAGAATAAGATACTTCATACTCGCAAGAATCTTTTTTAATATCCTTAGAAAATTGATACGGTTCTCAATAGTTTAGTTTGTGAAAATTCATTTCCAGGGGTCCTCTTCTTCCCCTAGCTGATTTAAATGTTCCTGATTATTTTCTGTAAGCAGAGGCATGATGGGTAGTTTTTGTATATTCTATTAACTAATATAAAAGGGGGGGGAAGCTTTGAGTTAACATCATAACATATTCAGTAGCTCTTACAGAATATTAGAAGAGAATTTGAAAGTCACCCAACACAATACAAGCATGAATGTTTCTCCTTCAAGTGCCATCAGTGACTGATTGTACAGCCTTTTTGTGACTACGACAGTCCATTTCAGTCCTGGATAGCTCTTACCATTCAGGGTCATCATTATGTTGAAATAAAATTTCCACCTCCTTATAGTTTCTATCCATTGTCACAGAAGTCAAACTGTACTTAAGATTGTAGCTATTTTGTTCTTAACTTGCTAATTATTATTTCATTATAGGTCTTTATCTAGTCACTGAAAATTCTGGCCAACGTACTCATTCTATCAAACCACATTCTACATTGTACCCTGACACATGTTTCCACAGAAGCAATTCCCACAAGTAGGATTTTAATTTCCAAGTGGCATAGTCTTAAACAGTCTCTCCATAGCCATTTCATTCTTGAAATTCATGCAAAGCCATTTCTCACGTTCCTTCTGAGACACTCATGTGAACTGAGATTGTGAAAATGAGTTACAATGCCTTTAAAGTCAAGGGTGTTTTAATTCCTCCAAATAGAAATAGTAAAACTAAAATGTCAGAGTAAGCAATAGTAATGCTAACACAGTTAATATTGAAGATAAATGTTAAACATGTGCACACATTTCCTTGTAAAGAGCAATATTATTGGCAAATGTAGAACGAAGAGTAGTTTCATTATGGACAAATCTACCTGAAAAGTTCTATTAAATTGCTCTACATGCCATATCTTGAAATTCTCTAAGATTAAAAGAAAATCACAAAGGTTTATTTCTAGAGAAGGTAACTAGTAATGACTATGACTGTAGATTTAGAAAAGAAGCACCTTTACCCTATTCCTGATGATTTTCCATTAGCACAGTCCTGGTAGCTTTGGTTGACCTTTTTCTTGTTTTGTCTCTCCTCTGGAGAAGTGAAATGACTTACTGAAGTAAATTTGGAAAGAATAACCATGTGACACCTGGGTGGCTCAGCGGTTGAGCATCTGCCTTCAGCCCAGGGCCTGATCCTGGGCACCCAGGATCGAGTCCCGCATCAGGCTCCCTGTATGGGGCCTGCTTCTGCCTCTGCCTGTGTCTCTGTGTCTCTCTCTGTGTCTCTCATGAATAAATCAATAAAATCTTAAAAAAAAAAAAAAAAGGAATAATTAGACAAGCCAGCTGAACTCTGCACTCCTTCTACCCCTAGGTATGGAGCCTGGTCATTGAGATCTTTATTGCTTCACTGTTCCTCCATGCATCTGGCCTTGCTGGGACAGTCACATACCCTCGGTGGGTCAGTCCAGTGGGGCCTTCAGTGGGCAGATGAGCCTTCCTAATTCCAGGCACAGTTAGCAGGCCCATGTCACTCCCATTATGAATCATTTCCTCCATCCTAGCCCTCACTGGCCATCTCTGTAGGATGCAGGCAGGGAAGAGATGGCTGTTTTATGAGCTACACTGCCCACCTCCAGGGACCCCAAGAAAAGGAAATCATGAAGTAGAGTGAGAAAGATTTTTCTGATGATTTAAACAGAGGGGAGAAACAAAGTTTTTACTCTAGTTAGAGAGAGAGCTTTATCTCTTCACCTTTTCTCTTAGAAACAAAGCAAGTTGGGAATATAAGCCCATATTCCTTGCTAAAATATAAATTTCAATTTTCTAGGTATATGTAAAGTGTTACCTGAATACTTAGTGACTATAAATGTGTCCTTATTTTATATTCAGCCATCATTGAAAGTGAAGTTAAAAAATTGTAATTGATAAGAGCTGTTTTATAATGATGTAATTGTTTAACCCAGGAGTAAGAAATAATCTAATTCAACAGACTCATTCTACATATAAGGAAACAGGCACAGAAAGATTTTTTTTTCTAAAGTGTAATCAAGGGGACACAGATATATGTACTGATAAATCAAGGACCAGAGTGCCAACTGTATAAAACTAACTGATAAATATGAAACCAAAAGCTACCTTAAATGCCACGCCATAGACCACTCTTACAAATCTTTGCAATATACTAATGATGTAGACAGATATTATTTTATCCAGTTTTTACAAAAGAGGGTGATTAAGTAATAAAAATCAGCACTTCTGGGGCACGTGGGTGGCTCAGTGGTTGAGCATCTGCATTTGGCTCAGGTCGTGATCCCGGGGTCCTGGGATCGAGTCCCACATCAGGCTCCCCACGGGGAGCCTGCTTCTCCTTGTGCCAGTGTCTCTCTGCCTCTCTCTCTCTCTCTCTGCGTCTCTCATGAATAAATAAATAAAATCTTTTTTTAAATCTTTAAAAAGATTTTTAAAATTTATTTATTCATGAGAGAGGCAGAGACACAGGCAGAGGGAGAAGCAGGCTCCATGCAGGGTGCCTGATGTAGGACTCGATCCCGGGTCTCCGGGATCACAATCTGGGCCGAAGGCAGGCACTAAACCGCTGAGCCACCCGGACTGCCTGAATAAATAAAAAATCTTTTTTAAAAATCCGCACTTCTCCTGAACTCATAAGGCAAATGAAGAATAAAATAACTTAATTTTTATCAGTGCTTCCGACGCGAGATTACACATACTTAACATTTGACAGTTAATTATACATTCAGTAATTATAGGTTGAGATATATACCTTGTATATATACAAAGTGTTGGGTTAATTTTCAATAGAAAAGCATTTTCCTCTTAGGGTAATGAGGAGTTTTAGATGAGGCCGCACAACTATAGATTCTTAATCATATTCCCAAGTAAATAAAAATGAAAATATTTAAGGCAAGAATTATGCAAATTTTATATGACAACAGGCCTTCAAGACAGTTTTTTGCTGTTGTTGTCAATATTAATGACATCTTGCAACTTGTGTCTTAGGTAGCGGGCAAGAAGCTTTCCCTTCTCACCAAAACTGAGCAAGCTTTCCATTGCATCCCCATCTTGGTCAGGAACAATAAGTAATGTGCCCATTTTCACTCACATTGTTTTATGCACTATGAAGTCATTTGAACCTTATGGTCTTCTTTCACATCAGCAGTTCTGACAGGAGACTTTTCTTTGAATTTTGCTGCTTAGGCAAGAGTCCAATATTGAAGCGGTAGACGAGAAAGCATAAAAATGAATCAGGAAAGCTGAAGTGTCATTTGGGAGAATGGCAAAAAAGAAATACAGCATCGCAAATCAAAACAGATTGAGGGCTTAAAATCAGTGGTTGAGCAGACCTTTCCACGTGGCTGTGAGAACTGACTTACCCCAGGAATTGCCACCCTGCAGGAGCTTCACCTGTCACCTGCAGGCTTGCAGGAGCTTCATTAAATAACCTCCCATCAGGAGGCTCTGACTGTACCTTGGCCATGTGCTGTGTTCAGCTCTCCACGCTTGGGGAAAGGATACAAAGGAGTGTGAGAATAACCCTCTGCCCTTTGGGGGTTTATACTTTAAGTTGGGGTGAGGAAACTAAACAGCTGAAATAACCAGACCACAATTTCAATGTAAAATGTCTTAAACAACTCAAGCCATGCACCATGTTAACCTGCGCTCTGCTTTCTCTCCTTAGAACATAATGGCGATCCCAGGCATGCTCAAAGCCCATGGTCCTGTCCAACATGCCAATGCCCTTCTGCTCCAATCAGTTGGGTTGTATATTTACAGGGTCAGTTGTCAGGTACCAAACTGTTTATCCCATCTGTACTTGTCTTTACAATCATGCAATTTAATTATTTTTGAACCTTTGAAATAGAAGTGTGAAAAGCGCATTTTCCTTGAAAATTAATTTGAATTACTTTGGAAAGACGTGATCAAGTGGGGAATTTAAAATATTGGTTTTGACTTGGGTGTGGGCAAGACAATTGAGAAGATTAGAAGAAACAGGATAGTAATCTGGAAAGATACTTCACTCAGTTGGTCTACGTCAAGAGTCAGCAAACTTTTTTTCCTAAAGCGACAAATAGTAAATATTTTCAGTTTTGTGGTTCACATGGTCTCTCTTGCTGCATAACTCTGTCACTGTAGCTAGAAAGCAGCCATAGGCAATATGTCTAAAAAATGGGCATGGTGGTATTCCAGCAAAATTTTATTTATGAACACTGAAATTTGAATTTCATGTAATTGTCTTATACAATATTATTCTCTTGGTTTTCCCGACTGTTTGAAAATCTTTTTTTTTTTTGACTGTTTGAAAATCTAAAACCTGTTCTTAGCTCACAGGCTGCACAGAAACAAAAGATGGGCTAGATTTGGCCCCTAGATCTGGTGATCTGTGCATTGTTAGGTATCCTAAAAAAAAAAAAGATATGAATTCGAGATTGCTACATTGAAAGGCATATGCATTTTTATTTTCAGTTATTTAATTTCACTTCATACAGTATAGCTATGGTATAATTTTGACTATTTTTAATAGCTATACATTAGATCATCAGTACACCCTAGAAATAATCACAAGTCCTCCCCTAGGATTTCTGATCTAGTGTCTACTATCCCCTTGTTCTTCAAATGTCCCCTTGGTCAGGACATGTTGAAGTATCTGAGCTCTGGAATAAGACTTTTGATTCATCCCCAAGGAGCTGAAATAAATAAATAAATCTTGTTTGCCAAAGATAGCTTGTGGCTTGGGTAGTGGAAATCTCTCATTTGTCCTGGCCTCTCACTGTCCTTCCAACTTGGAAAGCTATTGAATTAGAGAAAACTGCAATATCTATCTCCAGTGCTAGAACAACTAAGAACATTCAGTTTAAATCAAGTGTCTTGACAGTTCTTTTTCCCTATTATTTTGCTTTTTTTATATAATTTGATTCTATTTTTATCAAGTGATAATTAGTATAAAGTTTTGGGGTTCTTTTTTAAGATTTTATTTATTCAGGAGAGAAACAGAGAGAGAGGCAGAGACATAGGCAGAAGGAGAAGCAGGCTCCCCATGGGAAGCCAGATGTGGGACTCGATCCCAGGACCCCGGGATCACTACCTGAGCCGAAGGTAGACACTCAACCACTGAGCCACCCAGCTGTCCCTAGTACAAAGTTGATAATGAAAAACAGCTGTTTTACCCCATCCCTCCCCATCTTTCCTTCCTCTGCCACCTTACTCACTCCCTGTACACACGTCCCTTTCTTTTATCTTCCCGATTCCGTCATAATTCCTCGTAAAATCAATACTTAGAGTTTCTGCTACCCTAGTTTTTTAATTTGATGGTAATTTCTTCCCTCTGAATGCCCATACATCCATAACTACTTTTTTAAAATTCATACAATAAGTATTTTCTCTCTCTACAGTCATGGAGTTTTGGGTTTCATTTATTTTGTTTTTTGTTTTCTTCCATTTCTTGCATTGTCACTCATCCAAATCTTTTTGTTCTGTCCATTGTGATCTTTTTTTCACATAAGAGGTTTTCTTTAAATGTTTGGTGACCTTTGGCTGTCTATTTAGATTTAGAATTGAGGCACCAAAGATCTGTTTGGAAACTCTGGGCACATGATGGAGCTGGCATCACTGGAGGTGACTGGGTTGGCATCTGGCCATTTCATTGTATCTACCCATCACTCTTTCCAAAGAGACTCAGTCCAGAGAGAAATTCTCTCATCTGCCGCATGAAGAGTAAACATGTAAACTCTTGGTCAACAATCCTCCCTCAGGACTGGGTTTTCAACTGGTGGGAAGAAATACAAGAATCTGAAGGAGGTAGGCTCATTGAATTAAGTCTCAGACTCCACAGTAGGGACACATCACTTCTCACATTCCACTGGTGAGAACTATTTCCATTGCAATTCCTAACTGCAGAGGAGGCTGTAAAATGGAGTCCAGTTGTGCACAAAGGGACTAACTGTGGAAGAAGAGAATATGGCCAGTCTCCATCATATTCCTTACAGAACCTCAACTAACAGAAATAAAAAGTCTTTTAGTAGGAGTGAATTCAATGCCTACCATCAAAGAGTTTACAGTGTTACTGGGGAGAAAAGAATCCATATAAAAAATTGTTCTAAGGAGCCATAACAATACGCCAGTCTATGTGGAAAGGAATATAAGTATAATCAATGCAAGAAGAAAAATATCATATTGGGCCAGAATAACCAGAGAAGGCCTATACTTATTATTATTTTTGCCACTAATAATCATCATTTTCTTATTAGTTTTCTCACTTGCACACAGAGACAACAATCATCAGGAACAACTTCACACAGAGCATAATTTTTATCACCTTATTTATACACTAATTATATTAAATGATAATAGATGCCAGGATTATCTACCAATTAGCTTAATAACCATTTCATTCAGCATCTAGAGTAGCCATGGTTACAGCATTTGTTTCCTGTGTTGTCTTTTCCATGGATTTGAGCTTACACTTTCTTCCAATTTCAGTCTTTGACATCATGTTCCAAGAGAAATAAAATTTGTTTTCAAAAAGCAAACTGGAAGAAAAGGAAATAATGTGTTATAAGCTGAAAGGAAATATTAAGACAGTAGTTAAAGAATCTATGTAATAAAAAATTCCTAAAAGTAATACTTCTATTGGGCACAAAATAAAAGAGACACAAACATATCTAAAAATGTATAATAGAACTCCAAGTTATATTGGAAGGAAGGCATAGCATTTTTTTCAACTTATTAATATATTCAAGATCTCTGAAAACTCAAGAGGACTCCCACTTTCAGCTAAGATAGGATTATAGGAAACAAATTTACAATCTCATTTGAAACAACTTAAAAAAATGTGGGGAGAGAGAGAGCTTGATCTCTCTCAAGAGAGAGGGAGAGAGAAAAAAAGTATATGAAACCATAGTCTTCAAGATGCAAGACATCAGGTAACAAGGGACAATAAACCATAAGAAACCCAAACAAATGAGGTAGGACAACAACTATGAACTGTACTTAATCAAATTAGAAAATTTTGCAATTCAAAACATACCACTGTAGAAAAAAAGACAAGCTATATACCACGAGACAATATTTTCAAAGCATGTATCTGATAACTTGTATCTTAGAATACATAGAAAGTTCTCAAAACTCAACAACAAAAATACAGCTTAAAAATGAGAAAAAATTTGGAGCAGCCATTTTACAAGATATATAAATGGCAGATAAGCACATTGAAAGATGCTTAACATCACTAGTCATTAAGAAAATGCAAGTTAAAATCATAAAGTCACTATATATTTATTAGAATGGTTAAAATGTAAAAGATGACCATTGTTTAGTGTTGACAAGAATGTTAAGAAACTGCAGTCTGCATACATTGCTGGTGGGAATGCAAAATGGTACAACTAGTTTGGAAAACCATTTGGGATTTTCTTAAGATGTTAAAAAATATACCTATGATATGATCCAGCCATTCCACTCTTAAACATTTACCCAAAAGAAGAACATTCACATGCAAATGTTTTTTATGGTTTCTATTTCTAGTGATCAAAAACCACTCAAATGTCCATCAGCAGATGAATAGGCAAATACATCAAAGTTTATTTAATTGAATACTATTTAGTAATAGAAAGAATGAATATATGTGTATATACTCATTTGTATGAATGTCCATACAGTGTGTGGATATATATCTCCACACAGTATGGCTCTGTTTATATAAGACTCTAGAATATGCAAACTCATCCATAGTGACAGAAAACAAATTAGTGGTCACCTGAGGATAGATGAGGCAGGAGGATGGGATTGCCCAAGGGAATAAGGGAACCTTTGAAGGTGATGGATATGTTCACTATCTTAATTGTGGTGATCATTTCTTGAGTGTACACACAGGCCAACATTTATCAAATTGTACTCTTAAGTATGTGCAGTTTATTATGTGTCAATTATACCATTAAACTGTTAAAAATCTTAAAGGAACATTTTAGAGAAAACAGTTTGTCCATGTTTTTTTAAATTTTTAAAAATTCTCTCATTATAGCTCTCTCTAAATAATGTTATTATTTGAGAATAACCAAAATCAGTTTGCTGGAATATTAGAATCAGTTGTCTAGGTCATAACTTCAGGTGATTTTAATTAGCCCACAATTAAAAAACAAATTTAATAACTAACCGAGAATGGGAGCGCCCGGGTGGCTCAGTCGGTTAAGCATCCAGACTCCTGGTTTTGCCCTGATCTCACGGGTTGTAGATGGAACACCACCGCCTGGGGCTCCATCCTCAGCGGCAGTCTGCTCAGATATTCTCTCTCCCTCTGCCTTGCCCCCCTCATTTGCACACTTGAGCTTCTTTCTCTCTCTTTCAAATAAATAAATCAGTCTTAAAAAAAAAAAAAAGAAACATATAATGAAAAAACAAAGATTTTCATAAGTCAAGGAGAATATCTTCTAATTTGATACATCATGTGCCTAAGTTGAAAAACTCACTTCCTCAGAGAGGAAGAGGTTAGAAAGTATCAGAACAAATGTGATGTTCTAACTAGAATTCATGGTTGGTATTGCTCCCTTCCAAACTGAAATGAATTTATAATTTGGGCCTGTATACATTTGGGTTATTCTGCTTCAGAATTGAATTGGACCAAGAAAATGGGAAAATCAATAGAATGTGTGAGTAAGCTATCAGGAATCCTTCAAGAATTTTGTACATATTGACAAAAATGTGACCCCTGTGCTGTAAAAACTAGAGGATAAATGAGCAAGTATCTTTAAGATGAGCTGTAATGAATCACACAGAGCTGACAAAGATACTACAATTGCTTTTAGTTTCCAAATTAACCTAAACGTAAATGGGTTCTTCAGTTTTTAAAAGATGAGTAAACTGAAACATCAGAACACGATATGACGATATGGGATGTTTCAAAACGTTTTATAAAAAATTGTGTTCCTAAATATCATGTTGTCTTTTAAGATGAAAAGTATAACAGACTATTGCGTGTTTTTGATGGAGAGTCTCTGAAAGGCTATGATTACTGATCCATAAGATCTGTCCAAGAAAGTTTTGCTCCTGCGTAAGGAATTAATCTACACTGATTATTGATAAGGCCTTGGAGTTCACTGCTTGCAAAAGTAGAGCAATCGAATAAACTTTCCTTGACTTTACAAGCTCTCAGCTAAATTATTTCAGAATCTAAATGCATTCAAAAGCCAAACTCATCTTTACATATATGGAAAACGTGTAAAAACTCTTAGCTTTTACATATATGACATTTGTAGATTCATGAGGGACTTTTAAAGATCAGTTTCTGTTTCTGGGGTGGTAAAGCTCTTGATCCCAACTTCTTTGTATGAACAAATTACTTGGTAGATAAGTCAAATAATTTCCAAGGGAGTCAAGAAGTTAAAACATACATACCTAAAAATAAAATCTTGTTTTCTTTTCTTTGTAATTGTATAGCCATTAGATCATTTGTTCCAGTCATCAGAGCATTTTGCTCTGGGAAAGATATAGTATTTGAGGGGCACGTATTCACCAGAGAGACAAACAGAGAAAAAAAAAAAAAAAAAGCCAAGACATGGGAAATACAAGGAGAAAGCACTGAGTCATATTATTTGCTAAGTTTGAAAAAGAATTCATGTTCCCTACATCTGTTTGGCTATAATTTACAACTTATATTAAAAAAAAAACCTTTTTTTAAAAAAAGATTTTATTAATTTATTCATGAAAGACACAGAGAGAGAGGCAGGGACACAGGCAGAGGAAGAAGCAGGCTCCCTGTGGGGAGCCCGATGCAGGACTCAATCCCAGGACCCCAGAATCACGCCCTGAGCCGAAGGGAGACGCTCACCACTGAGTAACCCAGGTGCCCCTAAACCATAGCTTATGTGAACTATTCTCGTCATTGTTAGAAACTGTTGGCATCTGTATTGTCAGAGTTCATCAGGAAACAGAATTCAAATAATTTCCCGTGAAACACATTGGTGAAGGCTCTGGTAAAAAGGCAAGGGAATAGCCAAGGGATGAAGGGATGTTTGAGACCCCGAGGGACCAGCAAGGTGTGAAGTCTTGTCACTACGAGGGCTGCCATCATAGGAGGGAGCCAGTGAGGGCTGGAGCTTCAGAGATCAGTCTGGCAGACAATGTGGTTCCAGACCAGTGTTCGCCATTTCTTTATAGTTCTTACATCTACCTCAACCTCCTCCCTCACTCCAAAAATTAAATCTAATCCAAATTCTACCTAATAAATTAGGTAGAAATTACCAATGAAGAAAAAAGATTTTATCAGGTAGGGTTGGGTTGTTTGTTTTTTTTAACCCCTACCCACACCTCAAGAACCAGTTTTCACCCTCCGAGAATGCATGTTCTAGAGAGAGGCAGGGGCCATCAGAACCGTGGCCCTGGAGAGGGAGCACGGAAGGCCTCCAGGAAGCAGAGGAGTCTTTCGTCTAGTCCAAGGGTCAGCCCCCAGGGCAGAACAAGGTCGTGAAGGAGATGGAGGGGGACCAGCATGGAGATCTGAAGCATGGGACCAGAAAAATAAGTAACCATCCAAGAACTTTTCCAGATTTCTTAAAACTTAAATGAGGTGAATGGTGAAGGGCATGGATTTTACATCAGGAAGCTCTTGACTGAAGTCCCAGCTTTGTCCCTCTCCTTACGGCACAAGCTTAAGGACCATCTTCAAAACTCTCTGAGCCTCAGAGAGAAAATTGGGGCTATTTATATCCATTTCTGGCAGTCACTTTGACAATAAATTAAAATAACACATGCAGAGCACTTAGTAATGGGATCAGCTGGATAAATAATCCCCAAATGTGAATAATTTGAGAGCGCTCATCATCTAGCCTGCCTTCCTTTCATTCATCATCCCAAGTGCTTACCCCATAGTGCCTTGTGCCCTGTGCTGGGCACACAGAGTAAACAGGACAGAGACTCTGCTCCAGCATGCTTGTAGGCTGGGGGGCCCGGGGTAATAGTCCTCCTTGTGCGATTCAGAACATCCATAGTTGGACGGTTTGAAGGAAACTGGTTCACAAAAAGAATGGCCCTGGATACCACAGGTGACAAACAGTAACGTATCAGGTTATAGAGTCCTGTGTGACATCTTCTGAATAAATTTGTCCCCTGCTGAAGCAATCAGCCTCTAAATTCTCCAGCCCATTGCTTTGCCCACACCTTCATTCCAGAGGAGGATCATTAGGTGGTATCATAATTCTAACAAGGCTGGTGATTCACAAAACATCATTCCAAGCTTCAGACCTTGTCGGTAAGAGCGACTGAGCAGAGGACAGTATTTATTTCAGATGGTTGTTGATGGTTGAATGAAAAAAAAAAAAAAAAAAAAAAAAGCACTTAGTATAGAGTCTGAGTCTGGCTCAGAGTAAGTACTTAATGAAATCTAAATGTATTTCTCTTCAGGTGCCCGGAATCTCCATGACCTGATGCTGGCACTTGAGCTTGCCTCGTTTTCCATGTTTGACCCAGGAATGATTTTTAAAATTTCTTTCCTTTTTTTTTTTTTTTTTTTTGAGATTTTATTTTTAAGGAATCTCTACACCCAGCATGAGTCTCGAACTCACAAGCCCGAGATCAAGAATCACCTACTCTTCTGACTGAGCCAGCCAGGCACCCCAATTTAGTAGTGATCTTAAGTATCTATCTGTTGCATCTCATGTTCAGAGTTAATAACAGAGTATTTTAAAATTATCTAGAAAATGGTCAGCATAGATTTAGAGATGTATTTACTTTCACTTTTATAATTCAGTTGAATCTCTTTATTATAACTAATTAATCAACTAAAAAGAGTCGATAGAATGATCACCTATTGACCACCTATTATCGCAATACTCTTGTTGGTTTGAAAGTTTATTTAAGAGATAATGGGTACAGTTATTTTTAAGCATCTGACACAACCTTCAGGATTAGCTGCATATGAGATACCAGAAGTACATGAATGTAAAAGGATGGAAAATAATTTAAGGAGTGGAAATCCTTGACGTGTTTTAAAAAATATTTTAAGTTTGTAAAAACAAAACAACAACAACAAAAATTCAGCCTTTCGAAACAAATCTTTAAAGCCACCAATATAAAATAAAAGTAAAACCGGAAAAAGGAGCAATGCACAAAAATAAAAATTCTCCCAGAAACTGTTACCTACCTTGGGAAGCTGAGCGTTCTCTGTCATAGTTTTGGTGAAGTGTTCCAGGATGAATTAGACTCCTTTGCAAAAAAAAAAAAAAAAAAAAAGCCTTTTGGGAGTTACTTTAATGAGAAAAGAGTGCTCCTGGTAAAAAACAAAGGGCACAGATGAAGGCTTTTAAAAGTGCTGATTAAATAATAAAGTAACTTAAAATATAAACAAAATGCTTATTAAGTGGAAACTGGCTAGCTTTCAAGGTATAATTTAAAGCCCTTATCACATATTTTTCCCCCTGGTTGTAGGCGCCCTGACAAACTGCTCAGACAGGCTGCCCATGAGGGCTGCCCATGGGGCAGTTTATTTTTCCTTCTCACACCTGTGTTTAACCAGTAGCAGTTTTGCAAGCTTGGCTGCTTTCAAGGGAAGAAGATGGGAAGGATCTCCTGCGGACAAAAATACAATCAAGATAAAGAAACAAAACTGTTGCAATTTATCTCCATCCAGCCTTCCTTCCTGTAGAAAGCCATGAAATAGAAAAAGACACTATGGGCTCTGAAGGCAGAAAGTTCCAAAGGTCACTAGTCAATGGCCTCCCTTCTAACCAGACCCAGAAAGATGAAGAACAAGATAAAAGCCAAAGGTTTTCAGAAAAAAAACAGCCTACCTTCCTTTAAAGTAAACTTTGGGTCAGAAGTTATTTCTTATCAGGGATAGTTTTTTTTTTTTTTTTTTTCAGTAGGCCAGGGTTTCAACTCGAAAGGGTATTGTCTGCAATGTGTGTATTACTCTTAAAGGAAACTCATTTTCACTTGGAAAAAAAAAAACCTGCCTTTTAAAATGTAGCCCTTAAAAAAATTAAAAAAATAAATAAATAAAAATAAATAAAAAATAAATTTAGCCCTTAAATTGTTTTAATTTCAATCCTCTTGAAATGACTGGATCTGATAAATTCTTTTTGTGCATAACCATGATCTTCAACTAATGAAGTCAATTCAGTTCAGATTTCATAATTGCTCATAATCCCCAATCACCGCCTGCCTAAGGAAACATCCAAATAACAACTTCACCACCTCCCCACACACAGACATGTGCATCTTTTCGTTCTTGACATTTTGAGTTGTTCTAAATTCTGGGAGAGCCCCATCGCCACGGCATTTCCACGGAGAAACAGGGCACTGTTCTAAGTGAGGATTTGTTCTGTCTCGAAACATATATGCCATCCCACAAATCCTGGGTTTCCTAAGGGGTTTCTGGGGTAGAGGGAAGAACCCGCTCCTTATTAAAGGGAGGCTTCCTCTCAGAAAAAAAACGAAGAAAGGAGGCTGCCTTGTGTATGCTGCAGCCTCTTGGGAGTGTGTCCTTGAAACAAAATCAGAAGAGGTGCAAGTAAAAAGACTTTTTGATCAATTTTTTAAAACACAACTTTGTCAAGGTGTAATTTATGTACCATAAAACTTCACCCATGTGAAGTGTACAACTCTATGATTTTTAGTCACTTTACCAATTTGTGCAGTTACCATCACAATCTAGTTTTAGAACATTTCTTTTCATCCCCCCCCCACCCCCCAGTAAGGTTTCTGCCCATTTACAGTCAATTCCTGGGCCCCGCTCCAGCCCCCTATGAATTTACTTTCTATCTCTTGTCACACTTCCCTCTCCAAACCTAGAGGAGAAAAAGAAACCCAAGGATCTAACTACTAAACCCAAGCGTATGGTAGGATGCTACTTACTACTGTGGAACCCACCCTGTCAAGAGTCCCCAGGATTCTTAAGAAATGCAAGGGCGTCTGGGATCCCAGGCATTATCAGTTGAGTTAGAACAGAGTCAGTGAGGTCTTCAATATTTAATGATCTCTCCAGTTGGAGATAATAGACTTACAGAGTTACCAGGGATTTTGATAATAAAAGAATACCAAAGCAAGCCTTGTTATCTTAACTGAGGAAATGTCTCTGTGTGCAAAGTAAAGAAAAATAACCAAAAATTTCAAGTAAAAGGGTAAACTTCCAAACAGTCCCACAAAATTCAGTTAAATGTTTTCATATTTTTGCTTATAATTTATAAGAGATACACGATTTCCTCAAACAAATTATTTTTCAGTAAGATTGAAGTACAAAAGTTTCTTCTAAAATGTAGGGCGGTCCTTTTTCCCCCAAGCTCTCATATGCATGTTATTCTAATGTATTTTGAGTACAGTAAATATATCAAACTATCATGCTTTTTGTTGACAAAATATTTGTCTAACCACTTATTTCCTTCCCCCAGAATCTATGTATTTTAAGAAAGCTTTAGCTTTGGGTTTATCTTGCTTACAGCCTGATTTCCAGGTATCCTTACCTCTGGCTTCCCAGAACTTTACTAGGAATTTTACAAGGGGCCTTTTTATAGTTGAAAGAGAAAACTCCTTTGTCAAATGATGATGAGAAAAATAAAAAAAAAAAAAGAAACCTCTAGCCCAGACAGGACTCTAAATTTGGGGAAATCCATGGCACTCTCTCAACTTGAAATGTTGGTCACCAAGATTACTCATGAAGTTATTTTACACTGTTTGTAAGAACTGATATTTGCTGTGGTTTTTTTTTTTTTTTTTTTTAATCTGTGCGTTAACAAAAACAAATGTTAGTTTTGTGTCTTTGATGTGTTGGGCATTTTATAGACCATAGAGTTCTTTACCCCGTGGCAGTTAGAGGAGGTGGAACTTTTGGAGAAAACAAGTACTTGCAGAAATAAACATTTTGCCAGTAGCTTTCATAGGTTCTCAAAGCAAACAAGAGGTCGGTACCACTAACACGACTGGAGGGCAGAGCTTTGAGTTGGGGTCTCTTGGGGCTTGGGGAAGAAAATTGTAGAGTCCTCTTTTTGAAGATCTTTTAAAGCAAGTGTGACTTGGTCTGAAAACAGTCTGACGTGATGAGTTGCTAAATGCTAGAGTCTTTCAGCTCTGCCTTTAGAGGGAAAGAGGGAGAAACCTTAAATGGGAACCTTCCACATTCTTGGAATACATAACAATTGAAATATAAGGTGGGGGGGGGGGGATTGGCAGCAGGGGCCAGGGGAAGGGCATTCATTCTGTGATGTAACTGATGTCTACCCCCCAAAATGCCAAATCAAAGCGAGTAAGGGACTCCGGGAAGGAAGGCTGTAAATGGCCTTAGCTTTGGGGGAGCCCAACGAGATCTGTCTCCAGGTGTGACGGGCCTGGTGAACGGGGGCAGCGACTGGAAGCCCTTTCTCCCCCGCAGCCCGTCCAACTTGGCAGCGCTGAGCCCGTCCACGACTGACTGCACTTCGAGTGGAAACAGGCGCCCCAGCCGCAGCCAAGACGGGCTTCCCTGCACATTTTGAAAAGCAAAGTGCTCCTTTGTCTTTTTCCAAAAAAAAAAAAAAAAAAAAAGAGCTTCTCCTGAATTTCTCCCAGACCGTCCCGGCCCCCCGGAGAACTTAGTAGAAACTCATGGAAGATGCTTAGTGGAAGCTCCTTGAACGCTGGCTTCTTCCCGCGCTCCCCAGCCGCGTGCAGGGGTGCAGGAGTCCAGGGGGTGCGGGGTGCAGGGGTGCAAGGGCGCAGGGGTGCAGGAGGTGCGGGGATGCAGGGGTGCAAGGGTGCAGGGGTGCAGGAGGTACGGGGATGCAGGGGTGCAGGGGTGCAGGAGGTGCGGGGATGCAGGGGTGCAGGGGTGCTGGGGGTCCTGGACCGGGCGCCGCGGCCGCGAGGAAAGGGAGTCCCAAGTCGCGCACTTTAGACCGAAGCGGGAACCGGAGGAGGGCCAGCCCCGTCCCTCCAGCTGCACGGCGGTGGCCCCTGGACGGCCTTGCGTCCCCGCGAAGTACGCTCCAGCGAGCACACCTTTTCCTTTCCAGAGGTGATGCGATTCCTCCTCATCCCCCCCCCACCCCGCTGCAGCCCCCAGGAAAAGAGGAGGGGAAAGCGGGGCCCCCGCGCGCCCCGGCCCCTCCCCTTCCTCGCCGTCTACCCGGTCCAGCCGCTTCCCATCCCTCCCCCTCCAGCCCCGAGAAAGTTTGACGACCGCAAAGGAAACCGAAAAAAAAGTTGTCCGGCCCGGGTCCTGGCGGGCGATCAGCATCTCTTTTGTTCGCGGCGAACCCACAGCCCCCCTGACGTCACCCGGGGCCCGGGCCAATGGGCGCGCGGTCGGCGGCGGCGGCGGCGGCGGCCGGGGGCGGGGGGGGGAGGGGGAAGGGGGGAAGGAGGGCGGGGGGGAGGGGGGAAGGGGGGCGGGGGCCGGGCGTCCCTCCTCCGCGGCGCCCCGGGCCTCGCGGGGGGCGGGAGGGGACCGTCCCATATAAGCCCGGGCGCCCCGGGCTCGGCCGCCCGCGCCGACTGCGCTCCGCAGGGGAGGAGGGCAGCGCCGCCGCCTCCCGTCCCGCCCTCCGCTCGCCCTCGTCTCGCCCTCCGCCCGCCCGGCCCCCGCGCTCCCCGCGGCCCCGCAGGGAGCCCCCCGCCCCCGCCCCCGCCGCTTGCACGGGAGCCGGCCCGGCGGCCTGTCGCCCGCTGCTGAGCGCGTGTCCGCGCGGCGCTCGAGATGCTCGGGGCTCCGGGGGCCCGGCTGCGGCTGCTGCTGCTGCTCGCCGTGCCCGCCCTGGGGGCCGCGCTGCGCTCGGCGGGGGCCGCCCGGGGCCGGAGGCAGGCGCAGCAGATCGTGCAGCCCCAGGGCCCCGCGGCCGGCGGCCCGAGCAAGCGTGAGTACCGAGAGCTGCCCGCGCCGCCCGCCGACTCGCGCCGAAGTTTGCAGCGCGCGGGGCGAGCGAGCGCCTGGGGGCCAGGGGGCCGCGGGGAGGGCGCCCCTGCAGCCCCGCGCCCCCCGCCCCCCGCGGAGGGAGCCGAGGCCGGCCTAAGCGTGCTCGCTGGGGGACCCCTGGGGGACCCCTGTGGGACCCCTGTGGTCCTTGCGCTCCTGACTCCCTTGGCTACCAGATACCTGAGTATTTTTGAACTGGGAATTGCGGGGAGAGGGGGCTGCTAGATAGCTGCGGGGCTGCTAACCAACTTGAGAGCGCTTTGGGGGCCCTTGAGGCCCCTTCTCCAAGAACACAGATGGGAACTCCTTTCCCAGCTTTTCAGAGACACACCCTCCCCTTGCCCGGGCTAACGGAAACTGCTTAAAGTCCTTCTTGACGTGCTCTCCACCCCACCCCACCCCACCCCACCCCAAAAGCATTGAAGGTCCTTGCAGGTATCTGCTGTCCAAAATGTTTCCATTCCTTTGATGTAGACCCCTGGCCAGATGGAAATGACCTCACTGTAGAACATTTAGCTAAGTTAAAAGATGAGGGAGGGTGCGGTGGGGGGAAGGAATACCTAAATATCTACGTGTGCAGATTGTGTGGTTAACTCTTCCGGGAGCTAATTTCTTATATTTTTGTGGAATATTGTTATCAGAATACTAATTCTGATGTTCTGATGAGTGAGTTATTTTTCTATGTTTGTTGCTCAGTGTCATCCATTTAGCTGTGCAAGAAAATTCCATACTTTGGAAGAAAGGGGGCATGCAGATGGAATAACTTTTTTTCTTCAATCCTTTATAGCTGGCTGTTACGACAATGGGAAACACTATCAGATAAACCAACAATGGGAGCGCACCTACCTGGGAAATGCCTTGGTTTGTACCTGTTACGGAGGGAGCCGAGGCTTTAACTGCGAGAGTAAACCTGAACGTAAGTGGGGGGGGGGGGGGGAGAGCCTGGCAGTTGGAATCCTTTAGTGTATGGGGAACTGGTACCTGTTAATTAAACTTAGCATTGGTAATAAAAATACATACACCTTTTCCCCAGTACAATTTTCTGTCTTTTCCTCTTTAAAAAGTGTTAAGAACCGCTTCCATTTGCCTTTCACGTGTTACTTCTACCTTTAAAACAAAAGAACCGGTGTATCCCAAAGTAGTCCCTAGAGTCTTCTTTTTGTTTTATTCTCCCAAAGTTGTTGATGAGAAAATGGAAGGTTTTGTGTTCCCCGTCCAAGAAAAAAAAAAAATGCTTATAAATTTTTAATTTATTAGAAAGGAATTTCAGATTTTCAACTGTAAGGTTATGGGCCAGGAAACTCTCTGGGCACTATATTATAAAGTGATTTGCCAGCTACCAAAAACCACTAATCACTTGCTTCAAAGTTCTCGTTCTTTTATGACCATTGTCCTGTTTCTTGTTAATCATGGCAACTCCTACAGAGGAGCACTGGTGAGGCTGACATGGAAATAGTAGGATTAAGAAATGACAGTGCCTGGTGGGAGGTGGGGCTCTTCACATTGTTTGCTTTTCCGTGGACCTTGGGTTGGCTGGCTGAGTCAGAGATCGGAATCTGAAGCCTTCCTTCACAATCCAGCAGCTTTTTCCTAAGGGCCTGAGAAGCCTCTACAATAGAAGTTAATTTACGGAAAATTGGGAGAACTGGTCAAAATTCAAACGCTGAGGCTTCATTAAAGCCTGGGGCACAATCTAGATCTCCCATTTAAATGTTTTCACATTCTTCGGTTGTACCATGCTACTCAGAATGGAGGAGTGAGTGTTTCTCTGGATGGGATTAGTGGAATAGAAATGCTTTTACATACGTGAGGCCCACGTGGACTTTCCTTCTCTCCTCAGCTGAAGAGACTTGCTTTGACAAGTACACGGGGAACACCTACCGCGTGGGTGACACTTATGAGCGCCCTAAGGACTCCATGATCTGGGACTGTACGTGCATCGGAGCTGGGCGTGGAAGAATTAGCTGCACCATTGCAAGTAAGAAGGACATTCCGTGAAATGATGCTAAAATATCATTTATGTCAAGTAAGAAAGACATTCCATAAAGACGCTCAAATATCATATATGTGAATTTCTCCAGTACCATCATTGTCGCTTTCTGTTACGCATGACTGGTTTATCACCCCCCTCCCCGTGACCAGTTGCTCTGATGTGGTCACCCGGCTGGTTCCAGGGCTTCTGGAAGGTGGCTCTGTGCCCAGGTGGAAATGGTGTTGAGCCTGTGTGGAGTTACGAGTACCAACGGGATCTCTTGAGTTCCATTTCAGTTAAGACATACTTAGAGGAATTGTCCATTTTATATATTACCTGGGCATCTTCAAGCCAGCCTGATGAAGTGATCATCCTCAGTGATTGGGAGATGGTCACAAAGAGTGAATTAGCCACCGTGGGGTGTGCTCTTCTTGCTTGTGAGGCAGAGACCTCTTGCATCTCACAGATGCAGTCTGGCGTCTTTGTGACCTATAGTTTTTACCCAGGAAGCAAATATCTCTATTCCCAAAGGTAGGATGGAGTGATTAGCCTACTAGTGTTTCCAAAGACCTTTGGGGACTTTGTTGACTCTCATCAATTCTAGTTTAGCCAAGGCAGTCTTTCCACTATGATTCCCCGGGTTACCAACAGGCTCCATTAAAGTATTTTGTTTGTTTAATCCATCCTTTAAGTATAAGTTGCTTGAAAGGCTTCTCTCCAAAAGAACAAAGCAGTCCCTTGTGAACGGACCCAATCAGCTTTTCCCATATTTAACGTTAGGGTTTATTCAAGTTTGTTGGGAGTCTTAAGACTCAGTGGTCCACAGCATTTGTAGTCGAGGGGACATTCAGCCTTTGGATGTGCCACTATGCCTAACAGCTTGGAAGAGTACCCAGATTGCCTTACTTGCGAGGTATATACGTCTATTTGATTTGTGCCAATATGACATATTTGTCTTCAGGTAAAATGGAGGCTCTCCCACTCTTGAAAGCTGGAAAGCTATGCCCAATGTGATGTGGCTTTGTCATTTAATCGGGCTCACCCTGCTGTGTGTGTGTGGAGGTCATGCCTGCCAGCCTTTCTTTTCTGCTCTAGGACCAATTTCCTGTGATCTCTCTGAGGAACCAGGATTTATGACCCCTTTTCTTGCCATTCAGTTTTCTGTGTGATTTCCCATCATGCTTAAATTAAGACATTTAATTGAATGACCCAAAGTGGCCAGATTTGTTAAGTTTTCCCCTACTTCTGATGGGCAAGGTGTTCTCTGTGTCCTTACTTTGGCCAACCTAAATACCTACCCAAATGGAACATGAGATCTCTTCTCTTCTCTTCTCTTCTCTTCTCTTCTCTTCTCTTCTCTTCTCTTCTCTTCTCTTCTCTTCTCTTCTCTTCTCTTCTCTTCTCTTCTCTTCTCTTTTCTCTTCCCCTCCCCTCCCCTCCCCTCCCCTCCCCTTCCCTCTCCTCTTTTTTCTCTCTTTCTTTTAATATTCTCTCTCTCTCTAACATTTGCCTTTTGTCTTGAACAGACCGGTGCCATGAAGGGGGTCAGTCCTACAAGATCGGTGACACCTGGAGGAGACCACATGAGACTGGTGGTTACATGTTAGAGTGTGTCTGTCTCGGTAATGGGA
The DNA here is from genome assembly GCF_048164855.1 of Canis lupus baileyi. Classification (NCBI taxonomy): domain Eukaryota; kingdom Metazoa; phylum Chordata; class Mammalia; order Carnivora; family Canidae; genus Canis; species Canis lupus. Next base: position 8,391,602 of record NC_132873.1, read on the forward strand.
AAGGAGAATGGACCTGCAAGCCCATAGGTGTGTGACTCTGAGAGATGAATGAGAGGTGGGGAGGCAGAGTCAAAATGTTGGGTTAAATGAAAATCCACGGGGACCCGGGATCTGAATGTCAATTCAAAAAAGAATGAAATGGAAATTTCATTTCAAATACTGAAATATTTTATAATCTGTAGTTCTGAAGGAGTCAGATCAGAAAGTGCAAATCATTGATAAAAGTCTTAATTTTGTTTCAAAAGCACAAGATAGAATTGAAAGATTTAGGAAAAAGTCATTTCTTTGGTTTAATATTTGGTCTCAGATTTCTCCTTGGCCAAGATGTAAATTAGTTAAAAGGAAAAAGATGGCACTTTTGACACATTCCTATGTTGGAACATGCTGGGCTGAAACAATATTGTGTGTGCTCTATCACACCTTGGTAGTTTGTTTGTTTGTTTGTTTTTCAAAATAAACATTTTTGAGCTTCTTTTGGCCTCAATCTTTAATTGAACTCTATAAATACAAATCTAAGTTTCTGCCTATAAATTTCACTGTTTACTTCTTATTTATTAATTCAATAGCTTTTATTTTGCTTTGTGTTATAGTTGTTTTTGCAGGAATCAAATTTTAAACAACTTTCTCATCTTTTTTTTTTTAACCTATTCATAATTAAGATTGGAATTATGCATAGTTTCCCACAGATGAACACATATCTAGATCGTTTTCACTGAAATACTGGTGTGAACAGTGGTGCTAGCTGAGTATATGCAGTCCATGTACTTATTAGGACAACAGAATTTCTGTCTGCCAGCTGGGCTTGAGCTTTCTTTCGCTTTGGTTACTTACTATGTGCTTAGTTACAGGGCGTGCCCTTCTTTTTGAACAGAGTGCCACTTAAAAAAAATGTGGCTGGATTTTTGCTTACACAATATACTTTAAATTACAAGGAGACTGCACAATTCAAAATAACCCTTTTTTCCCCCTGTTTTTCATCCAAATTTCCCTACAGCGGAGAAATGTTTTGATCACGCTGCTGGGACTTCCTACGTTGTTGGAGAGACCTGGGAAAAGCCGTATCAAGGCTGGATGATGGTGGATTGTACTTGTCTGGGAGAAGGCAGTGGACGTATCACCTGTACTTCTAGAAGTATGTTTTAACTTTTTATGCTCAAGATGAGGCCAGGTATTGTTTTCTGGATTCCTAGAGAGAATTGTAATATGATGTCACTTGGAGCACACCCAGTATACCAGGATGCTTTGGTAACATTTGGATGTCCCCAGTCAACTTATTCTGCTTCTTCAAAGAAAAGAGTTTAATAAGGTCTTAGGCAATCAGCTACTAAGAAGGAAGGAACCCAAGTAGTCATTCAAATGCCAACTGTGCTATGGACTTGAAGATCAGTTGCAAGTGTTTAAATTATCACTGAGATATTTTCCAAGTATTAAGAGCAAAGAAATCGTTAAAATAACATGCAAACACCTCTTTGGGCATGTAGATACTATTGACCTAGACTGGAGGAAAATTCTAAAGTTTTAGGTTTCGTGCTATGTTTGAAGTTTATTTAAAGATTTTCTTTATTTATTCATGAGAGAAGAGAGAGAGGGAGAGAGGGAGGCAGAGACACGCCCTGGGCCAAAGGCAGGTGCTAAACCGCTGAACCACCCAAGGATCCCCTCTTTCTATGTTTGAAGTTTAAATAGGGCATATTCATCAGCAAAATTGAGGAAAATAAAAAGTACTTATAGGTTAAAATTATGTGTCTACCTGGGGTTAAGGACAGTGTTTCTTTCCCAAAGCTCCTAAATGGGCATCTTAGTGCCATAAAAAAGCTGGCCTCTGGCACACACGACTCCTCCTTCCGAGATTGCCTTGGGGATTCAAGACTCCTTTTTTTTATACCTTTCAAACAAATAGCAACCATAGAATTGATTGAAGCAAAACTGCCATTAACAGTTGGTGTTATTAATAAATCTTAAATCTAAAATATATTGAACCTATTTTCTTTCTTTATCTAGCTTAAAGTATTTAACCGTCTTCACATGCTCATCACCCAAATTTGAATTCTTTGCTAATAAAAAATAAGTCTTTGACGGAAAGTGATAATAATTCTGACAGTCTTTCCCAGAAACTTGCTGGTTCATTAGATCTTTTGCATTTAAAATGGTATTATGATCATCAGACTTTCAAGACCTTGGTGGCGATGACTCAAACCCTCATCTATTATTTAAAGCTCTTCTAATAACAAGTTTGGGATAAGTTCCTCAAAGAAAAGCCATTTATTCCATGAAGTTTTATAAGTCCTCCACTTTGTACAGAATGGTATAGGAACACAAAACTGAATTGGACAGTAGCCCAGCCTCCGAAGAGCACTTAGTAAGTAGGTCAGGGAGATGAGAAAGGCTTATACATATTCATCTTCTACAGAGCACAAAATTAAGGACTTCAAGACAAATACTGAGAATAGTGCTATGGGGGTTTTAGGGAAGACAGTCCTTTTAGCTGGGATTTGGGGAAAGGCTGTATGTAACCAGCCCGTCTTCATCCAGACCTCCATTCTGGTGGTAGATCCACGTGTCTGGGTATTTGTATGGACTTATATCAACCGTCTGATTGTTTTCTCTCACCCAGTGAGATGACTTTCTGATTCTGATGCAAATCAGATCCTCTCTTCTCTCTGGATAGCATATGGGCAAAACTGGATTATTACTGAAACAATCCACTTACCAGATGATTGAACACACAGGCTGATGGCAATTCAGTCACAAATTACAAGATGCCATTTTTTCCATGGAGGGTTAATGCCAAGCAATTCAAAAGAAACCATTTGATTGGTGATTTTAAATCCATGTGTGCTGGGGGAGGAGGGAAAGAGAACATTTTAGTCAAAGTTGGTAGTCCCCTGAATTTTCTTACATAACAAATGAAGAGGCAGATGCTGCTGTCTTTTTAGCTTCTTTGGGGCAAGTGGGGGAGACCTTTTGAACCTTACTCTCCACTCTATTGTTTATTAATCTCTGAAGAAAGTCCCCTCTTGGAAGGCCGGTCGGTCATATACAGTAATTACAGGGAGAAAGCAGAGAGAGCCTGGGAAGGAAAGAGAGGGAAGAACAGAAAGCCAGAGAATGAACTTGATCAGAGGACCAATGTGAAAACAATTTTTTAAAAAAATTAATGAGTGAGAGATTACGAAAAAGTATTTTGGCAAACAGGGAAGCAGAACAAGACTAAATCATGCAAAATCACACATCTCTCTGCTGTAACAAACCAAATCCCATCTTTCAGGAGGTCGATGCCAGTGGTCGCCAGAGCTGGGTATGAACATTTCATCACCAAAGATTGGCTCACTGAACTTTCAGTGACTGCGCTCTTTTTTGGGAGGTTGACTCTGGAGCTTTTTTTCAGGTTGACCTGATTTGCATATTTAAATACTTCCTTTCTGACACAGACAGATGCAATGATCAGGACACCAGGACATCCTACAGAATCGGAGATACCTGGAGCAAGAAGGATAACCGGGGGAACCTGCTTCAGTGCATTTGTACGGGCAATGGCAGAGGGGAGTGGAAGTGTGAAAGGCACGCGTCTCTGCAGACCACCTCCACCGGTGAGCATGGAACCAGCAGGGCCCGAATTGGGAAGGCATTCCAAAAAAATATTTCAGCAACTCTATCTTTCCTTTGACGTGCCATTTGAGGATGAGTTGCAGGGTTTCTGCTAATAATCTGAGTTCGTTTACAGATTGTTAGTCATTAAGACTTTGTCTAATGTCAGGTTTTATTTTTTTATTTTTTATTTTTTTTATTTTTTTTCAGGTTTTAAATATAAATAAAAATGAAATAACAATCTTAGTGGGGGGAGAAAAGCAGTGTTAGCCCCAAGAGATTAAACTGACCTTTAAGGAAATGCTAATATTATAAAAGCTACACAACTGATGTATAGATATATATACACATACGCATCCCCACGCCTGTGCATTTTTAATACCTGAAGTGCATTTTAATGGAAACGGAAGAGTTATGATGAGTTACATGACTATTTGATTCTTCTGCTAGGACAAGGGGAAAAGAAGTACAGTTGTTCTTTTTCAAAATGGAATATATTTCCTTGTCCTGACATTCAGCTTTCTTTGTAACAGAAACAATCCTTTATGTGTGGTTTCCATGCTCCAGCAAAACTTTGTTGCATTCCATAAAATAATGCACAATCATTTTCTTCATGTATTGGCATTCACAATTCCAGAAATTCAAAAGAGGCCTAGAGATGAGAATAAATGACACAATGTCTAAGGATTTAAAAAGAGAGAGAAGTTTTCATTATTTCTAGTATGAGAATGAGATCTGTGCATTGTAGCTTGCTTTGGAAGAGTCTGAAAGACAGAAATATGACGATTGAGGGTGTGTGCTTGTTACATTCTTAATAATTTCTCAAGTTTTCACTGAATAACGTACTAGCCATTGTTGCTTAGCCTTTTATCAATGAGTCATTAGGCTAAAAATATTTATGCTTTGTTTAGATTTTCCTCCTTTTGATGAGTTTTCATCTTGTTCTGAGCACTTCTGAAGGTGAACAAGATTAGATTCGGTGGTATCTTTGAGTTTATTATCAGTGATTATTATCAGTGAAATTACTGTTAACCAAAAAAAGAAAAAAAAAAGAAAAACCAATTACAAAGATCAATCTCCTGAAATAGTTTAAATTAAGCCTGTAGTTGGGATTTAATGGGGGTAAAGATTCAATAAATGTCTATTTCTATTAATATTATGAATATTATAGAGAAAATGTTCTGTTCAAAAAAGTTTGAGAAACATTGGGTTGAACAAAATGGAACCTCTTTCTGTAGGATCTTTACGTCCTTTTGCATTGTGGCTCTTTAGTGGAGTATATAAATACAGATGACGTCTCCCTAGCGTGTGTGACCATGGGACCCACTGTCTGACATGTCTTTGGGTTCTAGTGTTGAGCAGCACTTAGGGAGACGCTGATTTCAGTCTGCAGTTATTCTGGCATCAGTTCTCCCTGACCTTTGGGAGAACAGATTTCTAAAAGTTTTTTTTTTAAAAAAGAACAACATATTCTGTTGTTGTCTTACTCTGAAAGGAAAGCTGTGTTAAGAGGATGGATTGGTTTTAGAAACACACACACACACACACACACAAATCCCCAAATGACCCGGAGGAGAAACAAAATGTGGAAGGAGGGGCAACTTCTAGAGAATCCCAAGGTGTTCTCTGATGAGCTCAGAGGCACACAGATGACCATGGGGGGGACTTCTCAAAAACAACATCAGGAAGAGGAATGCCCAATGGTATTGAACTTACGAAAGCTGCCAAGAGAGCAAGGGTGAGGCAGACCATCTCAGGAGAAGGGAGAGGCATGAAGACAGCACAGGGTACGTGAGGGAATGAGGAGATGAGGCCATGGCAAGGGAGGAAGGGGACCGTGAGCTTCCTGGTGTGAGTAGGAATTGTTGAGGGCATCTGCTCTGTTGAGTGGCGGGATAGTGCCTGCGATGTAGAAATGCAATCCCAGTAGCTGCAGATAAGCTGGAAGATGGAGACCATCTGGAGGACTCTTACAGAGTATTTCCTAGGCTGCATGTAGAAGCTTCTGCAGAAAGGAAGGGGCATTTCCTTCCAGTTGCAGGTCAGTAACGCGGTGGATTTCAGAGCGATCTGTGTGGGACCCTGAAGATCCCTAGTCTGGAAGGTAGTTGTTGTCTCTTATCCAGCATTGTGACTGTCCCTTCTCATGCCCTCAGGATCAGGCCCCTTCACAGATGTCCGGACGGCCATTTACCAGCCCCAGCCTCACCCGCAGCCGGCTCCCTACGGTCACTGCGTCACGGACAGTGGCGTGGTTTACTCTGTGGGGATGCAGTGGCTGAAGACACAAGGAAATAAGCAAATGCTTTGCACTTGCCTGGGCAATGGAGTCAGCTGCCAAGAGACAGGTCTGTATTATCTTTTCAAAAAACAGTGCTGATAACTTTTTATTATTTAATTTTTGGAAGGCAATACATCCATTTACAGGAAAAAAAAAGTAAAACAATAAAACAAGCTTATAATCTATAGAAAAGCTTATAATCTTACCACCCTGTGATAACAACCAGGTTGGCATTTCATATATTTTCTTCCAATCTTTTTAATCTATGTATTTTCTTTCCCCTACTGGGGATTCAACTGCTGTGTATTATCTTTATTTGTCTAAAATGTTGTTACAAGAGAGTTGCTTTCTGAATAGCAAATCAGCCTTAGTTTAGACTCTAAATCTCACGTTTCTGGAGCTTCTCGATGGAAGCTTCTCTCAACAACCTGATGCGTTTTTCTCTGGGCTACCAAGTGGTAATAACGATAGCAGTAACAATCGATGCACTTAACTTTTCCCCTAGAATAACCTCGTGTATTAATGATGAAGGCACCCACAGAGTCGTATACACCCCTCCAGTATACTCTGAGCAGCATTCTTAGTCAACCTGTATTCATATACCTTTACAAATGGGGAAACTGAGGCATGGCAGCATAGATGGCGACAAAAGACATGGGCAGAACTCAAGCATCCCTCCATCTGCAAAAGACCGGTTTCCTGAGTAACACATATTTTTTAAAGATTTTATTTATTCATGAGAGACAGAGAGAGGCAGAGACATAGGCAGAGGGAGAAGCAGGCTCCATGCAGGGAGCCCAATGCGGGACTCGATCCCAGGACCGCGGGATCAACTCAACCACTGAGCCACTCAGGTGCCCCCCAAAGTGACACATTTTGACTGACATTAACTAGGTGATTATCTCTACTGGCAGCTTGAGGGCACAAGCTCAGTATCAAGCTAGAAATAAGCAGCTACTGGTAGGAGATAAGTGCAGCCTTATTTACCGAGATCCTTTTGGTTTTGCTTGTAGCCGTCACCCAAACTTACGGTGGCAATTCAAACGGGGAACCCTGTGTCTTACCATTCACCTACAACGGCAGGACTTTCTACTCCTGCACCACAGAAGGGCGGCAGGATGGACATCTGTGGTGCAGCACAACTTCCAATTACGAGCAAGACCAGAAGTACTCCTTCTGTACAGACCATACTGGTGAGTCTCCCAAGGGCAACACACAGCAGAGAAAAAAAGTCATTTCTCATCCCTACTTTGATTTGCCAGCCTTCTAGCCATTAATCTTGAGGCTGCAGAAGAAGTAGCACTTTGGTTTGACCTGGACCCAAGAGGCACGAAGCCGACTTGGCCGCCCAAGATCCTTCCATGTTCCCCAGGACCCTTGGGAAGTGACACCAAGGGGGAAGCCCTCCAGTTCAATTATTTTAGACGTGTTGGGATCACGATGTGATTAAAGATACGGGTATATTAAAGTCCGTAGGCAATCCCGCAGGGCTAAAGAACACACAGGGTGGATGCCTGAGTGCTTTTGCTTCTCTTCTGGTTAAAACTATGTTTTATTCAAAGCAACCATTTGATCTTTTCTTTCCTGGCTGGGAAAATGAGAGTGAGATTGGATTTAAATCTCTTTTGAAGGTGAAGGTGAATACGCCAAGGAAGCTTGCAACTCTATTATCAGGTCTCCTTTATTCTGAGGTAGACTCCCTGTGAATTAGCTTCAGAAACCTGGCTCACTTGGAACCTTCCTGTAGATATGCCCCGCTGTACACTGAGAGGCTCAGTTGTGTAATATTTTCCTTCCTATTTGTGTACTACCCTGGGCAGTTTTGGTTCAGACTCGAGGTGGAAATTCCAATGGTGCCTTGTGCCACTTCCCCTTCCTGTACAACAACCACAACTACACGGACTGTACTTCTGAGGGCAGGAGAGACAACATGAAGTGGTGCGGAACCACGCCGAACTACGATGCTGACCAGAAGTTTGGATTTTGCCCCATGGCCGGTAAGATGAAACCCCGTGGGCCATCCAATTATGGAGTTAGACAAAAGAATAGTGTCTAATTTACTCCCATTTCACCCATTAAGTGTTTAATTTTCAGACAGCACAAAACTTCATAAGATATATGCATAGAATTATATGTTGCATACAATTAATATATACTATACAATTATTTATATGATTGTAAAATCCTTTTGGTATAATTTAACACCCAAAAATATGTAAATACATTAAGAATACTTTTTAAAACATCTGGAAAGGCACACTTTTTGCAGGTTTGTCATTTGTAAGGAGCACACAACTGAGTAGCTTAAAATATTCCATGTGCAACTGCTGCAGACACGGACCTGCAATATTCACACACAACTGTGGTTCACTCAGAATCAGCTCTATCACTTAAGGAAATACCAAAATGGCCAAAACTATGTTTTCTGACAAGTATGGGATCTTTTCTCATTTAGAGAGATCAAGTTGGTACAAATGGGGTAAGGGGAGTCCATACCTTTTGTTTTCAAGTTTCAAGAACCCCGTAGATTACATTTGATCTTCGACCTGTAGAACCAAGAACCACGAACTATGCATCATCAGGTGTACGTATAAGGCAGTGAAACCCAAGAATACTACTTACACTCACTTTCATTTCTTTCAACATTTCATTCTCAAGAGAGAAGGTTGGATTTAGAAGAAAACCATGCTTTAGCTATGTGTTCTGTACCCGAACACAAAATTTCCCTCTGGGGTAGAATAACCTGGAACTAGAAAAAGTTATGGGGCAGTAGTCAACATCGGTCTTCTAGAACAATGCAGACCCGTTGTGTGAACCTGTAGGTATTATTGTGCTTTAACATCCCCCAACCTTTCCTGCAACAATTCCCTACCACGTACTTCCCCTTTGGATTGAGTTTGCTCTCTGGGACTCAAAGCTCTACACAGGCCCAGAATAGCACTGAGACTTCTTTGAGGCTCACCAGACTGCTTTCACAGTGAGAGTTCTTAGGATAATCACGCTGGACCGATGATACCGCGTATGTTTTTAGACCCTGTATCATTTTCCCATCCATTTCTATCCAGCCCATGAGGAAATCTGCACAACCAATGAAGGGGTCATGTATCGCATTGGAGATCAGTGGGACAAACAGCACGATATGGGCCACATGATGAGGTGCACATGCGTTGGGAATGGTCGTGGAGAATGGACTTGTGTTGCCTACTCCCAGCTCCGAGGTATGCTTGCTTATTAATGAGAACATTTGATAGAAACAGGAGCACAGAGAGGACCAAGTTTGTATGTGGAAACTTGTAGTTTACCAAGAGCAGGAGAGGAACTATGCGGGGCCACACCATCGGCCTCCTGTGCAGGATAAGCCTCTCATGTTAGGCAGCCAGTGGAGAAAAGCTGGCAGAGCAATTCTAAAATTCTGAAGCATCCCAGTATGTGAGTACTTACACTGAGCTGAGAAGATGACTCCAAAGACACAAGGATCTGATCCTTTTAGCTTCTAGATATGCCATTGGAGTCACGTCGAGGAAAGATTGGATAGTTTCTGTAAAGAAAAGAGACTTTGCTGGGTTTTTAAAAATATTTTATTTGAGAAAGTGAGAGAAGACTAGTAGGGGGAAGGGCAGAGGGAGAGGAAGAAACAGGCTCCCCGCTGAGCTGGATCCCAGGACCCTGAGATCATGATCTGAGCTGAAGGCAGACACTTAACCCATTGAGCCACCCAGGTGCCCTGACACTTTGCTGTTCTAAAATCAGATCCTTGCAGATCCAAACTGAAGGTGACAGAGAGACCTATTTCTTTTGCTCAACTCAAATGTTTTCCTTTGGATCCTGGTATATGATAGAGGGATGGCGATTTATTAAAACCATTTTAGTACTTCTGTTTCTTTGATTTGAAAACTAAGATTTAGGCAGAACTCTGAGCCAATAAATATTTCGTGTAACTGGTATGTTGACATGGGCCTGAACTCGTTCTCCTTTTGTGGGTAACACACTCCAGGAGTAATCATAATTCCGCATGATCTTGCAGAAGTGAAAGGAACCCTAGAAAGACATACAGACCAACTCTTCACTTTCCAGATGAAGGAACTGAGACCCAAACGGGGAAAGTAATTTCTCAGGATCTCTCAGAGAGTTAGGAGCAGAGTTGGCCTATTTTTCTTTTTAATTTCACAAATGCCATAGATGTTAAATTATTTCCCAAATCCACCCCACCTGTTACAGAGATCAGACCATGACACCGTGCTGGGTGCTTCCTAAGTATATTTGATCTTTCTCCCTATTTCTCAGAGCAAGCAGAGATCTGAAGGACGTTATCATCTATGCAAGAACTTTTCCAAAAGTAAAATGCGCATTTATTAAAAAATTACCTTTCCACGGGAAGGTATATCTTACCACATTCTGGTAGTTGTATATACCTTGGCCTCTGATATTTAAGTTTGTAAGAAAGAGCTTTTGTGATAAAGAATTATTTTTTCCAAAAATTGTATTCCTGACCAAACTTTGAAAAAGTGTTCATTCTATGCTGGTAGAAAAGTTATTCTAGTGGGAAGTGTTGATAATTTGGTGAAAAAAACTGTACACTTTGAGAAACTTGGTATTTTGGGGGTGCCTGGGTGGCTCAGTTGGTTAAGTGTCCACTCGGGTCATAATCTCAGGGTCCTGAGATCGAGCCCAGTTCCGCACTCAGTGTGGAGTCCACTTGAGATTCTCTCTCTCCCTCTGTCCCTCCCCCAGCTTGCACAAGCTCTCGCCCTCTCTCTCTCTAATAAATAAATAAATCTTTATTTGAGAAAGAGAGTACACACACCAGGTGGAGGAAGGTACGGAGGGAGAGGGAAGAGCAGACTCCATGCTAGGCAGGGAGCCCAATGTGAGGCTCAATCCCAGGTCTCCAAGATCATAACCTGAGCCAAAGGCAGATGCTTAATGGACTGAGCCACTCAGGCACCCTAAATAAATCTTAAAAAAAAAAAAAAAAAAAAAAAAAAAAAAAGCATGGCATTTTTAAATTTCATTGCAAAACTTAAGAAAGTTCTCCACCATCCCACTGTTTCCTAAACAGATCAGTGCATTGTTGATGACATCACTTACAATGTGAACGACACATTCCACAAGCGTCATGAAGAGGGACACATGCTGAATTGTACCTGCTTTGGTCAGGGCCGGGGCAGATGGAAGTGCGATCCCATTGGTAATTAACTCTCGTGTCTAGATGGTTTTGGTTGCTGGGACTCGTTAACAAGTTTCAGATAAGGAGAGCGATTTCATATCACATCACTGAAGTTGGCTTTGATCAGTGGCTTGCAGAGAGCTTGGTAAAATCTTTTCCCTAATCATGACCCAGTATATCAACTTGATGTTGTCACTGAGTTTGGTAACCCACGCAGGTTTATTTTAATGGAATAGAATTAGTTCTTTGGTTCTGAATCATAAAGAGAATCCGTGTTATGAAAGAGAACTTTCCTTTGCTGACTGTGCAGATGCTCATGCCAGTAAATACCTCCTTCCAAATACTTTATTTTTCTTGGCTGCCCTTTATAATAGGTCTAAGCAAATAGCGAAGGTTGAGCCTTGACAGAGCTGCATGGCCAGCTTTAAGGTAACCCATTAATATTCCTTTACCAAAGGAGGCCTGTTGCTCACTAAGAAAACAAACCCATCAGATGAGTTTGTTTGACCTGAGATGATCAAAGCTGATACAGAAGCCAGAGAGCTCTTTTCAGAAACTGCTCAGCAAGTATTCATAGTCAAAATCTAGTTCATCCATTTACATGTAAACTGGAGTCCTTCAAAATTTAAAGAGGTGTTTAAAGTGATATTTTGTTCTTACTATTCAAGCGGCGAGTTGCATTAATGTAGGCAAAATAATATCTAATTTAGTTTTCTCAAACTGCCATTCAGAATGTCAGTATGTACTGAAATCTAAATCATACAATTTTTATTTAGAAATAACTGTCTTTTTAGAAAACAGTATTTCTTCCACTGGGTGCTTTTTTTTTCTTTTGTATATTTTTTTATTGGAGTTCGATTTGCCAACGTATTTTTTTCTTCTTTACTAATTGTCTCGTAAGGTAAAAGATATGAACAAAATATTTAGTAACCACATATATTTGTAAGGACAAATAAGTCGTAAGTTTCCAATAAACTAAGAATATGCTAGCTCCGGCACACTGAAATTCAGTTTGTAGCTCTGAGTCTTCAATGCTGCTTCTTTTACTTTGTGTATATTTTAGACCAATGCCAGGATTCAGAAACTCGAACATTTTATCAAATTGGAGACTCATGGGAAAAGTATGTGCATGGTGTCCGGTACCAGTGCTACTGCTATGGCCGTGGCATTGGGGAGTGGCATTGCCAGCCTTTGCAGACCTATCCAGGTAAGTAGCTGTGTTGGTGCAAACTGAGAACTTCCAACTGAGTTGTGAAAACAGGGCAGCATCAGTGTTTTTAACACTCTGACACCTGTATCGGCTTCCTCTCTTTTTCCCATCTTTTGCTCTTATCACAATCTAAGAATCCGATATTTGACTAAAATGATTTTCCTTTCAAGTACAATATCTATAAGGTGGTGAAAATGTGCTGGTGTGTCAGTTTGTTTCTGAACACTGTAGAGCATTCCGTTAAGTTAAAACGCTCCAACTAATTTGATCTCCTGTCTGCACATGGAAATAGAAACCATGCTGGGAGCTACGCTGGGAGTGAAGGGTTGGGGTTTTATGTTATGACTCTCAATAGAAAGATTGCATAGGGGGATGATATGGAATACAGTATAGAGTATGTGGGTTCACTGTGTGTTCGCTCAACATTTCATCCAGGGCCTCTTTGTGTCAAAATTTTCATTTGTTTGATCAATTGGAGTCTAGAACAAAGTATTCTGGGTCAAGAGTTGAGTAATTTAGTCAATTTTCTGCCCACGCAGTTCAAATACGCCCAACTGTTTATTGCTGGGGATTTTTTAGGTCACAGGACATAATGAATGCCTAGCTGTAGGTGTGATTAACTCATTTTAGAAAAAGAAAACAAGTTTTTAAATTTAATTATAATAAGACATGGTGAATTGGGAAGCTCTCATCTTTAGTACCGGTTATTTGAGCAGCTACCGAGGTGCGGAGCCTCCTAGATTTCTGTTAACCTTAGGCTTGAAATAGGGCCCACATTCAGAAACCAAAAGAAGTTTTCAGAATATCAGAATCTGCCTATGACATAAATTAAGATTAAGTAAACTAAACCCCTCCATAGTGTAGTCAGAGATTCACTATCGTAGAGAATCAGATACGGAACAATTTAGCCAAAGGTAGAGTTTGCCAAGACGTGGGTCCGGGCTGTCCGTGTGCTGTGAAAGAGATCCACGTCAAGCTCCACTCATCGTGTTCCCATTTGTAAAATGAGGAGATGAAAGCCCATTGCCTTTAAAGGTCTTTCTAGCACTAACAATCTAACGATCTCTGATCCTAAATACTAACCACCCAGATATACCCTTTCAACAAACTTGGAAGAAACCTGGTTGTCCCCAACCCTCAGGTACTGTTAGGGCTGTCAGAGGTGACTTTGCCTTAACAGGCTCACAGCACAAATTCACCTGGCTCTTAAGTTGTATTTCATGGCAGATTTGGGTGGAGAAATCACTTAATATAATTTTTTTTGTTTAATAATTTTTTAAAAATCTGATTGCAGAAATACCTTCAGTTCAGAAATTACATCATTGTTATTTTTCTTTAGTGAGGCAACTACATGATAGAAACATCTAAAGAAATGCTCCCTAGTTTCTATGTTAATGATTGTTACTGGTGTGGCAACTTGTTGAAAATCATCCTCCATAACTTAGAGGGAAATTTTTTTTCTCACTCTTAACACGAGCCTGTTCACAAAGCGGCTCTCTGGAAGTGTTTAGGTGGACATGATGGGGTGAAATCTGGATGGGAAGGAAGCCTTCTGCTTTGGGGTTTTACAAGTCGACTTTGTTCCTACTATTTAAAAAGGGTAAGCGGAATGCCCAGTGAATCTAGAGGAGGAGATTTGGAGAGGGGGACGGTGTTTGCCCTCAGGACGCGGTTGGGTGCTTATCTCCATGCCTGGTTTGCTTAATGGTTCATGCCTAGCACATGGGGCTTTATGGGTGTGGAAAGAATGAAGGCGCCACAGATTACCGGTAGACTGCCTCTGAGCCTTGCCCTGTTTGCTCCTCCTGCAGAGGATTTGGTGGAGTTGTTCAAACTGAGAGTAGATAAGAGGCATTTGGTTTGTCAATAAACAGCTAGGAAAGCACAGATCTCAGCAAATAAAATAGAGAAAAAAAGGACTGAGTCGCAAACTCATAAATATTTAACTTCCCCAGGGTCATCGGTACTGGAAATGATTCATTTCAGCCTTATTTTAAACTGATTTTAAAAGTATACACATTGTGTCATGTTTCTACTTAGCTGTTTTATGGTTAGTCTGACCATACTGAATACGAGAGGGAGTCCGGTTTTTACAATGGTAATTGCTAGCGTAGACCAGTTGGGTTCATTTTCGTTTTATCACATCTAATTGATGTCAATGATGTCAGAATTTTCAGATTTCCTGTCTTCAGATCATATGTAGATGAAGGTAGAGTGGTAATCAGAATTTAGTTGACCTTACAAATGATGGACGCGGTCGCTTTACTTTCTGAACAAAAATATACTAAATGCATGAAATCCACACTACTGTTCTGTGCAGTTCCCTTAAGGAACTGGGCTATGGTTCAAGCGTGACTTTCAAAACCTACAATTTTGAACCAGTGCTTAACGTTTAAGAAAGAAAAGAAACTTCTGTAGTTTTGCTCCATCGTGGAGGTAAAAACCAATGAGTCGCCTTTTCCTGTTGCCACCCTCCTCTTCGTGGACCAAGGGAACATGATTATGGCTAAAGATGGGCAGTAGAGGACATTTGTATTGCCTTCCTGAAACTTGATAGATATTTTACCATCATAACCTTTTGCTTTTAATTACACGCTGGTTTTTTGTTTTTGGGGGGGGGGGGTTTAGAGCAGTTTTAGGTTCCCAGCAAAATTGAAAGGAAGGTACAGAGCTTTCCCATAGAGCTCCTGCTCCCACACATGCACAACCTCCCCGTTACCCACATTCCCCACCACACTGGTGCATGTGTCACCATTGATAAACCTGCATCGACACCGTCTTCACCCAATGTCTGTGGTTGACATTAAGGATCTCTCTCGTTGTTGTACATTCTATAGCATTGTAAACTTTTCCTTCCCTCAAAATTATGATTGCCAAACCAAGTAAAATACATATCAGGTGTCTCTTTCCTTAAGGAAAAAAAAATGAATTGGATTTCAATTTGCCAACATATGTCATATCACCCAGTGCTCATCCAGTCAAGTGCCCCCCTCAGTGCCCATCCCCCAGTCACCCCAACCCCCAGTCCACCTCCCTTTCCACCACCCCTTGTTCATTTTCCCAGAGTTAGGAGTCTCTCGTGTTCTGTCTCCCTCACTGATATTTCCCACTCATCTTCTCTCCTTTCCCCTTTATTCCCTTTCACTATTTTTTGTATTCCCTGAATGAATGAAACCATATATTTGTCCTTCTCTGATTGACTTACTTCACTCAGCATAATACCCTCCAGTTCCATCCATGTTGAAGCAAATGGTGGATATTTGTCGTTTCTAATGGCTGAGGAATATTCCATTGTATACACAGACCACAGCTTCTTTATCCATTCATCTTTCAATGGACACCGAGACTCCTTCCTTAAGGAAATTATAGTAGGACTTCTCTAGAGGATCAATATTTAAACAACTTTATGCCAGTAATCATAAATAATTTATTGATGTTCACAGAAGTCACATCTCCAACATTTTACTCCATTATTTGTCTTATTTATTTAAATTTATTAAAAAACTTATTTATCTTTGTAAGGATCTTCATGAACAAGAAGACTAAGTTAAAAAGTCACATGCAATTAACTTATGCCAATTGATTAAAACAAACATCCGAACATGTCCTGTGAAATGTACACTGCTTTAGAATGGAAAACTGAGAATTTTATTTGTGGATTTTGGTATTCACGTGGCTTTGAAATATGTACATTAAATGGAATTAAGATCCAGAGAATATTTGTTAGTCTTCAACCACTTTGAATTATTCCCAGTGTGGAAGCGAGTTTATTATTTTAAAACTTCTGAGTCTACAGAGACATGCAAGTTATGTATTTGTTCTACTATAGAAAGCCTTGTTTTTAAAGAGAATTTAACAGCAAAGATAATAGTTTGAAAATCCCCTTTTTTTTTCCTATGAGCTTTTAGAAAACTTAAATCTGTTAACAGTCTGGTGAAATGCCTTATGAAACTTGCAAAATGTGGCTTTTTTTGATAGAGTAGCAGTTAGAAATTCTTTGAAAGGTTATGACAGGGAACTTTATTTTATTTCTAATAAGTAGACCATTGATTGACATTGTAAAAAAGACAGTGTTTACGAAAAAGACGCTGTTCTATTCTGCAAGCTTAAATGCTATTTCATTATTATCTCTTTTTTCATTATTATCTTAAATGGCATCTACACTATTAAGAAATTAATTCTGCTTCCGTTATATGTTTTTTTTTAAAGAAGAACCGAAACCATATTTTAAATTTTGTTGGAAATAGTCATACGTATTGAGTTGTGGAAATACTGAATTTAGTATATACTTCAAAATGCCATTTCAGTTGGTAACTGCTTTTGAAAAGAAAAAAGTTGATCTCTTAATAATTTGAGCACTTGGTAGTAGGATTTTGGAATACAGTTATTTAGTAAAACTGGAACTAAAACTCTTCCTCTAATAGGATGCATAGGCTGATAAATAAAACTGAGTCTTGCGGCGTCTGGCTGGCTCAGTCAGAAGAGTGTGCAGCTCTTGATCTTGGCCAAGGTCATGAGTTCAAGCCCTATGTTGGGTGTAGAGAGCCCCACGTTGGTTAAATTTGAAAAAGGAAAGAAAGAAAAATGAGCCTATAATTATTCACCTAGGATTCCATCCCATTTAGAAATTGCGTTTTACATCATGTCGTATGGCCTTTGGAATGTTCCCTTTTTAGTGGGTAGATTTGTTCATGATGAAGACGTTCACAAATGAGAATTTGCTTTAAAGAAGCTTAGTATGCTAAATAAATAGAGTTTGGATTCTGTGTCCCTTTATTTGGGTTAGGGTAGTTTCACAATTTTCTCAAAATTCTTACTTTGAAAATGGAGAGTAAAAGCAAACTCAGAGGCATTTTTCAAATTTTATTTGCTATAAACAAGTTCTATTTGCATTTCTCATGTGAAGGACAACGATCTATTGACCAAGAAAGAATTTTGTTGCATTGATTTCCAAGGTCAGGATGTAGAAAAGTGATCCCAGAATTTTTTTTTTTTTTTTTTTTTTTACTCTACTCACATTTACTGATCAGCAAAACTGTCTTTTAATGATGGCCATCCATGTGCACTAACTTTTTAAGCCAAAGTAAGTGAATATCCAAGATCACCAAATCTCACATTTTCATTTTCAGGCACAACTGGCCCCGTCCAAGTAATCATCACTGAGACCCCCAGTCAACCCAATTCTCACCCCATCCAGTGGAATGCCCCAGAACCATCTCACATTTCCAAGTACATTCTCAGATGGAAGCCTGTGAGTATCCCACTCAGAAACTGGTCACACTGAGGCTGCCGAAATTAACACATTCTAAACATTTTTTTTTTTCCAGCTTTTGAGCCAGCAGGTCTGATTAACTGTCTGTGACTGGACATACAGATTTAGCTTTTTTGATATTTAGAAGGATTTAGAAAGATCTTCTTAACAAGGACTTAGAAATGATAATCCCTGAAACAATTCTTCCCCAATATGGGAAGAGAATCTAAAGGTGTTGTATGTCTTGCAACTCTATCAGAGGAAAACAATTACTGGCATCATTTCCATGATTTGAAAAATTAACATTTAGTGATTTGTGTTCACTTTTATAAGGGAGCACTTCTTAAAACATTACTTTTGATCCTCTGAAGTTATTTAGATTGAAGGGAAAAAGAGATGGTGCAAGGGAAGAACACATGAGGGATGATAGTTGGTTTAAAAAGTAAACCTTGTGATTTTTCTAATAAGGAGCATCTGGAAATTGAAAAAAAACATGCTGAGGAAGATACAGCTCCAGTAAGCTTTAGTTTTTCTTATCCTTTAAACTTGTCTGCTTTACCTCCGAAAGTTGTAATCACAACTTGAGAGACACTATTTTAAATACAGGCAGAAAATGCCCACTTTTAGTCACAGCTATTACATTCTAGCAATTAGCAACAAATCGAGGGGCACTTGGGTGGCTCAGTTGGTTGAGTGTCTGCCTTTGGTTGGAGTCCCGATCCCAGGTTCCTGTTCAGCGTCAGCTCCATGGTCATTGAGGAGCCTACTTTTCCCCTCTGTCCCTTCCTTTTTTTTTTTTTTTTTTTTAAGATTTTATTTATTTATTCATGAGAGACATAGAGAGAGAGAGAGGCAGAGAGAGAAGCAGGCTCCATGCAGGGAGCCCGACATGGGACTTGATCCGGAGTCTCCAGGATCATGCCCTGGGCTGAAGGCAGTGCTAAACCGCTGAGCCACCCGGGCTGCCCTGTCCCTTCCTTTCTGCTCCTGCTCTCTCTCTCGCTCTCTCTCACTCTGTCTTAAATAAATAAATAAATAAATAAATAAATAAATAAACAAATAAACAAATAAATAATTTGACTCATGCAGCTGTATTTAAACTCTCAAGGGAAAATTCAAGCTATGAAGTCATTTATTTTTTTGTAGTATACTCAGTGCTCTTGTCCACAGTGTGTGGAGCAGTCATTTCCAGAACTTTGTATCTAGTAGATGTTAGTCAATGGGATCACCATATTTTTCCCTCCAGCACTTCCTTGTCTTTCATCGTTTCATCTCATCACCAATTTTATTTACTTTAAATCTAACTCTGAAGTGTTATGTGAGATCTCTGTAATAAGGAACATTTACAGGTAGGTCTAAAATGTACATTGAATTGGAAAAATCTTCATTGAAACAGCAGTGATAAATTTCTTTGAGATTTTTAACAACTAAGAATTTTCAGGTTTTTCCTCAATGGATGTTACCTGAGAGTTTGTTCTTCAGTGTTTTTTTTGTTTTTTTTTTTTTTTTAAAGATTTTTTATTTATTTATTCATGATAGTCACAGAGAGAGAGAGAGAGGCAGAGACACAGGCAGAGGGAGAAGCAGGCTCCATGCACCGGGAGCCCGACGTGGGATTCGATCCCGGGTCTCCAGGATCGCGCCCTGGGCCAAAGGCAGGCGCCAAACCGCTGCGCCACCCAGGGATCCCTCTTCAGTGTTTTCTTCTGATTAGCTAACTGCCTAGAAAAGTTCACATTGAATGAAAGATTAATCATTAAATCTGAGCTAATTGTAATGACTAATTTCAGATTTTTTTTTCAGGGTATTTGAGTTAAATTTTAGATTTAAAATATACTAGGATCCATCTCATTGATTTCAAAAATATAAATGGACACTGGAGTATTTGAATTATTGAGGAGCTGGTTGATTGGATAATTTAAAAAACTCATTGGGCATTAAAAATGTATTTTGACTTAGTTTAGAATATTTACACTTAAAAGGATCTCATCTTGTTTGAAGTAAGGCTGTTTCTTTTCCACACATTTTATTGCAATGAGTTTTGTGATCCATGACATGTTAATGAAGTTGGACAGGATGTGAAAATGTAAACTGGAAGCAAAGATTAAATAAACCGAAATCACATTCTTCTGCAGTCTTGCCCAAAGTTGGGAACTGCTTTTGATGGGGTAATTCATATCCAAGAATGAGTCATACAGCCAGACCAGTCGAACCTTATATGCGATCGTCCCAGGAACTGAGTCACAAAGCAATATTTTACTTTTGACTATTTCTGCAGGGCAAGAAATTTCCATCCTACAAAGTAAAAGATAGAATATGTGGCCTTTTCCCACTTCAGAGAAGAATGTCTCTTTGTTCATTGTAGAAATTTTAAAAAATGGGAGAGGCAAAACTTGGATTCATCATATTTTCTTGCTGATCTGAAATAAATTATTCTGACAAAAAAGGAAGGTGCCCAGCACCTGCAACTGTGTGACCTTGGGCGTGTCACATAACTATGTTTCTTTACCATAAAATGAGGGCAATTATACTATTAAGTAAAACAACACAGAGCATGGCACACAGTGAGCTACCGGTAAATACTAGCTAAAATAATAATAAGTATTAAACTGCTGCAGGTCCCTGTTCTGATTCCAGTTTTCCGTGATTTTCCTCCACAATGGAGCTGCAGAGGTCTCCGTTTCTTTGACGATTCCTCAGTATCATCTATGAATGTTCATCCTTGTGAATACTTGGGTGATTTTTTTTTTTTTTTCCTTTGAAATCTTTAGAAAAACTCTCCAGGCCGTTGGAAGGAAGCCACCATTCCTGGCCACCTGAATTCGTACACCATCAAAGGCCTGACGCCGGGCGTGGTCTATGAGGGCCAGCTCATCAGCGTCCAGCACTACGGCCACAGAGAGGTGACACGCTTTGACTTCACCACCACCAGCACCAGCCCGCCGGTGACCAGTACGTACCCCACCCCCCCAGCCCCTACCCCCCTACCCGCCCCTCACCCCCGGTCCTCACGTCTGTACCTGTGTTCCTCAGAGAAGCGCTTCGCTTCCACAGCGGGCACCCACTTTTAAACGCTGTTCCGACAGCGGCGAGTGTTCCCCACGGCTGAAGCTCCCTCTCCCCTTTCTGTGACTCTCTCTAGGTAACACCGTGACGGGAGAGACGACGCCCCTTTCTCCCGTCGTGGCCACTTCTGAATCTGTGACTGAAATCACGGCCAGCAGCTTCGTGGTCTCGTGGGTCTCGGCTTCGGACACCGTGTCAGGGTTCCGTGTGGAATACGAGCTGAGTGAGGAGGGAGATGAACCACAGTATCTCGGTAAGCTCCGTGCGCCGTCATGACAGCCTTGGGACTGCTTCACGCCTCAGACTGAACACGCTTCCGGTGTGAGGAAGGGAAAGGGCTGACCTCTCTAGAACTGAGCGCGCTCTTTCCCGAGCCATATGCTCACATTTTTCCTGGTCCCCAGTATGAGCTGCATTACCCATTTGCCTCAGCACAAGTCTGTACAACCATAGTATTTTCTTTCTTATATGACTTTTTAAAAGGTTTTATATATTTATTTGGGGGTGGGGTAAGGGAGGAGCAGAGGAGACTCTGCACTGAGCGTGGAGCCCTACGTGGGGCTTGATCTCAGGACCCTGAGATTGTGACCTGAGCTGAAATCCAGTCAGATGCTCAACCGACTAAGCCACCTAGAAGCTCCTGGTGTTTTCTTTGGGGAAGGGGTTGCGGGTTTGAGGACCACGGCAGAAAATGTTAGCCTTTGTGGGTGCACGGTACCCTCATTCGTGCTTTTCGAATTCTCATGGTTAGGGCCCCTTAAAAAACTGCATTGTAGCATAATATATTCATGGGCACAGAGCTTGACGAATTTTTATAAAATGAACACACCCATGTGACCAGCACCCAGATTAAGAAAAAGAACATCTGTCCTATCCCATCATCCCTTGCCCATGACCACTACCCTGACTTCTAACTACAGAGAGCTATTTTTACAACATGGGGGTGGATTATAAAAATTATGTATCTATAGAGAAGAAATTTAGAAAAATGGCAAACAAAAGAAAAATGAGGCCATAATGGATTGATAATAATGGATTGATAATTATTGATTATCCATTAGTACATTTCCTTCTAGACTTGCCCCCTTCCCTTATGAACGTATAGTTTTAAAAATACCCCTCTTATGGGCTGTGGAGTGATTTGAGGGATTGATTTGCTCTGACTGGTAACCTTTCCTTTTTATCTTAAAGATCTTCCAAGCACGGCCACTTCTGTGAACATCCCTGACCTGCTTCCTGGCCGAAAGTACATTGTAAATGTCTATCAGATATCTGAAGAGGGAGAGCAGAGTCTGATCCTGTCTACTTCGCAGACAACAGGTACATGTGTACTACGCGCTGTGAAAAGAGTCTTTTTTCTGTAGAACAGGCCTCGAGCAATATTTCCTGTTTTTCTCATTTGCTCCTTTCTTTTTTTTTTTTTTTTTTTTAGCACCTGATGCTCCTCCTGACCCTGCTGTGGACAGAGTTGATGACACCTCGATTGTTGTTCGCTGGAGCAGACCCCAGGCGCCCATCACAGGTGAGGCTAGCCTCCTTCTCTTGGCTACCATGTTAATCCTGATGGCACTGGTGGTGAGGGAGCCAGTTCTGAGCTGTGGTCAGGGATCGTAATTCAGAATGTGATTTTTTTCAAGTCTGACAACTGGACTTTCTTACAGATCATTTCTAGTCATGTCCATTTTATTGACTGCCTACACACACACACCATGCACAACCTCTAAAGCCAGCCCACTGACTTTTTAAACCAGGCATTTCTGAGGTCGAAGAGGGGTAATTTTTCTGAAAACCTCACTCTAAGACGACTTCTTAAAGAGGTGGCTCAGTTGCCTTCTTAGCTCATTAAGTTACTCAGTTGCCTCTGAAGTTTCTAAAAGACACAGCGCTAGACAACCTGCACTCAAGGTGATTCATTAATTGCTTTCATTGCCCAGAGCTCAAAGACAAGAAATCGTTTTAACGTGAATATTTTCACCTCCTGGTGTCTCTAATAGACATTTATTAAGGATATCAGGTCTTCAAGGATGATATTTATTATTAAAAAGGTTTGCATGGCTGCTCTTACTCTATCTTTGTACCGAATAGCCCTTATAAGAAGTGGCAACATCTAAAGAGTCGGAAAGAATCACAAGTTCTTAACTAATCAAGCAAGACGCTAAGGGATTTTCTGAGAAGAGGGATTTATGACTCATCAAACCTCTGTTTCATGAAACAGCGTGGCTGACTTTTTCCCCTTGAATCTGCAGGATACAGAATAGTGTATTCGCCATCAGTAGAAGGGAGCAGCACAGAACTCAACCTTCCTGAAACTGCCAACTCCGTCACCCTCAGTGACTTGCAACCTGGCGTTCAGTATAACATCACTATCTATGCGGTGGAAGAAAACCAAGAAAGTACCCCTGTTTTCATCCAACAAGAAACCACTGGCGTCCCGCGTTCAGGTAACTTAAAGTCACTTCCTATGGTATCTATG
Organism: Canis lupus baileyi; assembly: GCF_048164855.1. Taxonomy (NCBI): domain Eukaryota; kingdom Metazoa; phylum Chordata; class Mammalia; order Carnivora; family Canidae; genus Canis; species Canis lupus. The sequence goes on from NC_132873.1 coordinate 8,414,638, forward strand.
TCTTAGAGCTTACCAGGGTAACACGTTTGACCTCACTTTTGTTGGAGGAATAAAACCGCCCTTGGACTGTGCTCATTTCACGGGCCTGCTGGGGAGAACCAGAAGTGTAAGATGAGAGAATAATTATTCCCATGGGAGGGTTGTTTGTGTCTGTCAACAGTTCCCATATGCAAGTAATCTTACAGATTAGTTTATCCCTAAACTTAAGAAAATTGGCTGAGATGTCCATACTATAAAGTAACTTATCAAAGCTGGCCGCTGCCCCTCCTGATTAAAAATTGTCACCATAAAGTCTTCATAGTCTTCCCCAGAAACTTGCGTGTCAGTTCATCTGTGACTCTCAAGTTCTACAAAATAGTTCAGTAAAATGCAAACCACATTTTTTCAGTGGTCGCAATTAGGGTTGTTTTTGTATTTTTTAAAAATTTTATTTTGTGTATGTTTATTTTAAATTCCTTGATGGGACACTTAACACATTGGAAACTCATCTGCTTTCCTACATATTTTAGGTAAAATAAAATAAAAAGCCTTATATGTCATATGTAAGCAGTACGACTGAACCATAGAAATATAAGCCAAAAATGCATATTTTCTGGTTAAGAGACAAAACTTAGCGTTGCTTTGGGATGAGAGGCACCATGAATTTCTCTACATGCCTCTGGGAAATTGGCTTTTAAAAAATCACCTTCAGCAGGAATTGTGAATGACCAGTTGGCTCTTGTCCATTAGATAAAGTTCCCCCTCCCCGGGACCTGCAGTTTGTAGAAGTGACAGACGTGAAGATCACCATCATGTGGACCCCCCCTGAGAGCACAGTGACTGGTTACCGCGTAGACGTGATCCCCGTCAACCTGCCCGGAGAACACGGGCAGAGGCTGCCCATCAACAGGAACACCTTCGCGGAAGTCACCGGACTGTCCCCTGGGGTCACCTATCACTTCAAAGTCTTCGCCGTGAACCAAGGGAGGGAGAGCAGGCCTCTGACGGCGGAACAAACGACCAGTACGTCCTGCTCCTGACCATCTTCACCCCCCAATTCTCCACCCTCACTTCCAGTCTATGGTGAATGTGCAGCAAACCAGGAACTCCTAGGTGTACAGTTAGAAATAGGAAAATGCCCAGTGGCTAAGGGGGAGGGGGAGGCAGAAATCACATTACACTTTGAAACCAAACGGAGACCAGCTCCATGGATGCTAAACAGTGACCATTTCCCAAATACACGTAGCCCTGTAATGAATGGCACCAAGAGAGGAGGGCTGGAAAAAACCTAATTTTCTTTGCTAACAGAGATGTGGATTGTAAATTTGAGTCTATTTTTTTGTAACTAAAAATATATAGATGAAACTGCAGATGTACACTCTTAACCCTTTCATAGCAGAATTATTTACGAATAGTAGTTGCTAGAACAGTAATTGCATGTGAAGAACCAGGGCCTCTGCTCCATTCCTTACAAGTATTGTCCTGACATTTAATACTCTTTTGACCTAATGAGAGAGGTCTTCTTATCCGCATTGGATTCATGAAGAAGTTGAAGCTCACAAAAATCTGCAACTTGTGAAATCCCAAAGCTAGGAAGCAATTGAGCGGAATCCATATAGATTTCTGCCATTTTGACTCCCAAGTCCTATTCTTTCAGCTTCTGTACTCGATTACCTCTTCAGCATTTCCTTCATCGGATAAAGGTTTTAAATTACTGCAGAGAAAGTGCTAGTTATCACACTCAAGGAAACTCACAATTTGTGTCATTTTTCTGATAGTGTGCACTTACCAGTGTCCTACCATGATTCTGACAGATGTTATAATTATTATCTAATAATTCGTATTATCTAATACGGACCATGGGAAAATTACTTTTATTTCTCTAGCAAAGGACTATCCATTCAATAAATGCAGACAATATTCTTTATGTTCCTTCTAGTGGAACATAAGGGGCAAGGATGATGCCCTTTCATCTTGCCCTCCCTTTATTGGGCTTATCTCTCCTTTCTTAACCTGTTTGATTCAGAGCACATTGTGGCATTCATGAGTGGGGTCTTTTTGTTATTGTTTTTGTTTTTATAGCACTATCTCTATAATGTTAGTATAATTTTAGAGGGTGATGGGAAAGTCATGCTGGAACATTCCACTTTCTCAGGATCAAAGTCAAAGCAAAAAAAAAAAAAAAAGTCTGCAGTTTCTCATGATTGACACAATTTTGCAAAGTTTCCAGTAGCACTCCATTTCATAATGGCTCAACATTTCCAAGGTTTTGAGTTTTACTTAGCTTCAACCTTAAGAAAACTTTAGAAAATGCAGTCAAGCTTTTTGAGTTTCAGTATGATCATTACTGAGGGTCAAATATTTCTTGATGTGTTTCCTCTTTTTTTCTAGAATTGGATGCTCCCACTAACCTCCGGTTTGCCAACGAAACTGACTCAACTGTCTTAGTGATCTGGACTCCACCTCGGGCCCGGATAGCTGGGTACCGACTGACCGTGGGCCCAACCCGGGGAGGCCACCCCAAGCAGTACAACGTGGGACCCTCTGCCTCGCAGTACCCCTTGAGGAATCTGCAGCCTGCAACTGAGTACACTGTCTCCCTTGTGGCTGTCAAAGGCAACCAGCAGAGCCCCAAAGCCACTGGAGTCTTCACCACTCGTAAGCCAAAGTTTGCATGTCTTTTATTAGTGATGTCTAGATTCTTACCTATATTTTCACTCTCCCTGCTTCATCCGATTTTTAAAAAGTTAACTAAGGAAGGCACTTGATGGGATGATCACTGGGTGTTATACTATATGTTGGAAAATTGAATATAAATTTTTAAAAAGCTAACTTAAAAGACCTTAATACAAGGTTAAAATAAAAAGGAAGATTTAAAATAGTGCTACTCAAAATGTGGTCACGGACCAGCCCCTTGATCCATTTATTATTGGACAGTAAGGAGCTTGTGGCTGCATATAAATCATGAAACACAGTATTCAGTTCAGTTGGTCGTTTTTTGAAGCAAGATTTTCTTGATGAAGGTAGCAGTGTGTTAAATTTCAAATGTTGCCAAGCTTCTTATCTCCTCCAGGACCACTTTGAGTAACACGGTTTAAAGCACCCAGTTATTTGAAAGTCGAATGCTATTGTATTAAATGAATATACCAAATACCAGTTGAGGTGAGGAAAAAAAAATCAGCACCTATGTCTACATCCTGCTACTATGGGTTTTGAGTGGTAGCAGTAAGTGTAGAATGAAAACATTGACCAACTGAATGGAAACCAATAGAACAAGAAGCTAAGGAAATGATTTCTTTATGAGACAGCAGCAGATTAAAGTATTTCTGCAGAACAGAATAGGTTTTTTTCTTTTCTTTTCATCTTTCTTAAATTACTCTTGAAGTTCCACAGAGGGAAGAATGCTGACAGTTTTTGGTCACGACACTTTATGGGAAGTGGCCTTAAATCTGCACATCTACATCACAATAAAGACCTATATTCATAAACTGATTTCTATTAAAAATATTCTCATTTACATTACAATGAATTATGAGACCCCTAATTTCTAGCTGAGCACCAGTTATTATTTTTAACTTGACATTTTGAATTGTAGAAGTGCCCAGTACTTTTCAACATATATTACAACTATGAACTAGTTTGCATTTTTCCAAAAGCCTTTAAAAATATGGAGGTTTAAGAAGCCTTCAAAAAGTGAATATAAATTTTGCTGTAAATAACTATGGGATTTACCTCCCAAAGAAAATTCTTTACAAACCTGTCCTGGTAAGAATTCATAATTTACCAGAAATGTATTTCTACTTAAATTTGGTGTATGATTTTGGGCTAGGGAAGTCTTTTTCTTAAGTAGTTGCTAACTATCAGCAAGGAAAATCTGCTTTTCATTTGTAAGTTAACCTTTGAATTTTGCTATATTATGTTATGTGTTACTCTAAAATCTATTAATATTAAATCAGTGTCTTTGTATTTCTTATAAATACCTATTTCTTAGAGATACGCTTCATGAGTTAGATTTAAATCGGTAGGTTTATCCTTCTACTGATCACATATAATTCTACGAATGAGCATTTTTACTTTTTCACTCATTAACATGAGACCTGTTTTATGTAGTTTCTGTTGTTGGATAAAAGCATTTTGGGGATCCCTGGGTAGCTCAGCGGTTTGGCGCCTGCCTTTGGCCCAGGGCGCGATCCTGGAGCCCCGGGATCGAGTCCCGTGTCAGGCTCCCGGCATGGAGCCTGCTTCTCCCTCCTCCTGTGTCTCTGCCTCTCTCTCTCTCTAGGTCTATCATAAATAAATAAATAAATCTTTTTTTTAAAAAAGCATTTTTAGTGATACTAACAATAATCTAATTTTTGAAAATTAAAAGCATTTTAATGATACTTAATAATTAAGTATTGTTAAGTAAATAATAAGTATGGTGGCTCAATTTCGACTATTTCAATTACTTTCGGAAACTGATATATTGGACATGTTATCTTTATGCTCTGCACAGTGTATTTATATAAAATATGATTAAATATGAGTTAAGGCACTGATTGTCAAAACTAATTTTATTGGCTAAAGGTTAACCTAGTGCCTTGCACACAGCATACCTTCCAAAAATATTCACTGACTAGGCGATTGAGGGAAGAATGAGAATGAAAGCAGTTCAACCAAGCTTCAATTTAAATAAACCTACTTAAGTAGGCAGTTCCACAACTTCATTTAAACTTGAAGTACTCTCCGAGGCTGTAAACATCAGTAGAGCTTGCATATTTTTGCAATTGCTGTTAAGTTTCTGTAGCTTTTTACTGTCTTAACCATGCTTAATTCTGGGAATAACTTTTCTGGATTTTATAACTTGTGCTAAATTCTTAAAAGCAAAAGTGAGGGTGGAATGGTGGTGGGGGCTGCTGTTTCTGGGGAAAATACAGCTTACTCTTTTATAAATAGGGCAAATTTTATTTCTTTAACAGCCAGGCTGTTCTTCACCTACCAAGACCTTCCAGAACTCATAACTCATACTTACAGTCACATCCTTTGTTTGACATCAGTTTGTGGGTTTGTGGTTTGGAGATTTTCCTGTAATGGTCTTCCCAGGCAGAGAGCATCATCAGAAACTTGGGAAGATTCTAGCTGGCTGGCTCGAGCAATAGAAAACACCCAGTCTTAAAGCCCAAGAGAGTTGGAGAGAATGTAATTGGTGAAAAGGTTGTGGCTTTTACAGACGTTCCACGCAAGAAGCTGCTCGTTCTCCGAATTGTTTCTTGTGGCCATTGACATGGTCCCATAGGGCAAAGCCATGGCATTTCGGCAAAGTCAGCAGCAGCCAAGTGGTGTGTGATTTCAGAAACTCTGGCAAGGCACCATGGGTCACCCATCCTGGTTCACCCTGAAGACACCATTGAAATAATAACGTAGTTAGGAAACAGCTCACTAAACCAGTAGAACTCTAGGTCAGTCGTTAGAGCAGTTATTACAGAGCAGCCCACACACATACTTGATTTTTCTCCACACAGTATTTTCAAATCAATTTTTTAAAAGCACACAGTAAAGTCTAGCCGGGAGACAAATAGGAGAATTGCAGTGGTGCCCAAATCCCCACATGGTCGAAGGGAAAACAAGTGACTGCAGCTGAGGCGTGAGCAGGGTCTCAAGACTTTTCATCTCCATGGGGTACCTCTGGAGGATAACTATCTCCCCAGTCATTCATAATTTAGCATGAGTGCATTTAATAGTTTCCACCCCCCAGCCCCAGTAGGCACAGAATTTGGTTGGGGCATAAAAAGGGAGGAATTTTGAAGGCACCAAACATGTGACCTGGGCTGGCAACACAACTCGAAACCCTTGAATTTGACTCACTCTGTTCAAATGTCTTGGCTTCTGAGACCTCATTTTTCCCATAGCAGCCAGTTATTGGAATGCTTATTCCCCTTTATTACAAGATAGAGTTGTTCAGCCGATTACATTTTAGAGACTCTAAGTCTGTAATAAGGTTTGTAGAACTGCTGCAAATGTCTGTCTTCACTTTGTGTACACATGCTCATTTTTCTTATTTTCTTGTTTTTTTTTTTAAAGTGATACTTTCACTGAAATAACAGCGAGGTCAGGATGCTAGGAGATGCAAAATTAACTTGTTATAATTCTTAATTCCAGTGGCAGAGTACTAAATTTTTGCAATGTGGTCTAGGATAGTCACATGTTTAAGGAATCTTTAGAAATTAGAAGTATGTCCACGTGGCAGGTTTTGTTTAAAATTTGTATGGTATTTCTCATTGCAGCCAAAAATAATTGACTATTGTTATGGAATAATTCAGCATAGAGTTCTTTAAAGATCACATCTATAATTTAACAATTGTTTATAAATTAATGATTGAAAAAGCAGAATGATAGTCCATTTGTGGTGACCAGTTTTACATTTCAAATGGGATTTTATACTGACTGCATAGGGAAATCTATCATCATTAAACTTAAATCCCAAACTTGATGAAAAGACACAAATCAAAGAATCCAAGGACTTGAAAGTGTCCTCTGAGGTCCTACTGAGACCTTGTTACTCAAGTTATTCATGGACTTGCATCACTGGCATCAGCATCACAGAAATGCAAACTTCTAGCCCCACGTCGGTCCTGCAGAATCAGAACCTACGTGTTAGCCAGGTGTCAGATACTTTGTGTGGCGCATCAAAGACTGGGAACCACGGACCTACTCCAGATTCCTACCCAGTGAGGGCTATTACATTCAGGAGCCCCTAGCTGGGTAAAAAGAGGCTCTCCATGAAAATACTTGCTCTGAATGTTCGGTAGCATCATCTGTGATTCCAAGGTTTGACCATGTGTATCGATTCTGGTTCACAGTGCAGCCTCTCAGCTCCATTCCACCTTACAACACGGAGGTCACCGAGACCACCATTGTGATCACATGGACCCCTGCTCCAAGGATTGGTTTTAAGGTAAGTTGCAGATGTTCCTCATCTCCTGTGATAACAGCCCCAAAGTACCCTCGTGTTTCTGGATGTGGTGGAAATAGGATGTTTGGGAGTCAGCAGACCTGGGTTTTGTTAGCTGCCTCCATCTGCGCCTCTCGGCCTGCACCGTCCAGGTATATAACGTGCCCGTTGCTTCAGTGAATGGCTGGAGGGCTGGACTGAGGCTGTGGAAGTGCTTTGCAAAGGATAGAACATTAGTATGGAACCGTTGCTGTGATGTGATTTTCTCCAGCCTTTCCCCCAGGGGACTGCATTTTAAAATACATAGGGAAATGCCATTTGTGGTGTTGTTCTAAATGGATGTCAACAAGTTCACGAAAACCAATTTAGGGAGACCAATTAAACTCAGAGTCACTTAAAAATCACATTTTAGTCCAATCGGTTTCATCTCCACTTGTTCAAAGCCCCTTGGGTGAATCTCTTAATAGAAGTTAAGATTAAGGTCTTCCCTGTAGATATCTGGATTCATGTTCTTTAAAGTCATGATATTAGGGAAGTGATGAATACAAATGAATATGCTTAAAAGAATTCCTTTCTTTGGCATTTAGAGTATGGGGAGAGAAATATTTATTATAATTGAAAATCAAGACTAAATCCCCATGATTGCATGTTTAAAAAAATACACCAAAGGTCACTTCTTTTTTGAAATATGCAAATAGCCATATTGATGATTATGCTACTTAAATATAGAGAGAGCCCTTTTGAAGATTGCCGTTTTAAATTTCCCTTAATCGTGTCATTCTGACTTTCAGAGAAGCCTTATAACCTACAAAGGACATCTCTACAGTTGAATACTGTTTGATGAGACAATATTACCTAGGTTTTGAAATAAAATACCAAAAAATTGAAAATTATGGGCACATTCATTTTAATTCTTCTTTTGTAATATATTGTCCTACAGTGTAAGCTGTGAACATACTTCTTCAAAAGGCATGTTTCTGAAGTACAAAATGTTAAAGGGGCTGCTACCTTTAAATTGAATGTTCATAACTCATTAAAGAGAGTGCTGGAGGATTTCTTCCAGCAGCAAAGAAAATAGAAGTGAACTGCCCTGTGGCCCAACGCCCCTATGTACTTCTGGTTTATATTGGGAGATTATTTATCAAGCAAAACAGCATGTAATGACATTTTTCTGGAACCTTCCATGACAAGCCAATGAAATGCGGTTTTGGAAGACACCTCTTCCACCTTGCCCCCCAGTCCGAGGAATTTCCAGCTAAAATCTCCAAAAGAGCTAAAGGCAGGCCCCAACTCATCCCCTACTAAAGTCGCAGTGTGCACAGGAGTTCACATTATACAAAGCATAACCACAACCTCTCAGCAGTAATCCAGCTATGGAAATACTTGTCCTTGGTGTTTATTTTGCTTTCCTTCTTCTAGCTGGGTGTACGACCAAGCCAGGGAGGGGAAGCACCACGAGAAGTGACTTCAGACTCGGGAAGCATTGTTGTGTCTGGCCTGACTCCCGGTGTGGAATACGTTTACACCATCTCAGTCCTGAGGGACGGACAAGAGAGAGATACTCCAATTGTAAAGAAAGTGGTGACACGTAAGAGGAGTTGTCTCTTTTAGTTTCTAAAACTGTTCTGATTTTTAACATAGCTAGATATTAATATCACTTTTTGCTTCTGATAATGGCACGAGGGAAAGATCCCATCCCTACTTAACTTATTGGCTATTTCTAAATTTGGAGTGGCAAGTTCAACTCATGTCGTATACTCATTGCCACCAGAACTGTTCTTTCCACGTCAGGAATATTTATGAACTGGCAAGGCGAAAGAATTTTGATAGTATTGCAAAATCATTAACTGTAAAAGGAAATGCTCTTGGAGGATTGCTGTTCACTATGGTTTCATAGTATAGCTTCTCTATTTTTACTGATTCTTGAAAAGAAGAAAGGGAGGGAGGAGAGAAGGAAGAAGAGAAAGAAAGAAAAAGGAAGGAGGGAGAGAAGATGGGAGGAAGAAAGAGAGAGAGAGAGAGAGAAAGGAAGGAAAAGAAGAAAGAAAAAAAAAAAAAAACCTTTCCATAGGTCAAGTGCTTGACTATGGAAGTTAGCTTTAACTTTTTTTTTTTTTTTTTTTTTCTGCATAGCATTGTCTCCACCAACAAACTTGCACCTGGAGGCAAACCCTGACACTGGAGTGCTCACCGTCTCCTGGGAGAGGAGCACTACTCCAGGTAAGCCTGGGATGTATCAGAGGGCAAGCCCTGGGTAATCACTCCCCTGTCCCAAGATTTTCTTTAAACTGAGGATATTACTATTTGCCTCAAAGGGCTGTTGTAGGACACCTGGGTGGCTCAGTGGTTGAGCGTTTGCCTTTGGCTCAGGTTGTGATCCCGGAATCCTGGGATCCAGTCCCACATCAGGCTCCCTGCAGAGAGCCTGCTTCTCCCTCTGCCTATGTCTCTGCCTCTCTTTCTCTGTGTCTCTCATGAATAAACAAATAAATCTTAAAAAAAAAAAAAAAAAAGGGCTGTCATAGCACTGAACAACAGGAGAACCCTCAATAAATGCCGAGTCTTCCTTCTTTCCCCCTTGTGGGTCCATCATTGGAGTCCAGCTTAATATGCCCTGAGTCACAAATGCTTGATGCAGTAACTTCCTCCTTTCTGTTTTCTCTAGACATTACTGGTTATAGAATTACCACCACCCCTACAAATGGCCAACAGGGATATTCTTTGGAAGAAGTGGTCCATGCAGATCAGAGCTCTTGCACTTTTGAAAACCTGAGTCCTGGCCTGGAGTACAATGTCAGTGTTTACACTGTTAAAGATGACAAGGAAAGTGTCCCTATCTCTGATACCATCATCCCAGGTAATGGAAAAATAAACTGTTATCCTACGAGTGGCAGTTTCGATGAGAGTGGGGATTAATGTCTTAATCCCCAGGTGGTTGAGTGTGTCAAGTACATTTGGGATTAGTTCTGACCTCCCAACCACACTCTCCAAAACCATGAAGTCAAAGCAACTGTTTGGACAAATGCTTGCTGTTAACACTGCTTTACTGTCTGTGCCTCACCAGGATGCTGTTTGTTGCGATGGGTATGTAATGGAGTGGCAACCATGGCATTAACTCTGTACTGTCCGCTCACGTGGAAATATTACTAAAATGATGTCATGTGTCGTCCTCGGTACTGACAGGCTAAAAGTAATATGGTAAATGCATCCCATCGGTACATTTGTCCCTGATTTTACAGTCTATATCAATCTTCAACAGCTGTCTATAAAATCGTACCTGTCTCCATATGTGAGCATTGAAAAATAGCACTTGGTTGACACGTCCAGTTCTTCGTCTTGCAGTTTCAAATCCTTTCTCTTTATAAAACTGAAAAAGACCAAGAAAGGCTACGCCTTCAGCTGTTCTTTCTTGTGGACTGAAAGGCAACCCTGAAAAGACCTATAGGGATAGGTTTGTTATTTGTCCAAAATTGGATTGTGACAGAATGAAAGCATTGGACAGATTGTGTTCACCTCTGCACTGTTTGCTAGAATGCTTTTATTAATGCTGATGAAATAACTTTGATTATGAGTGCAGCAAAATATTGGCAGTGGTCTTGGACTCAAGTCTATCTGTCTTGCTCCTGAATGTGCTTTTGAACAGCACATTTCACACGATGCATTCATAATGCGTATGGCCATAATGTTGTCATGAGTTTTTCTATGGGAAAACAAAGACAACTCACCGGCCGATTTTTTTTTTTTTTTTTTTTTTTTTTTTTTTTTTTTTTTAGCCTTCTTCATGCAAGCTCTGTTTTCTTACTAAAAAAGTTTTGGCTTTTTTTAAAAAAAAAAATTGCAGATGCTTATTACAGATATCATGTCTAGGTTCTAAGAATGGTTTTGACATCGTAAACAGGCCTGTAATTTTTAAGAACCTGAGAGGTTCACACTCTACTGTTTAGAGACACTTTTCAAATGTAAGAAAATCCCTTAAGAATACTGTAACCTGTTTTATCCTCCCAGGGAAGCAAACTATATTCATGATGCTTAGAACGTCTTTTCAGAAAATTTGGCAAAGATCGCATATTACCATCATTGCTTTAACATTCTGTCAAGTTTGCCACTAGTAACCTGATGTACACTGCTTTATTTTTTCCTTTTTTGCCTCTATCTTCCTTTTGCCCCCCCCCTTTACTTTGTAACTCAATAGAGGTGCCCCAACTCACTGACCTAAGCTTTGTTGATATAACCGATTCAAGCATCGGCCTGAGGTGGACCCCGCTAAACTCTTCCACCATTATTGGGTACCGCATCACAGTAGTTGCGGCAGGAGAAGGTATCCCTATTTTTGAAGATTTTGTGGACTCCTCGGTAGGATACTACACAGTTACAGGGCTGGAACCGGGCATTGACTATGACATCAGCGTTATCACTCTCATTAATGGCGGAGAGAGTGCCCCTACTACACTGACACAGCAAACGGGTGAATTTTGAAAACTTCTGTGTTTGAGACATGGATGGGGTGTTGCATGCTGCCACCAGTCACTCTGGTTAAATATGGATGTTTCACTGGAAAAGCCAGCAATTTGCCAGCGATCAAGAGAGGAGGGTGGGTTGGGGTTGGGGGTAAGGAATTGGATGTATCTGCTCAACTCAGTGGTCAGAGGCATGTGCAAGATACACTTTCATTTAAACCACAAGTGTGCAGAAAGCTAGAGAGATTGAATCTGCTCAATCCAAAATGGCAAAGGTTAAATGAATTTGCAGACCTGGAGCTTTTTCTAAACATATCTTACACGAATACCAAATTGGGTCATGAGCACCAGTTCATAAGAAATGTAGTTCCAAATTGTACCATTATGCTCTTACTTCTCCTCTTTGGTAAACCCTCCCATGTTCCTGCTTCGTAGTTGACTAAAAACCCGATCAAATTTAGGGTGGATTGGAAGGGGGTTGGTTTGACATAGGAGAAACAGAAACTTTGGAGCACAGTGGACTGCCTTGCCACGGCCAGGTAAAGAAACTCCTGTTTAACCAGTCTGGGGCCGAGCATGCAACATCACCAAGGTTCTCTGCCCTGCATGGTAAGAAACATGCTGAGAACCAATTTGCATGAAACTTTTCACTTGTAGGTAGAATTCACGGAGTGGGATTGTAGCGATGCCAGTAGCTGTAGTCACCTCGTGTCAGGGGAAATTTAGGACCCTCTTGTCTTTTTGTCTGTGTGCATGTTTCTTTGGAAAGTACTGCTGTGTTTCTGCTGTGTGGCAACTTAAGCCTCTTCAGCCTGGGATAAAATAACTGTCGGTGGTATTAATAATGTACTTAAAATTCCACATATTTGAACGTAGATTAAAATTATTCTTTGATATGTACTGATGGCAGAAAGGTTAAAGGGGCCTAACAGTACTGTGAGTAGTGTTTTATTTTTAACAGTAGTTCACTGTGATTTAGATTAGACTTAGACTATTTGCATGATAATGACTCATTTCCTTTATGCATGAAATATTGTGTTTACCTTTCCAGCTATTTTTATTAGCTTTAGTTTTAAAATTACTTTAACCCGGTCTTCCTTCTTATTTGAAACCAGCTGTCCCGCCTCCTACTGACCTGCGATTCACCAATATTGGTCCAGACACTATGCGTGTCACCTGGGCCCCACCTCCATCCATTGAATTGACCAACTTCCTGGTGCGCTATTCACCTGTGAAAAACGAGGAAGATGTTGCGGAGTTGTCAATCTCTCCTTCAGACAACGTAGTGGTCTTAACAAGTAAGCAGTCACCTGTATCTGTTCAATAAATGCTAAGTGAGAGCCTGAGAAAAGAATTCCGAGTTCTCAGGTATGAGCAGCTAAAAAAATCAAGACAGCTACAAGATGGTGAGCTAAACTCCCAATCTGCTGTGCAGCTCTGTACGTTTTGAAAGATGTCATGTTTATTGCTATTTTCACGTATGTATTTTTGAGATCTATAACTTTTTAAAGATCATAGTAGAAAAACACCAGCAGTGAATTTCGAAGCCTTCAAACAAGTTTTGCTTCCAGATGAGCACATAAAAATAAACGAATGTCAAGAGAAAAATGTCTGACTAAATCTAAATGTTTGGAGAGAGAAACAATGAGGATTGAAAATAGTGTCACCATATCTGTTTAATTCTCTTTTTTTAAAAAAGCATCAAGCAGGTAATCTCTAGCGTTTGAAAGCCTGGAAACAGTGGCTTGTTACTCAGGATAGATCAGGACACTTTTTTGAAGAAGGAACCAGAAGTGTAACTGGTACTTCAGAAAGAATCTGTAGGCAGGATTTCTCTGAAGGCTGAGGACCTAGGAAAACAGCAACCATTTATGGAAGCTGTGTCTTTCTAGATCCTACCTTTTTGAAATAGACATCGTTGATTAAAGAAAAGAGGAGGCTGAGACACGATGCTGTGTTGCCTGTCAATGTCCCTTCTCGTTCTTCTCACTGAAACAGTAAAATAAACACATGAGAGCAGCATAGGTTTCTCCATGAGGAAAGAAGGAGCTCACAGTTAGGTACATTAGCAAAGGATGGTCTGGAAACATCCTCTATGTTGCAGACATTTTAGAGCAGAAAAGGCAGCTCAATATGACCATAGTCTTATAGTCTTGGCTTCTCATTTCATGACTTAGGATGAGGACATCCTTATATCCGCATATCATCGGGGCTATTGTTTCTGTTCTGGAGCACTCTGGAGTCAGTAGTCAAAGCATCACTCAGTACACAGCCCCTGCTGCAGGACCACTGTCCGCCTCAGCTGACTGGTCACATGTTCGTCATGTGTTCTAAGATTTTATTCTAGATCCTGCTCTAGATTGCAAAGTAGCCATTTCCTGCCGCCCCCCTCCCCTCCCTGAGAAGCCATTATTACCCAGTTTTATAGATGAAGCAACTAAGGTCTCTAGTGGTTCCAGTAAATCACCCCTGGGCAAGCAGGAGAATAAGGAAAGTAGAGTCCAAGCATCCAAACCTTGAGGGGCGACCTCTACAGAAATGGTATGGAGGGGAACGGGGTCTATGGAGGAAGAATTCAAAGGTTAAAAACCTTACTCTGTACTTTTTGGGGAACTTGAAAACAAGAGAAAAGGATACTCAGGAAAGCATAGGTAATGTTTTAAAGTATCCTGTTCTTCAGTGTGGCAGAAGCAAACGTGGACTATGACTCTTTTTCAGTCAAGGTTAATTATTGAGACCGCTCGTCTTGGCCTGGGTCAAATCCTTTATGATCTCAGGCAAGTATGTCAAAGAAGATAACTTCTCTGTGCCTCTGTCCTCTCGTATGTAAAACGAGACTTTTGGAGGTGAGGACACATTCATTGTCGTGCATGTGGCGATAGTTTCACAATTCACACATATGCCAAAACCTGTCAAAACTGTACACTTTAAATATTTGCAGTTTCTTGTATGGCCACAAGTCTGCTTCAAATAGTAGCAAACTGCTTCCTATGGCTGTTGGTGCCGGGTCAATGATAATCCACAGAGCCTGGGTCACTATCATCACGTGCCCTCAACAGATGTACTATTAAGTGGATGACAGAGCTAATACTGTGTGGCAGCAACCATCTTATTGCAGACCAGCTGAATCGTCCTCTCAGGGGTGCATCTGAGGGCAGGGCTCAGAGATGTCAGAGGGCAAGGTGACCTTTCCATATCACCTCATTGCAGCCCACCTCCAGGGAGCAACATTCACATCAGTATAAGTAGGTTACAGGACCAAACGGTGGTGTATTTTATTTTATCAGTTGAAATAGTCCTAAAGGTGCTTTGGTTTTTCATGCTTTTGAGCACGATTTAAAAATAAGTCCCCTTTGCCTCTTCAGATCTCCTGCCTGGCACGGAATATTTGGTCAGTGTCTCCAGTGTGTACGAACAGCACGAGAGCACACCCCTTAGAGGAAGACAGAAAACAGGTGGGTCATGTTAGCAGGATGCTGATCAAACAGCTTCACCTACCAATTTTCAAGAGCAAAACGGAATGCTGCTTCTGAAAATACATCTCCATTTTTGGGGTGGCAGTGTGCTTATAGCCTTATCATTACTTTCTGATCACTGGTCTTAAAAATGAAATGACCCTTCTGCAAGTATTACCCTGACTTTTAGTCACTAAGATTATACTCTGTTTCCAAAGAGGACCCCAAATAGTCCAGAAACTTTGTTGTCTATCCTTGTAAAACATCTCCCAAGAACAATATAATCTTTATCATTTAGAGATGGTGAACATTCCTTCTTATTAGGCGGCTCTGTTCAAGCCTGACCCAACACTGTCATTGTCATGGAAGTCTTGTCCCTTCTTTGCTAAGCCAACAAGTTTATCTACTTTTTTCTGCTTGATGAAATATCCATTTGCTATATAAGGAAGTTGAATCGAATCCCGTAATATTACATTTCTTCTTTAACATGAGGGATTCTATTAATTTTTCCCTTTTAAAAAAATGCTATGTGGTATATCCATTAATTTATTTGTCATTGTTCACTTGGTTCCAAAAAGGAGTTGTGATATTTCAATTTATTAATACTACAATAAAAATTTTCTGGATGGCCCAGAGAAATTAAGTGATTTGAATTTGAGATAAACTCTCAATTCTTATTACTTTTTCTGCAGTACGCTACATTTTCGACTCATGAGGGCTTACCTGCATTGTGATTTGTCTAGGATGATGTCTTTTTTTAGTTTTTGAGAGTTTTATGTTTGGCATTATTACTACCCTGTTGACCTGTCAATTCCCTCTTGAATGCAAAAGGCTTCTTTGAGAACCAAACACTTAACTTGAGAGTGAGCATATCTTGCCTTATTTTGAGAGACACATTTACAGGATAGAAACAGAATACTTGAACACTGAAGCATTTGAAAGTAATTCCCAGAATATCTTAGACACCTGTCTTCAAAAGGGATGCAGAAACCTTGGGTAACAACACATATAAATCACTTGTATTACTTAGCAAAAGAAAAGAGAAAGCTTGAGTTGGCCATTTTAACTGGGTCAGTTTATGATTTTGAAATTTATGTGTGGTTTAGAATCAGTGCGTCATGACCTGAGGTTTACGGCAATCTGTCGTGCTAATGAGAAAGGACAGAAACTCTTCCTGTGTGTTACCTTCCCTACGTTCTTCCTCAGCTCCTAACCTGGTGATGTCTTTTTCTTCCCTCGGGTGGGAAAAACAGGTCTTGATTCCCCCTCTGGCATTGACTTTTCTGATATCACTGCCAACTCTTTCACTGTCCATTGGATTGCTCCTCGAGCCACGATCACTGGCTATCGTATTCGCCATCATCCAGAGCATACCAGTGGAAGACCTCGGGAGGATCGAGTGCCTCCCTCTCGGAATTCCATCACCCTCACCAACCTCAATCCGGGCACAGAATATGTGGTCAGCATCATTGCTCTTAATGGCAGAGAAGAGAGTCCTCCCTTGATTGGCCAACAGTCAACAGGTAACTTGTTTTCTGGTCTGCCAAGAAACTCAGAGGACTTTCTGTGCAGGTGGGATCTTCTGTGAAACGGCTTTTTGTTGTCTGAGTCATCATCTCTTAAAAAAATAAGATTGTAGTTAGGAGGCATGGAGAGAGAAGTGAGAGAATATGTGGAGAAAATCTTCTAATATCTAATATCTAATATCTAAGAAAATCTTCTTAGACTATATTGCAGATAATTTATCACCAAAAATGTCTCACCAGATTTAGGTAGTTATACAATTCTAATACCCAAAGTTTTATTATTCAAGATATTAAATAAGACAATCCCTATTTCAAAGTTCCCTTACAAACAAGCATTATTTTAATGAAATGGTGTCAGTATTTTTGGGAGACAGATGCTGAAGTCTTTAGGGGAGAAGGAGCATCATGATACCTATACCTCGGTCTCAAATTGATTAACAGAAAAACACAGGAAGAGAATCAAGCAAATGTGGCAAATGTTGCCAATTAGCCAGTGCCCAAAAGGGGATATATTCTTTTTGTAACTTCTGTGTTGTTTTAATTTTTTTTTACGTGTTCTCCATGCTCAGCATGGAGCTCAGACTCACAACCCTGAGATCAAAACCTGAGCTGAGATCAAGGGTTGGATGTTTAACCGACTGAGCCACCCCAGGTGCCCGTTTTAAAAAATTTCAAAATAAAAAGTAGAAGGAAAAAGGTGCTTCAATAAATTCGCAATAACCATTTTATCACAATTTGAATTGCCTCCTTAACCCTTTACCTTTAAATTCTTCATGATTTTTCATTCTGCTAATTTTGTATAATATTTACATTTTTATATGCAGGAATTATAAAGGCAGTTATTTGAAAAAAAGAGCAAAGAGTGAATCTGGGTGTCGTTTGAAAGTTACAGATGTGGAAACTTGCTTTTTTTTTCTAGTTTCTGATGTTCCAAGGGACCTAGAGGTCATCGCTGCAACCCCCACCAGCCTATTGATTAGCTGGGATGCTCCTGCTGTCACAGTGAGATATTACAGGATCACCTATGGAGAAACAGGTGTGTTAGTAAAATGCTCTGTCACTCTGATCAAGTCAGATTCTGCGTGGGTAACCTGATAGCTCAAGGGCGGATACATATTTAAAGAGACTTTGGCAAGCCCATTCAGTGGAGCCTTGTCTCTTTCAAGAATATGTGAAAAAAATGTGTATGCTGTAATTGGTGGCAAAATCAAGGTATAAAGTTGTTTGTATAATAATCAAGGAGGAACAATGGAGCTGAGAAAGAGTTACAAATTCACAAACAGTATCAGTGGTGCAATGATAAGCGATTTGTATTTTTTTTTAGTTTCCTGTATTTTCGAAATTTTATCTAAACTGAATATATTTCATTACTATTTTGAAAAAGGAATACAATATATGCCATCTTGGGTTGAGGCCTTACCTTCTTTCTCCCTCTAATATTAATGTCACGACTCAGTGACATTTGAAATCTGGAATGTTAAAATAGCATTAAACTGCAATTTTCTCCCAATTTTTACACACTTACTAAGGTTCACTACATGCATAAATCAGTATGTTTCCATGAAGGCCCTGTTAATAGTACTGTTTTAAAGGGAATAATCAAAGGTGTGGCTAAATGCTGTCTCAATATGTCAACGTCATCACTCCGCAATCCCCCACTATTCCTCAGCCCCTCACACTTGGAAATGACCCCTTTTCACACAGGAGGAAACAGCCCTGTCCAGGAGTTCACTGTGCCTGGGAGCAAGTCCACAGCTACCATCAGCGGCCTCAAACCTGGAGCAGACTACACTATCACCGTGTATGCTGTCACTGGCCGTGGAGACAGCCCGGCAAGCAGCAAGCCAGTTTCCATTGATTACCGAACAGGTACCGACTCCTCTGCTGGGTAGACAGACGAGTATTTACTCAGATAGTCTTGCAGTGTTCTCCCAATATATTTTTCTCATGGTGGATGGAGTCGCTTTCCTTTGTTAAAAAAGATGAAGCCGCACAGGCAGCTTGTAGAGTTTTGAGCCAGATATACAAAGAAGCACCACAAAGGGCTGAGATGTCGTCTGTTTTGTAACTGGATATAGTCTGTGCCTACAATAGAGATAGGCATAGAGGCCTAAAGGGTGTTCAATAACATTTGCTAGTGAATGAATGAATGAGTTGATAAGGTAAGAAGACAAATGCCTATTTGGAATATAGTTTCTTTGTGAATGAAACAGGCACCTGGAAAGTAGGTAATGGTATCTAAATGCACGCCCCACCTCCCCAAGGCAATCTCCCTGCTTCTGCAAAAAACAAAACAAAAACACCGGGGAGTCATTCATGGTAATTAATGGTAATAAGAGATCTCCCTGTGCCTACCAGGACTAGAAACAAGCTTTGTCCGCTCTTGCCTCCTGGACTGGGGCTTCACTGGTTTCTCCTTGTTTTTCTTTGTAGAAATTGACAAGCCATCCCAGATGCAAGTGACTGATGTTCAGGACAACAGTATTAGTGTCAGGTGGCTGCCTTCCAGTTCTCCCGTCACTGGTTATAGAGTGACCACTACTCCCAAAAATGGCCCCGGACCATCAAAAACTAAGACTGCAGGTCCAGGTAAGAATAGCCAGTGTCTCACATACATCAAGATAAACAGAAGAGGGCCACGCAGAATGCTTTTTAAAATGAATGGCCACCTAGGTCTGAGCGCTGTCCATTTTCATATCATATGCCCAAGTTTTCCCGATTGTAAATTCAGGGCTCGAGATTGTTACAGACTCCCGCCACAGTAGAATTTTTAGGGTAAGTGCTTTTCTGATTTTACACGCAGAGTTCTGTTGGATGGTATGGACATCTTGCATTATTAGCTCTCTCTTTGTGGTTTTGTTGAGTCGTGCACACAAAGGAGAGAGGTGGCCTTTTTAAGATCCTTTTAGCTCTTGTTTGTTTTTTTTTTAAATTTTTTTTTATTTATTTATGATAGTCACACAGAGAGAGAGAGAGAGAGGCAGAGACACAGGCAGAGGGAGAAGCAGGCTCCATGCACCAGGAGCCCGACGTGGGATTCGATCCCGAGTCTCCAGGATCGCGCCCTGGGCCAAAGGCAGGCGCCAAACCGCTGCGCCACCCAGGGATCCCTTGTTTTTGTTTTTATAGAAAATCCTGGTAAAGTTAGGATCCTAAGGCAGTATCTTTAAAGTCCAACTAATTTTCTTTTTTTTCCCCCAAGAGCGGCCTCATTCGTTGTTGGAAACATCATATTAAATTTTAGAGTGTATCCTTTGGGTGGACTTTACTCCAGTAAGGCAGTTTGTATTAGCAATGAACATATTTGTCCAAGAGAAATCCATATCTGACTCTTCCATGTTTTCATGATAATTCTACACATGAAAATTCCAGGCCACCAGGCATTTCTTACTGAACTCGGGAAGTCACTTAGCTGGCCTTCCAGTGGATGACACAGACGCTGCATTTACTTTTCACTCCCTTTGCAGATCAAACAGAAATGACCATTGAAGGTTTGCAGCCCACAGTGGAGTATGTGGTCAGTGTCTATGCTCAGAATCGAAACGGAGAGAGTCAGCCTCTGGTCCAAACTGCAGTAACCAGTACGTAACCAATGCTTATTTCTCATTTTCAAAGTCAGTTTTGTTCTTAGGCATCTGAATGCCCTCTGCATGTCTTTTGCAAGTACACCTAGAGAAAACCCAGCTTGGTTAGTTTATCATCTTGAGCTGAGCCCTTTACAAACATTTTTCCTTCTTGGTGCCAAGCAATGAACATACAGGGAAAGAAGCTGAGCTATCATGGTTGCTGTGCTTGGAATTTCTTTTGCTCATATGGCCTCAGCAGAATCTTATTTGCCTATAGCAAATCCACAAAATATTTTGCCTGGACCTTCTTTTCTACGACTGGATGGTAAAGTTGATTGCAGCATGCTTCATGAAGCTATTATGATTGGAGCATTTGGAAAACTGTCCGGAGCAGCGTTTAATGTAAATAATAGAGGGGGGAGAGAAGAGTTCAAGAAAGATTATGATGATCAGAATCTAACATTGAAAATCAACCTTACCACTTCCAAGGTATAGAAAATCCAGGTCTATGAGACTAACATCACACTGCCAAAACAAATCTTGGTAGAATATCGTAAAATTGATACAAATAAATTGTGGGGACATTTTGCAGGGTGTCTGTGTGGCTCACATACACCTACTTTTTAATAAGTGATGTAACATTAAATCTTCTCTAAACCAAAAGAAACTTAATCAGGTGTCAAGTAATTTTCCATTTGAGAGTGGGTTAATCGGAATTTAATTCATCAAAGAAAATGATATCTGCAGAACTGCTTTGCACGTTATAAAAATGCTTATTTCACAACTTGCTTTTCACATAACCTCTTACCATTAATTTGCCTAACAGACATTGATCGCCCTAAAGGACTGGCATTCACTGATGTGGATGTCGATTCCATCAAAATTGCTTGGGAAAGCCCACAGGGGCAAGTTTCCAGGTACAGGGTGACCTACTCAAGCCCTGAGGATGGAATCCATGAGCTATTCCCTGCACCTGATGGTGAAGAAGACACTGCAGAGCTGCAAGGCCTCAGGCCGGGTTCTGAGTACACAGTCAGTGTGGTTGCCTTGCACGATGATATGGAGAGCCAGCCCCTGATTGGAACCCAGTCCACAGGTATATCGTTCACTGCCACCGCTGGGTATTCACGGGCGCCGTGGCTTTATGCCCTGCTGAATGAGTTAATTATATCGGGCTATTGAGTCCCTGTAAGGGGGTTAAAAAAAAAAAAAAAAAAAAGAAAGAACGGTCCTTCTGTTAGGAAAGACCCTCTTTAGAAAGGAATAGTCATGCACAATAAAGTTTAGGTGATACTCAGATACAGTCTAATAAAGGGAAGTTTTAGAGTGGTTTGGTTTAAGGCCATAAAGCAAGATATTCAAAGATGATCCTAAAATTGTGGATTGTTTCCTGAACCCTGACTCCCTGTGGTTACACCCACTGTGCATAAAGGAAAGAAGTTTGGCATCCTAGAGCTTACTCTAAAAAAGGAATCCAAACTGGGCCATTTCTTAGCAGCATGATTCTGAGAACACGTAGGTAAGACCTTCCTTCTCTGGTTAGATATCACGTGCTGGTGTGTGGTTTGCTTAAAGGACTGAGAATCGGACGCATAGGAAAGAGTTTAGGGCAAATGCTTTCCACAATACTTTATCCGCTTGTGCTTTGTTTCTGAAGCAGAGTGGAATGCTAAATTTGTGTCCTTGTGACAGCATAAACCCTGGAGGTGACTATCCGTATTATTGCTCTTTGCTTCTCTTTTCTGCTTCTGTTGTGAGCCAATTTTCTTCTCATGCTGCACCACAGAGAATACTTCAGATTTAGCAGCACTGTCTGCTGTGGGGTTCAAATAAAGAGGATAAAAACATAATTCTATCTTTTGGGGGTTGGAATACTGTGAAATGGTTTTCCATACAAAGATCATTTATCTAGGAAAAGGGCTATTGCTCATCTTTCCATACAAATGGAAGATCAGTCCTAATGCCAATAAGTCATTTTGATTTTTTTTTGTTTTTATTTTTTAAGGGAAGGCAAAAAAAAAAAAAACCCAAAATAAAACAAAAACAAAAAATTACTTTTAAACCCTAAAGTCTCTTACTTAGACTTCTGGCATTTACCCAAGTGCTTCCAGTGATTCTGAGAATTGGTGGAAATAAAACCCAGTTTTTCAGCAAACATTTTCTTTATTTTGTATCCCCTCTTGTACTTTCTCATGCTGAATCTTCGCTTGACCAGGGAACCCACCTAACCAAACAAGCACAGTTTATTCTACTCCTTGGAATTCACTTTTATTTTCCCTTTCCTCAGTTCCTATAAGATAACCTCTAACCAATGACCATCCCGACAGCCATTCCTGCGCCAGCTGACTTGAAGTTCACTCAGGTTACACCAACAAGCCTGACCGCCCAGTGGACAGCACCCAATGTTCAGCTCACTGGGTATCGAGTGCGGGTGACCCCCAAGGAGAAGACAGGACCGATGAAAGAAATCAACCTTGCTCCTGACAGCTCCTCTGTGGTTGTGTCAGGACTCATGGTAAGAAGTGCCCTTTTCCATGGGAATCAAGTACAGTTGACCCTTGAACAACGTGATTTTGAATGGGTGGATCCACGTATATACACTGATTTTTTTTTTTTTATACTACAGGACTATAAATGTATTTTTTCTTTTTTAGATTTTATTAATAACATTTTCCTTCTCTAGCTTGCTTTATTGTTAGAATACAGTATATAATAGAAATAATATACAAAGTATGTGGTAATCAACTATATTTATCAGTAAGGCTTGTGGTCAACAGTACTAGTTGACCACATCTAGTAAAAGTACAACTTTTACTAGTTGAGTTTGCGGGGAGTCAATAGTGATAAGCAGATTTTCAGCTGTGCAGGGGGTCAGCACTCCTTACTCCCACATTGTGCAAGGATCAACTGTAGTGCCTCTCTTTCACAGTGTGAAAGTCACAGAGACAAAATATAGTAAATCTAATTGTGTTCTTTGCCTCTGCCATCAAATAATCAAGTAGAATTCTCTGTATTGACCTAAGCTCTTCCAGATGACTGTCTGGGTGGGACTTTTATAAATCGCGTTGGATTTTACACAGCTCTTTAAGTGTATATGCATGTTATATATTTTAAAATGGTTTTATGAGTGTATGTGGGGGTGGGAGGCAATTCATATGTCCATAGGCTGGATGCATAAATCCACTTTGGTTATGCATTTTCTGAGCTTTGTTACCTTGGCAAGGAGTATTCTCCAGTTTATACCAACCTACCTGACCCTCCCTCCAGTGAAACGTTTTTAATCCTTTTAGACACGCATGTGGAAAACTAGCCCGGAATCTAGGAAATTGATGTACTTCTTAACATAAGGCCAACCCCAGAAGAAATGACAGAAAGAGTATTCAGAGATAGGATATTCTCTCTGCCTCTCCATGGTCAGACAGATTCATGATTGGCACTTGTCAGATCATAAAGGAGAAAAACAGGCTAATACCTATTTTCCCCATTTTAAATCAGCTCGGTGTAACTATGTAAGTTATAGCTTACTTGGTATTAACCCCTAAGCACATTTTTTTTTTTTCCCTAAGCACATTTTTAAATTCCTAGAATTTACATGTGTTGTTGATCATCTGCAGTGTAGGAATGAAATTCATCTAGGAATTTATAATGCTGTGCCAGTTTATTTTTTTCTTTTATAACCATTGTGTTTTTCTGGTGCTATAGTGAAAACACCTGGGCTTCCGAAGATCATGTTGCTAAAGCTTACCGTGTCCTTCTTTCTAGGTGGCCACCAAATATGAAGTGAGCGTCTATGCCCTTAAGGACACGTTGACAAGCAGACCGGCTCAGGGAGTTGTCACTACTCTGGAGAGTGAGTAATCAACAAACATTCTCCATAAACAAAAATTAAAGAATGGTAGATGATTTTCTAGATCACCAAATTAATAGGATTCCCAGTGTGGAAACCGCTTTGCCTGCCCATCTTTTTACCACTGTCACCTTTTACGCCCCTCCAGAAGCTGGCATACTGGCACGTAAATGGAATCACTTCAAAACGTTACCATGTTAGTGTTAGGAACTAGGACTGACACCTAGTTTATGCTCTACATGTTGGAACTTGTTTTCATGATGTTTGGGAAAGACACACTGGCTTCTGCTGTACCTTAATAGTGCAGTAAGTATTGGACGAAACTGGGCCTGCAATCTAGTTTTGTGCCGTATACTATGCTCTTTCAGAAATCACATAAAATATCAAAGTTTCCTCATCTATAATATATGGATGCCATTGCATACATTGAGAGAGAAAAAATGAAGCCCTATAAAAAAGACCACTTTACCAACAAAACGTATACATACATATATTATTGCTGGCCGGACATATCATTGTAACTCCTGCTACACATATTTTATATCCTAACAAATTAATAACTTTAACACACTTATTGAGGTATTTGTAGATCCCATAAAGCCAGACTTGGGAACCACTGGTAGTATCTGTAAAGGTTTTTAGTTAAAAAAAAAAAAAAGTTTTAAAAAAAGGTACGTGAGGTGAATCTTTTCATATTTTCTAATTCCCATCAAGCTCTCTCTCTGAATGCAGCAGGAGAAAAATCTATACATGGTTAGTTATGTGTAGAAATGGATATATTTGGTCTATAGTAAAGAAATGCTTAGAATATCAAAACCTTATCAAAGTGAGTTAGCCAGGCACTCATCTCTAGTTTTGATCTGTGCAGATGTCAGCCCTCCAAGAAGGGCCCGGGTGACAGATGCTACCGAGACCACCATCACCATTAGCTGGAGAACCAAGACCGAGACAATCACCGGCTTCCAAGTTGATGCCATCCCAGCAAATGGCCAGAATCCAATTCAAAGAACCATCAGGCCAGATGTCAGAAGCTACACCATCACAGGTCAGGGAACTCAACTTACTCATCCTGTTCATTGATTGCTACTCACAACATACATTAGCTTATCAGTTACTCCACCACTTACACAGATTAAATTTATTGTCAGTGTTTTAAATAATCTAGCTATAATTTTTAAAAACTTATTTTCATGTTATGATTAGAAATAGCTGTTCTGTGAATGCTTGATTTTATCTAATGTTTGTCAGAGAAAAGGCATAAGTTCCATTTATGAAATTTAAGCTTTCATCAATGCACCCTTACTAGAAAAAAATGTAACACAATGCTTAAAACCAAGAGAAACTTAATAGTTGCCTATAGTTCTTAGATTATAAAACATAATTCAATTTTAAAAAGCAAAAATACTACTTCATAAAGATCCAAGTTGTAGTCAGAGAATGTTCAATATCTTGCTCAGTTTAGGTCTTTATGAAATTTAAAATTCTGATTCCAGTTACCAATCAGTGACTCATTCATTACAACAAAGAGAAAACACACTTAGTAGGTGCTTGCCCCTCATTCTCTAAGACAGCCACTAATTTTTTTTTCTTAAGATTTATTTATTTGAGGGATCCCTGGGTGGCTCAGCAGTTTGGCACCTGCCTGTGGCCCAGGGTGTGATCCTGGAGACCCGGGATCGAATCCCACATCAGGCTCCCAGCATGGAGCCTGCTTCTCCCTCTGCCTGTGTCTCCTCTGCCTCTCTTTCTCTCTCTCTCTCTCTCTCTCATAAATAAATTAATTTTTCAAAAAAAGATTCTTTAAAAAAAAAAAGATTTATTTATTTGAGAGAGAGAGAGCAAGAGATTGAGAGCATAAGTGGGACAGGCAGAGAGAGAGGGAGAGAGAATCTCAGGTAGACTCCATGCTGAGCACAGAGCCCCACATGGGGCTCAATCTCATGACCCTGAAATCACGACCTGAGCCAAAACCAAAAACCAGACGTTCAACTGACTGGCCTCCTATGCACCCCTCTCCAAGACGGCCACTTCTAACATAGCATTTTTTAATTTTAAAAATTTACTTTAGCCAGTATCTCTGTAGGCACCGGTGATTTTCTTTTGAGATAATGTTTTTCATTAACAGCACCCATGCCAGGCTCTAATTTATTGCTCAAATGTGGACCACTTCTGTGGTCCATATACATAGGGGATGATAGAGGAACCATGAAAATTACAGATGAGTGTGAAAATTTTCCTAATGAATTAAGATCAGATAAAAGGCATCTATCTCTTCACAAATCGCAGGTTTACAACCCGGCACTGACTACAAGATCTACTTGTACACCCTGAATGACAATGCCCGGAGCTCCCCTGTGGTCATTGACGCCTCCACTGGTAACTACTTTTTTCTGAAGAAATGCCACCGACTTATGTGTGATCAGTCACGTGAACTTAAGAAACAAAAATGAGGCTGACAGTGAACCATTTTTATAGTTATGGAACTCTTAGATTCTCTAAAGTCTGTTTCTAAGGGTGGGGAAAGAGTGTGGAGATAAGTTCCCTGGTTATTCATTTTCTTAGAGACTTACTTTTGTTTTCTTTCAGCCATTGATGCACCATCCAACCTGCGTTTCCTGGCCACCACACCTAACTCCTTGCTGGTATCATGGCAGCCACCCCGTGCCAGGATTACTGGTTACATCATCAAGTATGAGAAGCCCGGGTCCCCTCCCAGAGAAGTGGTCCCTCGTCCCCGCCCTGGCGTCACAGAGGCTACTATCACTGGTATTGCTGCTTCCATGTTGCCTTTTTTCCTGCGGACTCCCTAGGACGCACGAAGTGCTTAGCAGATTCCAATTGTGTCTTTGATGCTGTATCATGAAAACAAGAAGCCCCATTTCTGTTAACTTCAAAAAGCACCCTCTATGGAGGAGCTGTAGGTCTCAATACATCTCAAAAGGCATGAATTCATGAAAACACAATAATGCTAATACTGTCATAATGGCATAGCTAGAATATTTTTATTGGCTGTACGTTTACCAAATATTTGTCAGTCCTGTCCTAGGAAAAGACATTTCTCAAAATAAACTAGCAAATTGTGATCCTGCCCTCCCACCAGCTCCCTAAAGGTCTGATGATCTTATAGGACTTGTCAGAGTACCACCTGCCACCACCCTCATTGCCCAGTTTCACAGAATGGGCTTTGAGGCAGTGATTCCCAACCACCCACACTGGACAGCACGCCTGGAATGGGGAATAACACTGTCTATTTCAATGAGAAAGATCACAAGCCTCTGGTATTATTTTTGGCCAGGAGATTAAAATTTTAAACTCTGTATAGGATAGCATCTGGACTTAAAAATCCAGTAGAACATGGAGATACCAGAAGGAGACACTGCTTTTTTAGAAACTTTGGGGAGAGGAAAATAGAATGAGATATGGAAGGAAGTAGCATTGGATACTTCCTACAGGGACCACACAAAGATTGGCCACTCTCTCCTACAGAGTACTTTGCCATAGTCTAAGTTTTCATTGATCCCGCCACTGAGGACCATCTGGTTATTAGGCCCTAAATAGATTCATGTATACAATCTGCAATGATCTCTCCCAAATGTATATCCTGCCAGTGGTGTATGATGCTGAGAGATTTCCTTGAATTCAAAAGGGCAAATAAGAACACACGTTAAAAGAATACCCATAAAAAGTTAGCATAGAAGCACTTAGCTGTTAGATTTGGGAGGAAAGTTATTAATTTACCAAGTGGCCATGATATGCAGAGTACTGGGGTTTTGTGGAAAAAAAAGTGAAGTCGATTTTACCTGTCAAGAGGCCAAAGGCTAACTAGAGAGAGGATGCTTGCTTCCCAGTAGCATCTCCTGGTCAGATCAACTCCCACTTGACTAGCTGAGCCCATGGACATAACGTGATGATCTGTCCTTCCATCAGGTCTGGAACCAGGCACCGAGTACACCATCCAAGTCATTGCCCTCAAGAACAACCAGAAGAGTGAGCCTCTGATTGGAAGGAAAAAGACAGGTAAAGGGCGCCTTCTGGGTAATAGGAAGGTAATCAAGATAAAACTAATTCGAAGTCAAAAAAAAAATAATAATAATTCGAAGTCCTCAATTTTGCGGTGAAAAGTTTCTTCAGATTTTGATACTTTTCTCGCGGAAATTTTTTCTTAGCTTAGCATGTATGCTGTGCTCTTTGATAGCACAAATAACCTGACATAATCTGCAGCATTTGGTTTTATTTTTTCTTAGCCAGTTAATATAAAGCTTTTTATTCACCTTTAAAAAAAAAAATCTAAGCCAGATAGTAAAATGTAGAAATCAGGCTGCTATTATTGCTATTCTTCTATACCTTCTGTTGAAGTTAATGTTAAAAAAAAAAAAAAATAGGGAAAAGAATCCTTCCTATTACCTTTATTTATTATTTGGTTTCTGAAACTTGAACTAAATAAATAATCTTACTTTTTCATCTAATTTCAGTTTAATTTGAAGAAAATTCTCTATTTATACCAATAGGAGAGTTTTAGAAATAAACATGTATGTGGTTTTATCTATTTTTACCATTTCAATTCATGAAAAACTGTTGAGTAAAACCTCTGGAATTCAAATAATTAGTGTGGATTCTAGTCCCTGTAATATGATTCTCGAGTGAAGAAAAGAAGAAAAAAGGTCTGCACATTTCAGCTCCATTAGGCTTAATTTGAGCAGAAGTAGCTTCTATGGGGCTTAGCGGTTCAAAGCTTTGTGGGTATGATAAATTCATACTAACGCTTTTTTCGTTCTAAACTATAAAGAAACCTTTGAGAAAAATCATAAAGATTTCTTTTTTGGAAAAAGTGTCTTGTGATCTAAGAACTGCTAATGTTCTCGGGGCTTTGATCAGATTGATAAACAGTCATTGTTGCCTGAATTGGTAATGACTACTGCTGCTACTTTTGGGAGCTTAACACGCTTTGCTTTTTTGGCTCTAACCTCTCTTGGCTAGATGAGCTTCCCCAACTGGTAACCCTTCCACACCCCAATCTTCACGGACCAGAGATCTTGGATGTTCCCTCCACAGTTCAAAAGACCCCTTTCATCACCAACCCTGGGTATGACACTGGAAACGGTATTCAGCTTCCTGGCACTTCTGGTCAGCAGCCCAGTGTTGGGCAACAAATGATCTTTGAGGAGCATGGTTTTAGGCGCACCACACCGCCCACAACGGCCACCCCTGTAAGGCATAGGCCAAGACCATATCCGCCGAATGTAAATGAGGAGATCCAAGTTGGTCATGTCCCCAGGGGAGACGTAGACCATCACCTCTACCCTCACGTTATGGGACTCAATCCAAATGCCTCTACAGGACAAGAAGCTCTCTCTCAGACAACCATCTCTTGGACTCCATTCCAAGAAAGCTCTGAGTATATCATTTCATGTCATCCAGTTGGCATTGATGAAGAACCTTTACAGGTAATTCATTTTCTCTCTACTTCTGGGCAGCCTAGAAATAAGTAAGCTAGGTAACTAAAGTGACCAGAGCTCTGACATAAGGTGGCTACATTTTTAGGGCCTCTTAGAAAGGTAGCATGCCTAAGCCCTGATATTTCTTTTTTTTTAATCTCGGTATGGCTGTACTTTGGGGGATGTACTGTACCAAAGAATAGCATCAGCTTTTGTTTAGTAGAAAAAATAAAACCATTTCTATTATTCTCGCACATTTGAGGCTCCTTAGTAATATGGACAAAGAAATGATCTGAGGAAAGGGAGATAAATATTCGGCCTGAAGTTACGTTTGCCCAGGAGGGGCTACAACACCATCCTCGGGGCGCCTGGCTGGCTCAGTTGGAAAAGCACGTGACTCTTGATCTCAGGGTCGTGAGTTCAGAGCTTCACGCTGGGTGTAGAGATTGCTTGAAAATGACATCTTTAAAAATAAATTAAAAAAATAAAATGCCATCCTTATGGTTCGTCCTTGAAGAATCCCATTATCTACAATACGTCCGAGGAAAAAGAACTTAAATGAAGCTGTGCACATCAGCTGTTAGAAGTGACTGATTCTCTAAAAGCACTTTTTAGTTTAGCCTGCTGGTATCAATTTTTAGTGCGTTCTTGTTTTTGGAAAGTGGCAGAACTTTAAAAACTGACTGCACTGTGAAAGATCTATGGGCTCAGAAACATGAGTTTGAGGATTTGCCCAAATGCTCTAAGGGCCCCCATGTGAGGGTCACATGCCACCGTGCAGATGATGAATGTATCTCCCCCACAGCACCATGTCCCCGTGTGATGTGCCAAGGGCATGGCCGGGGGACCCCAGTGGGCTGGCGCAGACCTACAGGCAGGGCAGGATGAACAGGCGGCCCTCTGTTGGATTACTGAGGGCTCCAGGTGCAGGTGATGGATGGGAGATTTTTGGCAGATTGAGAAGATGGCCCCCCAGCCAAGTTCCGTTTCTGCCCATGGCTGGTTTGGGACCTTCACACCCTCCTTCTTTGTCTCCCTTCGTTTTATGAACACAGTACAGGCTATTGATAAGAGAATAGGGTGAGTCGTGTCAATTCCTCACGATAACACTTTCTCCCTCACTTTGGATGTGCCAATGATTGCAGTTCCGAGTTCCTGGCACTTCTGCTAGTGCCACCCTGACAGGCCTTACCAGAGGGGCCACCTACAACATCATAGTCGAGGCACTGAAAGACCAGAAGAGGCACAAGGTTCGGGAGGAGGTTGTTACCGTGGGCAACTCTGGTATGTGAATGCCTGGTTCCTCAGGCGCGGGCTCCCCTCTGGACTACCCCAGGGACACTTCTTCTCTCGACTGTTCCTTTGTGGCTCTTGTCATTTAACTTTGGCACGTGGTGCCGTGAAGTAAAGGAGCAACTTAAAATTCGGTGATTTTCTTTTCCCTCATAGGATGCTAGTTTCATTGTAAAATCTTTATTTATCTCAATAGATAGAACCTCACAGAGTGACATGAGGATAGACCTGGAAGGGACCTCAAACCTGGCTCAGGCCAACACTCTGACGCCCTGCTAGCGAGTGTCTTGAGTTGTTACAGGGCACAAGTCTCCCGATGGCTGTTCCCAGACCCTCTGCTCCTCACCGTGTTGCTGTCCTCTTGAGTGATTGCTGAGTACAGAAACCGATTACCTGTAAAGGAAATTCTCGATCTGCAGACACTAGTAACTGCTGGTTTTTATTCCTGCTATCAAATGCTACTAACATAGCCCCTTTCTGTTCAAAGGGCTACCCTTCTTCCAATGTTACTTCAATTTCTTTTTCTGATTATATAAGCCCAGAGCCGAAATAGAGGTTAAATGATCGCTGACTCCTCTTTGTAGCACCTGCAAAGTCCTTTTAAACCAGTCGTTGTAGCACCTGGCTTTTCAACCTGCATCAGCTGAAGAGTCACCAA
The DNA here is from genome assembly GCF_048164855.1 of Canis lupus baileyi. Lineage (NCBI taxonomy): Eukaryota > Metazoa > Chordata > Mammalia > Carnivora > Canidae > Canis > Canis lupus. The sequence continues at coordinate 8,445,785 of NC_132873.1, forward strand.
GAAACATGAGATAGGGAATCATCAAAACCACGAGTCTTCATTTTTCCCACCAGAGGGTTCTCTATTCCTCAGCAGCAGGGAGTGCTAAATTCTGTCTCCGTCAAGTGATGGGCTCTAATCCTAGGGCCAGTTACTGAATCCAGGGTTGCAGATGATGGTGCTATTTCACCTGCATAAATACATGTGAATTTAAGCAGTTGACATTTTGGTGGGGGATCATTTTGTGCTTGTTGGGTTATGTATCCATGGTCATGCATGCCTTCTGCTTTGCGTGGTTTTGCTAGTAGAAAGCCACATGAAAGGAATTTTCAAAGACATTTGTGCTTTTTCCACATCATTTTCTTTTATAGGTTCCATCTCCATAACTTAAGTCAGGTGGAATTTTAACTGGTGGCTATTTTTAGGAGGGTTCCTGAAACCCCTCGTAACACTTTAGGTTCCTTTCATTTTCCTTTCCAAACCCGTATCCCTGGCAGCCGTATTTTGCATTCTAGCCAGGTGCTCCTGGCTTTCAGACATGTCAGACGTTAGTTTTTCCCACTCTTATTTTCTTCCAGGGCGATGCCTTTTACACTATTACACATTTCAAATATCTATTGCTTTGGAGTTTTTGATTTTTGCACCGTAAAAAGGAACATACACAGTGGGATTCAAAGTCACAGAAGTTAGTTTATGTAATTTTTAGGGAATCATTGGAAGTATGCTTTGTTTACACAGATTACTTTAAGCTTTCTCAAAACATAAAAACCAGTATCTTAGGCAACATGAAGAAACTCCATTATTTATTCTTAGTCATTCGTATTCCTTGCTTTCTCATACTTGGAACAATTGATTTTATTGACAAAGTAAAGCTGTCCTACTACTATCATACTGATGTACAAAATCTAGGATCTTTGCACTATGGTGCAAAAAATACAGTAATAAAAGTGAATATTGCATTTTCATGGTGTATAAAAATGGCCAAGACTTTTGCATTTAAAAGCAAAGGATGCTTTTGTGTGTGTGTTGGCAATGGACCGGTGCTTTGAATTCATAATATCCTGTAATCTTTACAAGATCCTGAGCAGGTAGATATATTTTTATTATTAATCCCATGTTACAGATGAGGGAAGGAAGGCAGAGAAATGAGAAATAACTAGCTTAAGGTCGCTCAGGTACTTATGATGCAACATTCTAGTCTTTGCCTACTTGAGTTCTTAACTAGCTTAAAATGCCTTAAGATATGTTCCATGTGCTATAGACTAGTTTTACCAGAAATGATGACTTTTTCTTAATATTGGTGGCAAAAAATATAAGATGGGCTCCTTTTGAGGTGTTTGTGGCAGGTGTCCGTGGGCAACATCTAAGCATTGTTTATTAAGCAACTAATGCATTGGTGAATCTTAATGCTGCTGGGATTTCTGTTTTAGACTAAATCATTAGAATAACAATTCCGTTTTCTTCCTCTGGTCCAAAACCACCAATAAGATGTCTTTTTTTTTTTTTTCTTTTTCTTCCTTTTCTTCATGTAGTGGACCAAGGCCTAAACCAGCCTACAGATGACTCGTGCTTCGACCCCTACACGGTTTCCCATTATGCCATTGGAGAGGAGTGGGAGCGGTTGTCTGAATCTGGCTTTAAGCTCTCGTGCCAGTGCTTAGGCTTTGGCAGTGGTCATTTCAGATGTGACTCATCTAGTGAGTAGCTTGCTTTGTCCATCCCCTCTAGTTCCATGCATTTGCACAAGGTGCCGAGGAAGCATGTTTGGCAGATACGGGCTCTTCCAAACATGAAGCAGACGAGGGGAGATTGCTTAACTCAAAGTAACATTTTGCATCATGAAAAATGATGGGAAATTTTACTTGTTGAATATTGCTTCACTTCAGGGGTTCTGTGTCAGTACAACTATTAATTAAAAATAAATTTGTGATGGTAATAGGATTTTTAAAAATTTTCTGTTAAGATGATAAAGTCAAACTCTCTGGAGCCGAGTCTAATGAAGAGTATCAGAGACAAAGGAATTCCAAATCTCTTTTAATCTTTAATGTTGAATGAGCTCGGAGGTGAGAATTTATACTTACACTCTCTTTCAAAACAAACCAAACATACACATATCATTGTACACATACTTTCATATATACACACACTCATATCACACATACACATAGGCACATCAGATAGCTTGAATCTTGCCAGATAGAGAGTACTGATAATCATCTGTAGATAATTGAGAATCAAATGAATATTTGATTTTCAAACTATAAAAAGATTTTAATATTTTAAATTATATTTTCAGTTAAAATGATCCAGGGCTAACTTACTCTGCTTTGAGATTTAACATTAGAATTTATAAAACTTTCATTTATGCTTTGTTTTTAGGGGGTGTGATTATTATTATTATTTTAAGATTTTATTTATTCATTTATTCGTGAGAGGCACAGAGAGAGATTGGCAGAGACACAGGCAGAGAGAGAAGCAGGCTCCATGCAGGGAGCCCGACGTGGGACTCGATCCCAGGTCTCCAGGATCATGCCCTGGGCTGAAGGCGGCACTGAACCACTGGGCCACCGAGGCTGCCCTGGGATGTGATTATTATTAACAGTTGCTTTATTTTTATAGGCATTAACCATTATAGCTTATAAAAAAGCCTCCACAGACATATCCAGAAATTATATTTGGAGAAATCCAACATAATAGATTTTTTAAAGATTTCACACTAAAGTATGAAATGGTTTAGTTCAGACTAAAATATGAAGATGAGTAATTTTTTCAATGCAGACTACTGTGCTCAACCATCTGAACATGGAAATATCGAGCAGGTGTGTCCTATGCCATTTAGGAGTTGGAAGTTTTAACATTTGTCATCAGTTGGGTGGTTTTTCATTTCTGAAACTGAACTATTTTAAGTTTGTGTATTTATTACCTAGGTAAGTACTTAGGCACAATTGTGGGAACAGAGAAAGTGATTTCTGTGATTCTTGGGCTCAACTTATATATTCTTTGCTTAGATTTCATAATTGTTGAATAATTTTTCAAGTTTAGGAATGAAAAAAGTTTAAGGGATGGCTGACTTCTACAAACTTCTCAAGTGCATTTTGTTTCAGTTAAAACCTTGGAGATTAAAAGTCATCCTTTATGGATAGATAGCAGTTAAAAATATGTAACTGTGAGTTTTAGAGATTCCTCAGAACCTATCTTACCTAATAACCAGTGATTTATAATTTTGTTTTTGTTTTGTTTTGGGTACACAGGTTAATTCTTTTACTCTTTCCATTTACAAGAAACAGATTGTGGCATGTAGAAACCAGCTGAGCTTTGTTTCTTGGTTAATGGAACTACTTTGTATCCAGGTTCTCTGCAAATCTGAAAAGTGACTTTTCATTTATGATCCATTCCCAAAAGACTATTTAAATCCTACTTTGGTTTTCAATAGTCTTAATCCTTAAGAGTGAGAATGCAAACGAAGGTCACTGACAATTGACGATTCTTGTGACATGATTGTGGTGGAATGAATTGCATCTTAAAATATCCTAGAGAATGTTAAATGGTAAAGATAATATTTTTAAAGCGAACCAAAAAGTGGTCTGTCATGGAGATCATGACCCTCAACTTTTCTTGCCACTCCTTCCAGGTACCTGCCTTTTAAAAATCCCGTGACATGTTCCAGCATGTGGTCTTGTTGAGTCAGAACACACCAATCACTCTTTGCCTCTGCTTTTCCCCACCCCACAGAATGGTGCCATGATAATGGTGTGAACTACAAGATTGGCGAGAAGTGGGATCGTCAGGGGGAGAATGGCCAGATGATGAGCTGCACATGTCTTGGAAATGGAAAAGGAGAATTCAAGTGTGATCCTCGTACGTGCATTGCCACAGATCATTTTTAGTGCCTTATTAAGCACTCCCCCTTTTATTACGGAGCTGTAACTCTCATTCACAGAAATGATTGGAGACTTTAGGTCTCCTTGAGGAGTGAACACTGGGTTTGTTAATCTTTTGATTTGGGAAAGTGGAGACAAGCTTCAAAAATGAGCCGTGATTTAATGTTATTACAGGACACAGTAGCATTTTCCCGACCTGAGTGTTTTGACCATAATCTGCAGTGAAATATTGCAAGAAAGCTTTATGGGTCTTTAGATTCAACTTTTAAAATATGAACGTTTTCCACTTGATCAGATTTAGTTTTTGGAAGTGCTGCCCTGAGATCTGTCCAGCAGTACCTCTGTTACCAATGTATCCCATAAACATGTGGGATTTTGGCTGTGGTGATACGCATTTTGGAGAGAGACAGAACCCACCCCTATATAAAGGTGAAGTCTGTATTATTCTCAGCCTTACATGAGCTTCTGATTTGTGTCTCCGTGTAGATGAGGCAACGTGTTACGACGATGGGAAGACATACCATGTGGGAGAACAGTGGCAGAAGGAATATCTCGGTGCTATTTGCTCCTGCACATGCTTTGGAGGCCAGCGGGTAAGGCCAGCCTCCCTGCACAATTTAGATACTATAAAAGGAGGCTTCTGCACTGGTGATTAAGGGGTCAGCTTCCTGTCTGTATGCTGTACACAAAGGTATGGTGGTGTCCCTTAGGAAAGTTGAAATGCTTCATTTCCTGTGGGCACGTAGCTGCTAACATGAGGCTACTGTATACCCCTTCCCAGTTCTTCCATCTCCTTGGACGTCTCAGCTGCTCTCACATCTACTATTCTGAGGCTGTCTCTATTTTTCAGCAACTGAAGTGTTAAATGCTGGGTGGCGTTGGGCCTCTAGATCCATGATGGTGGATAAGGTGTCCCTGTGGCGTTGTTGTTAAATATTTTGAATAGCATCCTGGATCTAAGAAAATACCACTTCCTTATACCTTCTGTCAATCCAGTAATAGGTTCCAGCTACAGGTCTAGCACTGTGCTTGAGGAATATGGGACAGACAGAGGGATTGAGAAATGGTCCTGGCTGTTAATGATACAACTGAAGACATTAAATTAGCATACATTGGAAGTCAAGCTTAATTAAGTGAGTTTCTTAGTGGGTCTGACAAAGAGTTTTCAGGTAGGCTGGAATCAGCAAGAAACATTTCATGGAACAGCATACACTGGCTGGGGTTTCGGATGTTTAAAATAGGCTAAGACCAGAGTTAACGCATACCACCTGGGATGGGAAGGAGCGGGCATATGTGGGTTCTAGTGAGCCAGCCCTCTGCTCAGTGCTTGTGGTAACAAATCAGATGGGAAGAAGTGTGGGCCACTTATGAAAAGGCCTGGAAGCCTACTGTTTAAGCCAGAAGTTCTCAACCATTTCTAATCTGTGCCCTCCTTCACTATAATAAAAAAAATGCTGTGCTTTCCTCTAATGTTATTTGAAATTTCAAAATTAAATGACTCTTGTAACTCAAAAGAATGGAACATAACATGCTTTTTGTTTTCAGTGAAAACATATCCCCTCTGATAGCTCCTCACATTCTGATACATGAAGACCATGCTCCTTACCCCAGGGTAGGATTCACTGGTTGATGCCTTTGGCATTAGCCAATTGTAAGTGTCCAAGAAGAAAGGGAGGGAGTATGATGGAAAATGATTTTTAGGAAAAGTAATCTTGCAGCAGGGAAGGGTCTTCAAGGGTCTGGGTCTGCCCCCACCTGAGGACTGGGACAGCCCGAGGAAACTACTCTGATCTCGTTCCACCTCTAGTGGTTAGGTGGGGAGGGAGAGGCCCCCTATTCTGATAGAGAGAAGCTATGGAGGTGCTCTCTGTCTCTCATTAACACTTATAAAAGAGTGTGATGGTGGAACACTTCTGGTAAGTGACTGGTATAGAAATGTGTGATGAGAAGTGAGTTTGTAGGCTATGGTCTCGCTTTAGCACCTCCTCATTATTTATGCACATGAAACCTTTCATTTGTGACACCTGTTCTAAGAAAGTACCAAATGAGACACTTAAGACAGCAGTGGAAACTGTTACATTTTTATATGAAAGCAAGATTCAGTGATTCTATAAGTAGGTTTTTACCTGTATCATATTAGGTATCGTGAGGAATATGCTTTTATTTTATTTTTATTTTTTTATTTTTATTTTTTTAATTTTTTTTTTATGATAGTCACAGAGAGAGAGAGAGAGAGGCGCAGAGACACAGGCAGAGGGAGAAGCAGGCTCCATGCACCGGGAGCCCAATGTGGGATTTGATTCCGGGTCTCTAGGATCATGCCCTGGGCCAAAGGCAGGCGCCAAACCGCTGCGCCACCCAGGGATCCCGGAATATGCTTTTAAATGAGAAAGATGTCTGAAATATTTAAGTGACAGTATAAGACAGAAAGTGATTGTATTATTTAAGGTTCTTTTGGTTGTAAGAGGAAAGCTGGATTCAGGTTGGTTTAGGCTTTTAAAAGAAGACTCACATGACTGAAGAGTCCAGGATCTGCCCGCTGCAGGGCTGCCCCAGCAGTGGCCTTCAGAGTCTCTCACTCTCTCATGTGCTTTCTTCCTTTGTATTGGCTTTGTTTTCCAAAGGCTCCTGCTGATAGAAAGATGAATCTGTCAGCCCCATGTTTATCCCCTATAGGCCTTGGAGCAACAGTGAAAGAGAACATGTTTCCTCGCACTTTGAACAAAAATCTCAGAGAGAAGTCTTAGTGGTCCAGCTGGGTCCTGGTCCCCTCTTTCATCCCATGTCAAGCGATGGGAGTTTAAGAAGGAAGTGACGACAGAAGGAGCATGGCCAGGAGTTGCTCAGCTGTGGGACAGTCCCAAATCCACCAGCAGTTCAGTGTGGCTCTCCCGCTCTCTCTGAGCAAGTCACTCTTTGGGTCTGAGTTTCCTCCTATAAAATGAGGGTGTTTGGCCCTCTGCTCTCAACTCCCATTTAAAAAGCTCTAGGATTCTCAGAAAACTTCTCTGTGACTTCTAGTACAGAAAGCTTCTTAGGACATTGGGACTGGAACGAGACTTAGCCGGTGGGTGGGGTTTGAATAGGAAGAGAAAGGAGGACATTGCAGGAAAAGCATAAGTGGACAGGGGCAATTATAAGATATGAATAATACCCAAAATGTATTCTATAAGTTATAAATGCATAAAATCATCCTCAGAGCTTCCTTAGTGGTCAACTGCTCATACTTTGCCAGTTGGGTAAGACCTGAAACTCTTGGTTAACTCAAGCCCTAACTGTGATGTTCTCAGGTTACTGTAAACCCCATCTGACTTCATGCCTGTGTTCCCTCAGGGCTGGCGCTGTGACAACTGCCGCAGACCGGGGGCCGAACCCGGTCACGAAGGCTCCACCGGCCACTACAATCAGTACTCGCAAAGATACCATCAGAGAACAAACACTGTATGTGCACCTGCACCTTGAGTGTTTCTACCCTAAACGCGGTTAGATACCTAGTAGGGAGTCTCTTTCTGTAGGCAGCTCTCTTCTGAATGAACCCAATATTCTTTTTTTCTAAAAAAAAGTCTTAAATGCCTTGAGGAGGAGACTGTACCCTGTGACATAATGAAAGTTCAAATGTATGAAACTCTTGATTGAATATCTCCTCTTGCCTAGTTCATTGCTAAGTTCTTGAAGCTAGAGATACTCTCCTCTCTGTAAATAGTTGTCATAAAAACCTCCCCGCTTTTGTTCTGTACACTTTACGGGATTTTTTTTGGTAAATTTTGCTTCTATTTTAACAGTGCTGTTTTTTTTTTTCCTTTTTCTGTTTTAACAGAATGTCAACTGCCCAATTGAGTGCTTCATGCCTTTAGATGTACAGGCTGACAGAGAAGATTCCCGGGAGTAATATTTTCAACCCAGAGAAACAAGCATGGATCTCCGCCAAGGTCCATCCAAACTGGAGTGATGTTAGCAGACCCCATCTTAGAGTGTTTCTTTCTTAAGCCCTTTGCTCTGGAGTAACTTCTCCAGCTTCAGCTCAACTCACAGCTTCTCCAAGCATCACCCTGGGAGTGTTTTGAGACTTTTCTCATAAATGAGGGCAGTACATTCCTGTTTTGCTCCGAAGTATTCAGTACCGCTCAGTATTTTAAATGAAATGATTCTCACTTGTGATTTGGTTTGGGATCAATAGGGAAGCACAGGCACCAACCAACATATACAATGTATTGAAATGATTTTCTCAGAATTTGAAGTAGGAAAGTTACCCAAACACTTCTGCTTCCACTTAACTGGCCTGCAATATTGTAAGAATGGCATATCCTTGTTACTGTGATATTTAAAATATCCACAGTGTCCACCTTTTCCAAAAGATTCTAGTAATGATCTAGAAATATCTTTCTCTTATCTGTTATTTATCAATTTTTCCCAGTATTTTTATATGGAAAAAATTGTATTGAAGACATTTAGTATGCAGTTGATAAGAGGAATTTGGTATAATTATGGTTGGTGATTATTTTTTATACTGTATGTGCCAAAGCTTTACTACTGTGGAAAGACAACTGTTTAATAAAAGATTTACATTCCACAACTTGAACGTCGTGGCTTCTTTTTTTGCATAAAGAAATTTGGGGGAAAAGGAGAATCCCCATGAAGGTTTCTTTTCAGTTCAGCAAGCATTTGAAAACCTAAGATCTTGTACAGCTCTCTCCTTCTTGGAGATTTAAGTACAAAATTCTCCAAGTATCTCATACAAAAATGGATTCATTCTTGTCACTTCATCTTTTCAGTAATGGAACTGGTTTCCTATTCCTGCTTTCCTAGATTTTAGTGGACTCAAATATTTGTTGAACTTGCTAGCCAGGTCTTCAGAAGTGGGATTGAAAGAAACTTTCTTTCCCTATTCTTTTCCAAACATCATTCTTCTCTCCCTCCCTCTCCTTTTTTCCCTTCACTGAATAAACACCTATTCAAAGAGGCTACCTACAAGGAAGATAAAAAGAGGACAGAGATGTTAAGCTACTTGAATAGTACATCCTAGAGGATTTTCCTTGTAGGGAAATGGTGTGGTACAAGAACCCGAACCCCACTCATCTTGATTCCTGCCAGCTGACACTTTCTGGGTGCCCCAGCAGAATAGAGTTTGCAAACTCCTGATCGACAAAGGATATCTCCTTTTCGATTTAACTTTGGGGAAACAACAAAACTTTGAGATTAACTCTGGCATCTAGAATAGTAAATATTGTCACTGGAAATAGTTAATTTTTAGTTAGCAAATATTCGTAATTCATACTATACAAGATGTGGAAAATATTTCTTATTCACTGTTGTGTAATCAAAGAAAATATTTCCATAAGTATCTGTCGATGAGGGATGCCTGGCTGGCTCAGTGGTTGACCATTTGCCTTCAGCTCAGGGCGTGATCCCAGGGTCCTGGGATCAAGTCCCTCGTTGAGCTCCCCATGGGGACCCTGCTTCTCCCTCTGCCTATGTCCCTGTGTCTCTCATGAATAAATAAACAAAATCTTTAAAAAAAAAATGTCAGTGAATATTAAGACTAAATATAGAAAGAGATTTCCTCAGGGTTCATTTGTTATAAAAAAAAAATCTCACATTTGAATTGATTTAGTTTATAAAATGCCCTGACATTTAATATCTCACTGGGAGGAGGTTTTGCAGTCTAATTTTATAAAGAATGCAACTCAGATTAGTTTCCCTTAGCAAGACACAGACCCAAACCCTAGATTTCTGTTTAATATTCTTAATCATTGTTTTATTAGGGCAGTAATGACCAAGGTAGCAGCAGCTCTATGTTAAAAAAAAAAAAAAAAAAAAAAAGAAAGATACAGGAAGAGATTGTGGCACTGTTACATGACTGTCTCACATAAAGTGTCATCATTGGTCACTCAAGAGAAAATGTGCTTCAATATAAATCTACACACCATTTAAGATGCAGGCCTGAGGGAAAACAGGCTGGTCCTTCTGTCTTCATATATGAAGAGGGGGCCCCGGGGTACCATGCGGGTGAAGGTCTATACCTCGACTCCATCTTGCTTAAAAGCTTAAAAGTTTTGTATCTTAAAACATAAAAAGCAGCTATCAGTTGAGAATGTGTTTTGCACCACTTGCCTATCTGCAAACCTAGAACTATCTTTCCCAAATGTGAGTTTAAGTAAATCCGCTTGGACTATATTAATCAAATGAATAGCAATCCCTTTTGACAATTTATACTCTGAAATGGAAAAGACACGAGCTCTACATTTAAGATTTAAAAATACCACTTTTTCCAGAATGTCTGCTAGAGTCTCAAAAGAAATATATTCATCTTAAAATAAACTTTCAGTAGTGAATCAGTAACTGTATTTCAATAATAAGAACAAATTAAGCACATTTTATGTTTTGGCATCATAATGCAAGAATGGTAAAATTTTCTTTTTTACTATTTCTCAGCAAAATTGTTCAAACATGGGAACTAAGAGGATTTCCAAAGTTCTTTCACAGTTTTTACTGACTCGTGATACTTCTCCTGAGAATTCTTAAACAGGCCAGATTGAAAAGGCATAATTAAATGACCAATCTGTTTTCAGGCAAGAAATTGCCAAGTCAAGAAAAAAATCAGGTAAAATCAGATTTTAAAAAGAAAATTTGTAGATTTGAAGCTTTACTTTGCCTTGCTGCATTTGATTTGTAACAAAATTTGTGTATTTATATTGTTTTCAGCTGTAATGACCTAAGTGAATGATGCAAATTAATATGTATAATAATATCACTGTAAGTCTGTGGGGCACACTTTCCAAGGTAGTGAATAAAGAAATGATCACGTGGAAATTACAAGTATAGGAAATGACTTTTCTACTTAATTATATTTCCATTGAAAATTCTATTCCATTTCTAGTTGCATGAAACTCATTAAAGTGATTAAGGAACATCAAATGAGCACATTTAAATACTGAAATTGCTTCCTATTCAGTAAATTCCCATTACTGTGGTAGGGAAACTGGTAGGCTACAATTAAAAAATCCCATTTTCAGGAGATACATTTCAACCACTAAAAAAAAAAAAAAAAAAAATAAGAAGACCACTCCTGGGATTTCTCATATTTGGGAACATTTAAAGATAACCATAAAGGCTGATAAAGCAGAAGCCGTGCAAAGATGACCTTGCACTGCCGTGGATTTTTCTAAGAAAACTCTTTTTAAAGAGTATATGGTGCTCATATTTGAAATAAGAGCTGTTGTCATTGCTACATTGTCTCACTCCATATCTTCATTAAAATAAAAGAGATTAATTTGAATTCCAAACAAAAATCTATATATTAAAAAGGAAGGAAAGAAAATAGTACAATAAAGGAGCAGAGAAATGGTGCTTCCGCTGAAAGCCAAAAACAGAAATTCCTTTTTTAACATTTCTTAGTAGTAGGTATGATATTAAAGCATATTAATGATATTCTACATTTCCTTGAATTCCTTTTCACTTACTCTTTAGAGACATGTGGGTTTCAACAATATTAGCCAAATTTATCTCTGAAATAGCTCCTGTGTGGAGCCCCCAACGGCCCACAATTAGCACAGCTTGGAGGCTGTGGGAGGCAGCCAGCAGGTGATTGTTGGCAACCTGTACTCACGGGGGCCGGAATCCCATGTCCTGCACACTGCCCACCACGACAGACTCCTCTTAGATAAAATACAACGAAGGCTAAAGATTCTCCCTTGGTCTTTTCTTTTCTATCTTTGCATTAAGATACTTTGGAAACTACCATTTTGTTCCAGAAACAAACATTGCCTCTGCCAGCAAACCACTGGACAGGACTTTACAATGAAATCTACTGATCTGTGTAATTTAGCATTAGTTGTAAGATGCTGAGCCAAGTGCTGAAAAGCTATATTTGACTCAAAGACATGCTGCCTTGGTGGAGAAATGGAAACCCTCATACATTGCTAGTGGAGCAGTAAAATGGCCCAGCTGCTGTGGAAAACAGTTTGGTGGTTCTCCAAAAAGTTAACCCCAGAATTGCCATAGGATCGAGCAACTCCACTCCAAGGTATATACCCTGGAGAACTGAAAACATATGTTCACATAAAAACTTGGGATGCGGGATCCCTGGGTGGCGCAGTGGTTTAGCGCCTGCCTTTGGCCCAGGGCGTGATCCTGGAGACCCAGGATCGAATCCCACGTCAGGCTCCCGGTGCATGGAGCCTGCTTCTCCCTCTGCCTGTGTCTCTGCCTCTCTCTCTCTCTCTGTGACTATCATAAATAAATAAAAATTAAAAAAAAAGAAAAAAAAAAAACAAAAAACTTGGGATGCCTGTGTGGCTCAGCGGTTAAGCCTCTGTTTTTACCTTAGGGTGTAATCCCGGAGTTTCTGGATCTAGTCCCATATTGGGCTCCCTGCATGGAGCCTGCTTCTCCCTCTGCCCCTGTCTCTGCCTGCCTCTCTTTGTGTCTCTCATGAATAAACAAAATATATATTAAAAAAAAAACTTGTACACGTGTTCATCACACCACTATTCATAATAGCTAAAAGGTGGAAACAATCCAAATGTGTATTAACTTAGGATGAGATCAACAAAATGGGATATATCCATACAATGGAATACTATTTGTTAAAAGGAATGAAGTTCTGAAACATGCTACAACATGAACCTTGAAAATACTATGTTAAATGAGAGAAGTCGGGCACACAAGGCCACATAAGAGTCCATTTATATGAAGTGTCCAGAATAGGCAAACCAATACAGAGAGTAGATTAATGGGACAGGGGGAAGGAATAGAAAATAACTTCTAGTGGGGATGGGCTTCATTTTGGGGTGATGAAAATGTTATAGAACTAAGCAATGGTGATGGTGATATAGCTTTGTGAATATACAGCACTTAAAATCACTGACTTGTACATTAGGAAATAGTTAAAATGGTCAATTTTATGTTATGTGAATCTTATTTCAATAAAAAAAGAAGAAAATGCCACTTTATTTATAGAAAGTTTCTGTAATAACCTTTTATTTATTGATAAGATGTGAGGTGTGGGGAAACAGAGTAGATGGAAGGTTTAAAGAACTCAGAAATCTTTTGGCTACCTATTCAGAAACTGAAAAACATCTTCTACAAATATACACTATTTTTAAAGCAATTTCCATGCACTAATATCATCCTCCACTACCTTCCATATGCTTCCATATACACAAAAGCATTATGAATAATAACTATCATTTTTAAAAGATTATTTATTTATTTATTTATTTGTTTATTTATTTAATTTGATAGAGAGAGTACAAGCAGAAGGGGCAGGGAGAGGGAGAGAATCTCAAGCCGACTCTGTGCTGAGTGTAGAGACTGATACAGGAGTCCATCTTACAACCAACCATGAGATCACAGCCCAAGCTGAAATCAAGAGACACCTACCTAATCGTCTGTCCCACCCAGGGGACCCTAGCATTTTTCACAAATGGTATTTTTTATGTTCCAGGTGGTGTTCTAATAAGTGTTCTTACATACTTTGTCTCATCTACTTCTCATAATAACCCTACAGGGTGGGTACTGTTATCATTTTACAAACAGAAAAGTGAGGGAAAGGCTGAGTAGAACTGCCTAACATCACACAGCTCCTAAGTAGCAGAGTTGGGTCTTGAATCTGACAAACTAGTTTTGTGTGGTTTTAACCAGAAGTGCTTTCAACTGAGAGCTACTCACCCTCTTCAAGAGCAAATCCATTCCTATTTTATAGGTGAGGAAACAAACTGCAAGAGGTCAAACAACATGCCCAAGATCACACAACTGGTGAGAGGCAAAACATGTGATTATCATAAAAAGCACAAGGTAGTATTCTGGAGGGAAAAAATAGGAAAAAAATCCAGAACATACATACCAGTGGGTATGGGAAAATTATTTTCTTGACCTGGTTAGTGGTGACCTAGGTGTTTGTTTATAAATTAATCTTTAAACTGTAGGTGTTTTTTCTTTTTCTTAAGATTTTATTTATTTCTTTGAGAGAGAGGGAATGAGGGAGAAAGCACAAGAGGGGTAGGGTCAGAGGGAAGTAGACTCCTCACTGAGCAGGGAGCCTGATGTGGGGCTCAATCCCAGGACTCTGGGATCATGACCTGAGCCAAAGGCAGCTGTCTAACCAACTGAGCCATGCAAGTGCCCCGAACGATAGGGGTTTTATGCACTTTTCATAGCTATGATTCATTAGAATTTATTTTTTAAAATGGATTTGTGCCTAGTAGACCACATTATATACAGTTTCTACATGAGGAGAGATAAACTCAGGAGAGATGGCAAGAGATATGTGAGGTAAAGGTTAACAGAAACTTTGGAAAGCTTGTCTTAAGAAACAACAACAACAACAACAACAAAAAAAAAACCTAAGAGAAAATGTCTCTCTCATTCAACCCAGAACTGAAAGTCTAGGAACAATCTTATGGGAGTTTTGTGGGGTGGGAACGGGGAAATGTTCATTAAGCAGGTGGAAGTTCTTATTATGGGAGAAATACAGTTATAAATTTAAAGCAATAGTACAGCGGAAATAAAAAGTGGTTCAAGCTTTATAGGATGATATAAGCAGGGTCCAAAAATATCAATCACTGAAATGAATATAAATGAGCTGAATGCAAAGGTAAAGGCTGGCAAACTGCATTTAAAACAAAAACAGATTTCAGATATATCTGCACTTAAGGCATAAGAGCACCAAAGAATGAAAGAAGTAATAGACATATATAAACCAAAAAAGAGCTAGTCTCGCTATGTTTATATTATATAAAATAACTTTTTATATATTTTATCTAAGAAAAAATTTTTAGTAGGATTGGAGTTAGTACATAATAAAATCACTATGAAAAATAGTAACTTAATGCATGCAAGCACTTTTTTAGCTTCAAATATACATGAAGCACATTTATAAATCTGCAGGGAGAAACCAGTAAACTCATTTTCACAGGGGGAGGTTTCAATCCATCTTTCTCTACTGTTGATAGATTAAACTTAAAAATCATTAAACTACAACTATCAGTTTAAAAGAAATAAAGGAACAGAGGCACAAATGTAATAAAATGACATCACAGGAATGCAACAACGAAATTCAGATATTGGGAACTCTATGGAACCAAAACCCTGGTATCTTCAATAATTCACTGCAAAAAATAAATAAAAATTTAAAAAGAGGAATCAGTCAACTAAGAGACTTGAGATGCACCAGTCAAATGCAGTATGTGTCTCAGGCTTGGATCTTACTACTAACAAACTTGGGGGGGCGGGGGGGAGCTAATGTGGAAAGTGACTGAGTATTTGATATTAAGAATTGTTATGCCTTTTTAAAAAAAGATTTATTTATTTATTTGAGAGAGTGCAGGGAGAGGGGGAGATAAAGAGAATCTCAAGCAGACTCCCCACTGAGCCTGATGCAGGGCTTGATCCTAGGACCCTGAGATCATGATCTGAGTTGAAATCAAAAGCCAGAGAGTTACTTAACCGACTGAGTCACAAAGGTGCTGCAGAACTGGGATGACTTTTAATGTGATACTTGAAGTATGGTTATATATTTTTTTAAATACTTTATTTTCTAATACTTGTATTTATAGAAAAAATTGTGAAGATGGTAGAGTTCCCATATGCCCTATACTGTTTCTCCTTGTTAGAGTTAAGAAATCAACTGTGACTCACAATAGCTAAAACATACGTCATTCGTACTTTTGTTTTCCTGGTGACCTTCCTCTGTTCAAGCAGTCCATCCTGGAGCCATTATATTTAGTTGACATGTCTCAGTGTCTTCTAGACTGAGTTCCTCAGACTTCCCTTGCTTTTGAAGATCTTGAGTTTTCAGTACTGGTATTTTGTAAACTGTCCTTCAACTGGGTGTTGCCGGATGTTTCTCTTATGACTGAACTGGAGTTGTAGATTTTTGGGAAGACCACAGAGGTAAAGAGACAATTCCATTTGGAGGTACACATTACATACGTGACATGCTTATTTAACCCTCATCACCTGGCTGAGGTCCTGTTGGTCAGATCTCTCTGCTCTAGTTACTCCTTTATCCTAACCCTTTCCATGCTACATGCCTTGGAAAAAAGTCACTATGCAGTCTGCACTTAAGGGGTAGGGAGTTATGCTCATCTTCTTCAAAGTGGAGTATCTATATAAATTACTTAAAATTCTGCACAGATTTATTCTCCATTCATATATTCAATGATTCATTAGGACAGCCGTAAAATCATTGATTGGGTTATAATCCAACACTACATTACTTCACTGCTTAAGTGATTCCAGTTTTGGCTATTGGGAATTCTTTTGGTTTGCTCCTATGTCCTTTGACATACTCACATCATTGTGTGTCTATTTTTAAAGTACTTCCTTAATTTCTGGCACTGTAAAGCGCTCCAGTAGTCTTATCTCGTATTATTTCCTGTCCTAGTTAGTCCTAGAGTTAGCTATTTCTCTAAGGACTCCTGAATCCTTTTATTGGTGTGACATTAGAAACCACAAATTTGGCACTAGGTGTGCTCATTGCTACTGAGGTATCATTATTTCTTGGCCCTCTCAGCAGATAAGCATTATTATATATTTTAAAGAGTAAAATGCTACTTAAAATTTTTTTAGAGGTAACTTAAATATCTGCAGAAGAAATACCTATATTGTGCTTCACAATAATCAGTGTTGAGCAGTAAGTGGGGAAATAGTAGATAAAACTAGTGATCATGAGATGTATTTGGATGACAAGCAGTTTAACTAATTTGATTGTGTCCACCTCAAAACTTCCATAAAACGGCACTTTAAAAATTCAGAATACTATGTACCAACAATATTGAAAACTTAAGACAAAATGGTCAAATTCCTAGGAACAAAAAAACTACACTTTGCTAGAATTGACTGAAAAAAAACAAAACAAAACAAAAACTAAGAAGTGGAAACAGTGACTAGAAATTTTCCTATGATATTTATACGTGTTCCTGATTCCCTTATGGATAGAGTAGATTACATATATTTGACTAACCCTCCTACAGATAATTATGAACACAGGACAAAAATATTACAAAATCTCTTTGAAACCATTGGAGAGCAACCAAAAGGTGGTGGAAACCAGACAGGATCAACCTTGAAAGGTAAAGAAGGGTTATGTCAAGTCTCCACAAATTGATCTATGGATTTAATGCAATTCCAAATCAACATCCCAACAAATTCTTTCGTAGAAATAGACTAGTTTGTTCTAAAGATTATATGGAAGTACCAAAGCCCTGGAATAGCCAAAACAAGTTTTAAAAAGGATAAATATGAAGGACTCCCATTACCTTATTTCAAAATTTACTACAAAGATGCAATTTTCAAGTGTGGCACTGGTGTCAGGACAAATATAACTATGGAACGGAACAGAGTCCAGAAATAGACCCATTGCAAATAACGGTTAACTGACGAAATAAGCAATCCAATAGAGTTTTTTCAAATGATAATGAAACACCTACATAAGTGTATGGAAAGAAACTGAAATGAAATTTAACCCATATATCATACTAAGATTGAAACATTTCAAACAAACTGTAATAGTAAAAACCATAAATTGTCTACAGCAAAACCAAGAGTAAATCTTTATAATCTTTGGGTAGGTAGACAAAGACTTCAATGTTTAGGGATAAAGATTCAAAGATCATCATGGGAATCATGATGCTTTTGGGTAATTCTGGCTCAGGACTCTCAAGAGGTTGCAGCCAGATGTTGTCCAGGACTGGAGCTGGAGGAGCACTTCCAACACAGCTGGCTCACAGAGGTGGCAGGTAGTGTTGGCAAGATGGTTCCTGTCTTTGTGGACTGTTGCTTAAATGTCTTTACAACATGGTGTTCGCCAACCCCAGGGAAAATTACCCAAAAAATTCAGGCTGAAGTTCAATGACTTTTATGATCTTGCCTCAGAAATCAACAGTATTTTTATATTTTATTGGTTACACAATATTATGATGGAATGATAACCTTAAAAAAAAAAGACAACTTCAGAAACTTTGATTTTGGGAGGAGGTAGATTAAAGACAATAGAAAGAGAGGATCTCTATATTAAGATGAAAAATGACAAAAGGTTTTAGTTGGCCACCGGGATCATCTCTATCAACAGTCAAGGCCACATGTGCAGGGTACATGAGGGTACCATTCTGTCCTCATGCGGGTAGACACTGGCCTCCCTCTGGGTCCTACTTTGGGTAATAAGCCTGTAGATGGAATGCTGGGTCCACTTTTGAACAGCAAACATTGATTACATTTTTATGCACCTCCAGAGGAGACGAGAAGAGATTGTGGATGTTATGTGAAACATTTTATCTAACATGAAAGGAAGAGTATGTACTAGTATTTATTACTCATATATGGGATCAACAGAAAACTTACTCATCCCCTCTATGATTCTAGGTCCCACACTGCAATTTGCTGTTTGCTTAGAAAGTAGACAAGCTTTTTAGAACTCTGACTAAAAGAAAGGCTGCAGGAATGGAATCCCCATGAGAAAACCAGTGAGACTGCAGGATGCTTATGCTAGTTAACTCTAGGATCTGCTCAGTTTCTCTGGCTTACTTGATAGTTTTTAGATGTTTCACACAATGTTTTGGGGATGAGCTGAGCTCTAGGAGGCAGAATGTTCCCTGTATTTCGTAGACTCAAATATTTGTGGGTAATGTTTGTCATGCTAGAGAGCTTATAACTAAGAAATTCAATACAACCAAAAGCAAAGAATCCAAGATAACTAAGGCTTAATGTTTTATTTTTTAAAAAAGATATTGTCAAATATCACATGTGATTTTTCACCTACACATAAGCAAACCATAAAATACTATGCAATGAAATCAGTGATGAAAGAGCCGAAGGTTTGTATGAGCAAGGATTATTCCCAGTTCATCGCAAGCCTCAATCACAACTTTGTCAGCAGCAGAACCAGAAGGAGCAGCAATGTAGGCCACACCAC
Source organism: Canis lupus baileyi (assembly GCF_048164855.1). Lineage (NCBI taxonomy): Eukaryota > Metazoa > Chordata > Mammalia > Carnivora > Canidae > Canis > Canis lupus. The sequence goes on from NC_132873.1 coordinate 8,464,556, forward strand.
TCTGAGGGAAGAAGAGACACTGACTTTCAAAACACAATTTTATGTCAAGACATACAAAAATGAAAATCCCCCTCTAGAAAGCATAAGCTAACAATGATTCACAATGCAGACCGATTCACTCAGTTAAAACAGCAAAATAATAGGATCTGAGTTACTCGTACATCAAATGGAGAAGTAAAATAAATATTACTGATATATCACACTGCCCTAACTTGAATATAAAACTCAAAACTTAAACCAAAGCAGGATTCTAAAATAGTTTTTACATGATAATCAATTCTATGTAAATGCACATCAATACCACACTTACCCTTTTAGCTCTGTCTACATTATCCCTGAAAGGAAAGAAGGCGTCAGAGCTGATAGAAACTTCACTAAGTTTGTCCACCCATTCCTTCTTCTCTGTTTCAGTTAATAATTCAGGGACTTCCTCAAACAATGCCTTCCACTTTATCAAATCTTCATCCTATGAGTAGGGAGGATGGAAAGAGGAGAGAAAGATTTTGGACATGACCTTTAGTACTTTTTGATGCAAATCAGAATGCCAGAAAGCAGTTGGGCATTTCTCCCAGGATTTAATTACAATGGCTCATTCCAGTTTACATCTCTAGAATCTTTTTTTTTTATGTTTTAACATTTCATTAAAGAAGAGTAATTCTAAGTGTACTAAACAAAGATTATACCACTTACTTTGTGAATCAGTTTATTTTAAATATATTTTGGTTTTTAATCTCTGCCTAAGTTAGATCTATTACTTTATATTCTTGTGTCAAAGCAAGCAAACAGATGATGATGGATGTTCTAGAACTATATTTACACAGCCTCAAGTCTATAGTCAGTCTTAACAGATGAATCAAGGTATGATTCATGGTATTCATATTTTTTAAAACGTGCTTCTATTTTGGATGGTATTTTGGCAAAACAATGTACTTTTAACTCCTGTTCACATACATATAAAGCTTCTTCCAGAACTATGAACAGGATTTTGCTAGGTAATATTAAATAGGCAAATACAAATACTAAAGTAGAAAAGAGAATGGCTTATGTGTTAAGTACCTTATGGTTATAAGGCACACTCTTCAGGGACACTTATTAGGTCATGGATTCCTGTCCTTGAACTTGTAAGACAAGGTAGTGTGGTCCACTCACCCCCTCAGAAGACCCATCTAGAGTCTGATTACCAGACTTCTTTCATTTTCCATACAGGATTAAGCATTTGCTATGTCCAAAAATGGGGCTAATTTCTCTATTTTTGGGCTACTTGATAGCTGTAATTTTATGGCTCTTATAATGCCTTTTTCAAAATAGAAAATATTAGAGAACATGAAATGTAACAAAAATTATCAAAGGCAATGGTACAAAATGTGGGGAGAAGACACTGGTTACCTGCTATCAGACAACTGTATTTCATGCTGCATACACACCTATCATGTAGCAAGCATCATCAATGCTTGGCGCTTGGCACTAACCTCAGGATAGGTGAAAACATAGTCCCTGTCACCAAACGCTTAAAAATCAACAGGGGAAATACAACATATAAAACTAAACCAATGGTTATAATTTAAAAAGACAAGGAAGGTCTGTGGTGTCAGAAGGGATTAAGAAATGTAAAGAAGGTTAAAGATAGAAGACAATAAAGAATTGTTAAGAATGTAAAATTATAGACAATTAAAATTTTAAGAAAAATACCATTTTCTCTCAGTGATGAAGGTAAAGTCTGTTACAGAAACAGGTAAGCACACCAATATACTCCACCCACAAACCCAATGATAAGACTTTTACCTCGCCAATCGTTCCAGTAACATACTGATCAATGGCATTGGAGATTTCTGCTCTCTTCACTCCAGTTTTAAACTTCATTGAAAGCACTTGTGGATGATGTCTAAGCCACCAACAGTTTGCCTTATCCCCTGCAAGGCGTGTGCAGTGAATTCGAGATTGCTGTCCTGCTCCAATGCCAATAACCTGAAGTAGATGAACATTAGATGAATATCTCTTCCAACAACGTATTTTTCTTAACAGATCTTTGGTGTATATATTCCCCCAAATTTAGCAGTTTTGTGGAAAAAAATATGAGGCCAAAATACAAATTAATTTTAAGTCATTATATTTTATAGAAATTTATAACTGCTATTTTTACATTTTACCTCTTCTGTGACATCTGAACTATGGCTACTAATACTGTGGAAGTTTATAGAACTCTGGGATATCAGTAATGAGGCAGGTTTAGTGGACTTTCTTAGAACCAGAGTCAAAGGAGACCAGTAACCACAATCTCCCAAGTTTCCATTATTAGAGACAAGCTGTCTTTTAACAATCGACAATCAACTAAAATACTGAATTTCAAAGTATCTTCCAAGGCATATGCTAATTAATATCCACACTTTTCCTCCCCCACTTATGGGCCAAATAATTTAACAGATGCCAAGAGAAGTGCTCAAGACACTGTGAGAAGGGTTCCCACTGCTGCTGAAGCTATGGCAAAACCAGAACCAGGTTAGTTCAGAGTTAGGAGAGGCCCCAGTGATAAGCTAGCTCAGACCTGCATTCTATGGCTTAATGCACTAGGAAACAAGTTAAATATCTTGCTTAATGTAAGCAAGAAATGTTCAGCATCTTCATTGTGGCCGTGTTCATGTAGCTACATAATTTGGGAAAACTGCTCACAACTTGATAAAGAGTGAATTTTATAAATATATATAAATTACATCTTAGTAAACCGGATTTTAAAAGATCACATTAACTTGCATTCTGCCAATTCTTAGTAACCTTAAAAATACACATAAAAATACCCAACAAGCTGCAAATCATGGAATAATGGGTGGCAGTACTATCTCTTACTCTCTTTTCACTGGAAATACCACACTACTCAGGAGGAGGGGAGCGAATAAACTAGTTTTATAGCAGCTATTAGAGTCCCACCAATCCAAATATGTCAACTCAGTCTGAGCAAGAAGCAATACGACCAATTTTAATATGTCATTCCAAAGATAGTTTGTTGTCACTGCTGGCTTTAACAGTGCCCCATGATACTGAGTAAATACTGATAAACCCAGAAGAGAAAGACTGAGCAGATTTTCCTTTTCAAGCAGCCTAGGACCTGAGGGATGAACAACATTTTGTAAAATGACAGTCTGTCCAAAGTGTGTCCGAGCGCTTGGTTACCTGGCCATTCTTGGCATAGCACACGGAGTTAGACTGCGTGTACTTCACAGCAATGGTGGCTACAATGAGGTCTCTGAGTGCAGACTCTGGCAACTGAAAAAACAGAGGATGGTCAATTGCAACAGACTTTTGTAACTCTAAGTATCTTACGTGTTGTTTATTTAAACAGACCCATAATGTAGTTGTATCCTTCAAATGACAAGATGAAATGAATTCATAAAAAATTCTACTGTGTTTTACTGAAAAAACCCAATCAATAATCAACATACTTGTCATGGAACTCAGCAGTGCCTAATGCATCACAGACTCAGACTAATGCCATCTGTAGCTTAAGCCTGTTTACGCGGCATACTAGTGATGACATACCATATCTACTACCCCAAACTGACAAATACCTTCTTAACCACAGAACAAAAAAACATACATGAAAACATGATAAAATTTATGATCAGAAAAAACATCGAGAATAGTTTTCGGACATCACAAACAACTGTGATGTCCATACACAGCCAAGGCCATTCAGGAAAAAAAAAAATTAAAATCATTTTCTGCATTGTCTACAAAGTTTCAGGTAGAAACTATTCAAACATACTTGTAAACTACCAGTCCAAACAGAATAAAACAATTGTAGCAAAAAATATCACTATGTTTAATAAAAAGAACAAATATAAACTGAAAAAAGGATGATCTAATATAGATATGCTAAGTGGACAAAGGCTATAAGCAGCAGCTAACTGATCAATTAGCTACGTAAGTGAAAACCTGATAAATCAGACTTCATCAAAATGAAAACTTCTATTCTTGCAAAAGACCCTGTATTAAGAGGATAAAAAGACAAGCTACAAACTGGGAGAAAATATCTGTAAACCACGTATCCAAAAAATAACTAGTATCTAAAATATGTAAACACCTCTCAAAACTTAGTGACAAAAGCAATCTAATTAGAAAATGGGCAAAAGACACGAAGAAACGTTTCACTTAAAAGGATATACAGATGGCAAATAAATTATGAAAAAACACGCATCATTAGCCATTAGAAAATTCTAACTAAAATCATACCTAACTAATGAAAGGAGACAACATTAAAAGGTAGTAAGGATGCAGAGACCTGGATCACTCATATGTTGCTGGTGCAGAATGTAAAATGGCACAGGCTCTCTGGAAAATAGTCTGGCAGTTTAAAAAACTAAATATGCAATTGTGATACTACCCAGCAGCCACCAATTACACTCCTGGGTCTTTGTAACAGAGAAATGAAAACTTAAGTTCACATAAAAACCCATTCATGAATGTACCCTGAATAAAAATTATGAAAGGGGGAAAAGATTAGAGGTCACTCAAGGTTAAGGAGGGGGTGGAAGCAGGGCAGAAGTCAGTGTGATTCATGAGGAAATCTCATGGTCATGGAAATTTCTTTCTGTCCCTCGACTGTATCGGTATCATTAGCATGTACTAGAAAAAGCAGGAAACTACTACCAGGGGAAATGGGGCAAAGAGTACATGGGAATTCCTAACAGTGCAGGTGAATCTGCAATTTTTATCTCAAAATTAAAAACAATTAAAAAACAAGGTTAGAATTTAAGAGTTTATTATTCCAAGACAGTATTAATGTAGTTTATACTTTCCTATTTGTATCTGTTGAGTCACAAAATATACATTTTATTCTTTTGGTTCTAAGAAAGATTAACATAACCCAGCTTCCCTACAGGTCTGCCTTGAAATGTAACCCTGGTATTCTGAGTAAGGATTGAGGAGTACAAGACATTTCATGAGGTGGGGATGGGAGTGAGGGAATCCAGTCATATAAACATAACACAAATAGTTAAAACAAATTAAAGCATGATTTAAGAAAAATGGAAGAGGAAATAATTCAAGCATGATCACCAATGCTTATTAAAATACACTCCTGCTTCTCTCCCACTGTTCTAAACCTAAAAGGATTTTGAGGCTGACATGTTAACAAAACGCTGTTTTAAAAGAAGAGGGGGAACATAAATATAAAACTATCACTCTTATGCTTGAGTTTCTAAATTTCTAAATAAAAATACACATGAAACAAGTAGAGAGGAATTTAGATAAAACATGAATTAAAACCATATCTCCTTTCTTGGAAAAAAACATCCAAGTTAGCACAGCCAGGGCACAAAACCTTTCAGGGGCTAAATTATTGATCAGTCCAATACCTATTAACCTACAAGGAAAACTTACAAAAGTAAAAGCCTCAAGAGTTAGGCAGACCTGTCAACACAGGTACCATGGAATCTAGGTCAATACTAACTAGCCAGATTAATAAAGAAATACAACAACAAAAAAACCCCACCTCATGTTACTGTTAGCTGCTTACGTAAGTAATGTTGGAAACAATGTTTCCACCTGAAAATCCCAGTACTTTATAGCCTTGACCAAAGGAGCAGACTGCATAGAATTTAAAGGTATTTCTACACATGACACCTACCTACTGTGTTCCTTTATTTCAGGGCACCATTAATTTTCAAAAATAAAAATGGAGGAGTATCTACTAAATCAACAAAGATCACATCCTCATTACCATATACTTATTAACAGACTGAACTCTTCCAATAAAGGTTTTAAAGCTTATTTTTAGCAATTCTACTTAAATCCTCAGGTGTCACATCTGGGAACAGCCGCATCTCCTCATGTTCTATTTCTGTTACAAGGAAGGACTTAAGCGACTAAACCTTTTCCAGGAACAAACAGAAAAACTCAACACTAAGGTAGTAAAATAGCAAATACTGAGAGACAAAGATCCCAGAGATAAAGGAAGTAGAAGAATTGAGTGTGACCATCTATGGTTTTTGCCTCAAGGTATTTTCCAAGTTACAAGGCAATAAGCTAAATGGTAAAAGGGACACTAAACACCCGGTGCTTTCAGCAGGACAGGAGTGGACAATGAACAGACAGACCAGTCCTCACAAAGACTCAAGCCCAAATTCAAATCCTGCCAGAATAAAGACCATCTGACTTCCACCTGATTTGCCTGCCAAAAGTAGAAGTCAGTTCTTTTTAGAGGGAAAAAAAAAATACCATCCAGACACTAAAAATACGTGTACAGTTTTTTCACATTAAATGCCCAGCATTTAATAAAAAATACCAGATGTATCAGCAGATAAGACCACAAAACACTGTAGTCACACATCTTAACTACTAGGGGGGAAAAAAAGAGCCAAAAAGAGCCAATGTTAGAACCAGCAAAAAAAAAAAACTTCAAAACTGAAGTTCCAAATAAGAGATTTCAGAAAATAAATACTAGCTCATCTGTTTCCATGTTATGAAACCTTGGGCAAATTTCTTTTTTTTTTTTTTTTTAAAGATTTTATTTATTTATTCATAGAGACACAGAGACAGAATGAGAGGCAGAAACACAGGTAGAGGGAGAAGCAGGCTTCATCCAGAGAGCCCGATGTGGGATTCGATCCAGGGTCTCCAAGATCACTAAACCGCTGCGCCACCGGGCTGCCCTTGGGCAAATTTCTTAACTGTAACTTAGGTCATAGTTTTGTGATCTTTACAATAGAGATGAGTGCTCGCTTCGGCAGCACATAGACAACAGAGATGATAGTAGTCACTCACTCCCAGTATCCAGAGTGCTATGCATATTAAATGACAGAATACACTTATGTAAATGAAAAAGAATCATGCTATCACTCCAGGGATATGTCCTTCCTAAAGGATGACAGACAGCACCAGAGCAAAAATATGACCACAAAAAATGGTGATCATAGCACTGAAAATGGAAACAAAATATCGTAATACATCTATACACAGATTGCCACGTGGACTTTCAGATGAAGGTGTGGTTCCATATTTATTTAACTAGAAGCCTATTTGTAGCTTAGCACAGGGAATAAAGGCAAGTCAGAGAACAGAATTATGAAAGACATGATTCCACTTATATAGAATTGAAGATAAATGCCTCTATGTATGTACATACGCACAGAAGCTTCTGGTATGGTCATTTCTTCTTTTTTTAAGCTCTCAAACTTATCTGATAACTCAAAGATGAGCTAGACATTTGCAGATCAACCAGTTTTGAATATGAGTCTTAGTAAATGCATAATCTTATACATATTAAAAACAAAGTTACTGAATTACTAGCATTCAGAGATTTTCAAACTTACATCTTTATTCTTGGTCACAATGTTGCTAAATAATGACCTGTCAATGACACCATTATTTCTCTTCTGACTTAAACGAAGACCAAAGAGAGTTCGAACTTCGTTTTCATCTGGATTGTAAGACTGATCCATCTAAAATGCAAATTTAGAGTCAAAAGTAAAACATCTACAATCTTCAACATTTTTCACCTAACTCATGTCCAAAAAAAAAAAAAATAAATAATCATTAGAGCACGGTCATATGCATTTTTTCTAATTTAGGCATGTGTAAGATCACTTTAGTATAGGTATAATAGATGGCCACACACCAGTACTTTTTTCCTTTTTAAAGATTGTATTTATTTATTCGAGAGAAAGGGCGGTGGGGGGGGGGGGGGAGGCAACAACATAGGCAGAGGGAGAAGCAGGCTCCATGCCAGGAACCTGACTTTGGCTTCATCCCTGGTCTCCAGGATCACACCCTGGGCTGAAGGCGGTGCTAAACCGCTGAGCCACCCAGGCTGCCCGCACCAGTATTTTGTTCTAAAAAATTTTATAGGTTTTGCAACTCTGTGTTGTTTTGTAACAGCAAACATATTAAAACCAATGATTCTCGTGATAGCATTTCTGGCTATACTAACTGAAAGCACTATGGAAAAAAGTTAGATTTCCTTAAAAAAAAAAAAAAAAAAACAGGTAGTGGCATAAAAAATAAATTCTAATTCTGCCTTCTTTCTAATAACGTATTATAAAAAATACAGAGGTAACACTTGATCTAAAAGGTTAAAAGGGGGAAAGCAGCATTTGGAGTCGAAGTCTTTGTTATTTGAAAGGAATATATGTCTTTTTTGGGTTTGTTTTTATTTTAAGTAATCTTTACACCCAACATGCAGATTGAATTCACAACTCTGATCCTGATATCAAGAGTCACCGACTCTACTAACTGAACCAGTCAGGCACTCCAGGAATATATGTGATTTGTTGCTATCTTCCTCTCACAAAATTTGAACTGGAAAGATATTAAGATGTAAAAATCATCTGTAAAGGCCACTCTCTCTGTAGATATTTTCCTAAACTCGACAGTATCTCTTCATTTATCCTTTGAATGACCTTTGCCTTAGAAAGCACTGAATTAGAATTTCCATTATATGGAGTTAGGATTCCACAAATTTTTTGACATCAACACTTTCTGTAAAATGGTATTATGAATTTCTATTTAACTCAAAGAACTCTTTGCTTTATTCATGTACAATTTTAGACTATGAGCTAGTTCCTAATAGATAAAAGCTAGTATAAATCACTAGGGAAAAATTTCAACAATTAGAAAAACAGGCAAAGAATATGGTCAAATACTTCATAAAAGGGAACTGAAAATAATCTTAAATATGAAAAGATGTTCTTTACCCCACATATAAAGCTGCAATGAGAAGTCATTTTTATCTATCATATTGATCAGATGAAAAAATTAAAGAACACAATGCTGGCAAAGGTATTAGAAACTGGCACCCTTCACATGCCCATTAAAACACAAAATCTGTTGGAACAACCTCAAAGGGGAACAGGACCTATCAAAACTACTAATACACACCAACCATGACCTGCTCCTAAGCTCACTGCGGTTTTGTGTACTAGCTAAGGATTGGTGACTGGCTACAGAAGCCACACAGACGTGGAGTAAACTTCCAGGACGGTTAAACTATGTGCATTTGTGTCAGTGGGAAAAAACAACAACAAAAAAGAGATAAAATTTTGCTGGAAAGTATCAACTATTTCAGGAAGGACGACCAAGAAATTTAAAATATTACTTTTTAAAGTAATAGAAGGGAAGGTTGGGGAGACTTCACAAATAACAGTTAATACCTTTTGAACAGGAGAAACCATACATATGTATTAACTACTTCCTTAAAAATTTTAAATTTAAAACTAAGAGAGTCAAGAAGCTCTCTCCCCTCATCCAAAACCCAAAAATCAACAGAAAGGAAAAAATAAATTTGGGATTAAGAATTAAAGAAACCTCAGCAAAGAAAGATAAATTAAAAGTTTCTAACCATAAACACTAATTATGGGGGAAAAGAAACACAAACTAAAAAAGCAAATTACTATTTAAACATGAATTAAACTAACCTGAAGAACACAGTAGTTCCCATTTTTCTTTTTAGAAAGTATTTTCAAAGCTTCATCTTCATAGCCTGGGGCAACAATACCATCAGATACCTGTAATTACATAAAACAATTTGTACTTTCAAAAATTAAGGAACGCTTGTTAAGCAATCGAAACACAATTATCTATCTTAATGCAGCAGCATTTTCTAGTTTCTACTTCCAACAGACAATGCTAACATCTAAACTCGGAAAAGCCTACATTCGAATACAGCTTTGCACAGCTAACCTTATCTCATTTGTTATCCTTTCAGTTTTACTAAAAATATACAAATGATTCACTCTAATACATGTACCTTAGGAAGAAAAATGATTTTTCACTATTCTGTTAAGGGAGTGGTGTTTTGCACTAGAAAGAACATGTTCTAGTTCCTACCAGGTAAAATTTTTTACCCTACCAGGCAAAATGACCTTAGGCAAAGCAAGTTCCACTAGAGCAAGACACGGGGCTCAGATTACATCTCTGCTAATAACCTTAGGCAAGGCGAGTAAGTCAACAGCAAGTCAAAGGGATCAGGTTTAACATCTGACAAGAAGAGTCATAGTTCATCCTACAAAGCCTTGTGCTATAACATAAAATGCAGCAGGTCAGCTCTACTGCGAGTGGGGACGGTAGTGGTCATGGGAAGAATCCCTAAAGCAACTAAATATTCTCAAGGCCACGTAGCCTTCATCTCTACCTATCTGTTTTCCTTCCAAGCTAATCTGAGCTACCTTCTTTTCTTTCTGTCTCCTCACTTAAAATCTCACCTTTCTGGAATGCCTGCTTGGTATTCAACTGATGGGGGTTAGCTTTTCAGAGTAGTTTATAATCTTCCCTTACACATCTCTTTTGTTACAGACCTACAGAGGTTTATAGGAAGGTTCATTATTACATCAATCAAGAGCGTATCCTATGATCTTTAGAAACAATAACTGGCATTAAGATAATGACTACTAGATAACATAAAAGGACTAAGTATGGGGATCCCTGGGTGGCGCAGCGGTTTGGCGCCTGCCTTTGGCCCGGGGCGCGATCCTGGAGACCCGGGATCGAATCCCACATCAGGCTCCCGGTGCATGGAGCCTGCTTCTCCCTCCTCCTGTATCGCTGCCTCTCTCTCTCTTTCTCTCTATCATGAATAAATAAATAAATCTTTAAAAAAAAAAAAAAAAAGGACTAAGTATGTAAGTTAAAACCTAATAGCAAAATATCCATTTGAAATATTCATTAATCTCAAAATTACAATTCAGTCAAGGATTCATGTTCTACATAAAATATGAACATTCTAAACGATAAAAACTTAACCAACTTACAGATGGCGTTAATAAATATAAATTACGGTTTCAACAAACACTATGAATAAATAGAGCTTTACTCAGTTATGAATGGATCAATATATGTGAATGTCCACTAACCTCTCTGGAGATAATTTTGGCAGTAGGGACATCACAGATATCAGATAATGCGATAAAGTCACCAAATGAGGACATCCTATCAGCCCCTGCAAAAAAAAATTAAAATGAGGTATGTATCACAAATACCCTTAACTCAGAAAGATGTTTAAAAAAACCCCTAAGGCGATCATAAAAAATCCATTTCTCTAAATCTAACTTTATTATGTAAGATCTAAATAATAGATTAATAAGTCATTTAACTGAAATAATCGTAACAAAGTATTCTTTAGTTTTACCCTCTAACAAAGTGTTTGGCAAACTTTTTCTGGAAGGGCCTGATAGCAAATATTTTTTAAGTTTTATAGGTACCTAGTCTGTTATACCTATTCAGCTCTGCAGTTGTAGAAATCAGTCACATCAACAAAGGAACATGGCCCTGTTTCAAACACACTGTATTTACAAAAACAGGTGGCAGGCTGGATTTATTTAGCGCATGCACCATAGTATGCTAGATGCTAGAAGGTCAATTGTGCTATCAAGTTTCTCTATGATCTTCCAAAAATGTTACAATATTCACAGGTTATTAACCTCATGAATTAGATATTTCTAAAACATATAGAATACAACTCTAACCAAATTCAGTGTAGTTAAAATAACCATATGATTTTACTCATATATTAATAAACAATACAAATGCATTCAATAGCCTAATGTGAAATTAGATGCACCAAATTCCACCTGTGTTTCCATTTATTACATGAAAATACGAACACATACTTTTGTAAACAAACTTATTCCAAGGCACCCAGAGTCATTCCTAAGTATTAATAAAAAAACAAGATAATTTGAAATCTGAAACAAAGATTATTACTACTTTATCTATTTAGGATAAAATACTTTTTTCTCCTTCAAAAACAAAGAAACAAGAACTTCATTACTGTTCTGACCTCTTGCTCTTGCATATGCAGTTGATATGGGTGTAAGGGTTTTATACAGATCATAGACCATGCAGACTTTGGCCTCATCTTCACTGAGTGGAATTCCAACAGCAGCACCTGATATAGAAAACCATAAAATAAATCCCCAAGTCTCAAGTTACTACTTGTCCTCTCCTAAATCAAGACAACATTTTTCTTAACATCTAGTCTATGCGGCATAATTTCTGGTGCCTGTGCCAAATTAAACAAAACATCTGGCTAGATAATTAGACACCAAAAATATAGTTGCAGGGGAGAGGGCAAATGGAATCTTTTCTCTCTGGCTTCTGAAAAGAACCACTGTATGAGTCAGCCAGCACCATGCATGTGTATGAAGCTAGTTTACTTCATTAAGGACTCTCGATCTCCACCCTGCTTGATACCACATACCATTTATTTCCTCCCTGTTTACATTAATATCAAAAGTAAATATCAAAGAATTATGTGTTAAGAGTTGACATAGAAGCAAAAAAGTATCTCATACAACGGGTATAAAAAGTTACAGATAAGGTGTCAATTCCATTTTCAACCATGTAGAAAAATATTCAGGCATACTGCATTAAGCCATTTTACTTTATTTTTTACACGTTTCTAACGCAAAAAAAAGTGATTTTCTCACAGTAATGTCATACAATTACATATATAAAAAACATGTACATGTTATTACCAGATTTTGTCCTATTACACTAAAACTGTTAACAGACTTCACAAAAGCAGTTTGAAACTTTAGAAAATGTCTATATTCACATTAGAACATGCCGATTTTTTCCAAAATAAAAAAACTGCATCTTGAACAGATTCAGAGCATTCTAGAGAGTAATGCTTTTTTACCTGCTGGGCTGACATGTTTGAAAGAGGCAGCGGCTGGAATGTCTAAAGCTTCTTTGAGTTCCTTCACCAGCTGCCAGGCATTCAAAGCATCGCACAAGTTTATAAATCCAGGGGCTCCATTTAGAACTACATATAGAAACATATATATAACACATTACCAAGCAGGATCAATAAAATCAGATATATGTAACATTTCTGAAAAAAAAAAATACGTAAAGGCTGCACAAATGTTTTCAGAGGAGTATAATTAAAAGGCAAACACATATACACAAACATAAAAAAGAACCTGATGAAAAAAGAACAAAATACTAGAGCCTAAGCCTGCCTCACAAACAAGCAAACAAAAACTCAAACCACATACACACACTCACATACATAATGCTACTGGAGAAACCAAATCCAGCCAATCTAGAAATAAACCAATAGAGAATTCAGGAATGACAAGACCAGTGATCACCAGGGATCTACTTCAGTACAGAAGTAAGATAATATAGTCACGGCAATTACAGAGATAGTATAAAATCTAAGTTATAAACCTTGTCAACATAAGAACATTATTACAAACTAATTCAAGAGCTGTGGGTGGGAGAAAACAAGGGAAAAAATGCATTGGATTTTTCCTCTTTCATACCAGACTCACTAGGCTCTGCTTAAAGTTGAAATGTAGTTAGAAGGATTACAACTCCCAAAGTTTCTCATTGCCTATTTTCTTAACAATGGCAGGATTTTTTTTTTTTTTTTAGGGGCTATTATCTCTTGTGAATAAATTATAATCTGCACTTACAAAAAAAAAATGGTGACCATTTTTTTAATACAATTGCATTTTCTTGTGTTATCTTGGATGGCACATACTTTTAAAAATAAACTTCAACAAGTATTTACTGAGTGCCTACCACAGTGTTAGGACTGTGCTAGGTACTGGGGATATTATCAATGAATAAACTAGCCCCTCCCACAAAGAGCTTACAGGAAAGACAGAAAAACAAAACAGGCAATTAATTGTAAACAATAAAAGAAAATATTAGGTATTTATACAAATGAGTTGAAAACATGTCCACAGAAAAACCTGTACTTGAATGTTTTTAGCAGCTTTATTCATAGTTAAAAACAGTCTATTTCTGTTGTCTTTCAAGAGGTAAATGGATAAACCAACTAGAATATATCTATATACAATGCACTATTATTAAATAACAAAAAGAAATGTGCTTTCAAGCCACCAAAACCATGGAGGAACCTCAAATGCATATTGTTAAGTGAAACAAGCCAGCATGAAAGGCTATATACTATAGGATTACAACCTTATGATGCTATGGAAACAGTAAAAGTATGTGGCTGCAGGAGTCAGGAAGCTAGAATGCAGGGAATTTTTAGGTGATAAAGCTATTCTGCATGATACTGTCAAGGTGGATACATGACACTATACATGTCAAAACCCAAAGAATATACAACACGAAGAGTGAGTCCTAATGTAAACGATGGATTTTAGTTAATAATAATGAATCACTACTGGTTCATCAATTTCAACAAATGTACATTTTTAAGTAATGGAAGATATTAAAAGGGGAAACTAGAGAGAGGAGACTTCAGAGGGAGGGGATGTCTAGGAACTCTACTTTCTGAGAGATTTCTCTGTAAATGTAAAACTACTTTATAAAATAAAGTCTAAAAAAATAAAAAATAAAATAAAATAAAATAAAGTCTATTAAAAAAACAAAATAAGGATGCACCTTGGTGCCTCAGTTAAGCGTCAAACTTTTAAAAAATTTTTATTTAAATTCAATTTAACATATACCGTATTACTAGTTTCAGAGATAGAATTTAGTGACTTATCAGTGCATAGAAGACCCAGTGCTCACTGTATCACATGCCCACCTTAACGCCCATCACGTGGTTACCCTGTGCCCTACCCACCTCCCCTCCAGCAATCCTGTTTTCCAGAGTTAAGTCTCTTATGGTTTGCCTCCCTCTGTTTTCTTTTCTCATTTTTCTATCCCTTCATCTATGTTCATCCACTTTGTTTCTTAAATTCCACAAGTAAAATCATATGGTATTTGTCTTTTTCTGATTTCACTTAGCATAATACCCTTTAGTTCCATCCACGTTGTTGCAAATAGCATTTCATTCTATAGCTATAAAAAATAGCTAAGTAATATTCCACTGTACGTATACAGTGTTTAACTCATGATTTTGGCATAGGTCATGATCTCAGGATCATGGGATCAAACCCTGCATCAGGTTCCACACTCAGTGGGGAGTCTGCTTCTTTCTCCCTCTCTCCCCTTCTGCCCCTCCCTCTGCTCATACTCTCTTTCTCCAAAATAAATAAGTCTTAAAAAGAAAAGCACCTAAAAAACAGGTATCTTGACCAATATGAATGAAAGAGTTTTGAAAAAGAAAAACATGAAATTACATATAAGTATTTCTTGCCTCAGAATCTAAATGGGAAACATTATAAGAAAACGTAAAATAGTAATTTCTTATTTTAAGAAATTCTAAAAGTAAAAATCATACAAAATGTCAAGTTTCTAACTATTCATTCAATAGAGACTTAGAGAACATGTCAAGCAATATTCTAAGTACTGAGGATGCAGCAATGAACAAAGACAAGGTCTCTGCTCTCAAAGATGATTAATTGGGAGAAGATGATTAAAACATAAGTAAATGCAGCAAATAGTGCTGTGATAAAAGTGACAAGCAGCTACTTCATTCTGGGTGATCAGAGAAAGCTTCCCTGAGGAGGTGACTTTAAGGTGCGATGTAAATGACAAGCAAGTAAGACCTTGAAGACCAGAGCAAAGGCCACAGACACCAGGCCTGTGGACCAAACAGAAAACAGGCCCTGGGAAGCAGAGGACAGGGGAGTGTTGTCAAGGATGAAGACCAGTCAGATAATAGGGTCTGCAGGGCACACAGAGGCATCTAAGTCGGAAGGAGAGCCAACGAATGCTCTCAAATAGGGCATATCATCATCTGATTTTATGTTTATGATTACTCCACTGTGAATAGAAAAGACAGACAAAGCAGAGAGCAATTAGATTACTGCAGTCTGGGAGACTTCTGGAGTCACTGTGGAGGCTTCCACAGTGCTAGAAAGATTCAAAGTATAACTGAAGTAGCCTAATAATAGAACTTGATTCAATGGGGAAGGGGAAAGAAAAGTTTTTTTCACCATCTCCTCAAATCTCTGACACTGCTCTCTCTTCCTCCTCTCTCAGCAGCTAACAAGGAGAAAAGAAGAGACAGGAGTACCTGCATCTTCCCACCGTCAAATGTACCAACCAGTACATGAAGAAACCTGTCCTTGCCGTCACTCAAGGGCAGCCCTCCTACTGATGCTTGGGCCTTCAAGGCCTGCATACCCACAACTCTCTCCCCGGCCCCCTGCATCTACTTCCCCCTCTACCCAACATACAACATGCTCCAATTCCCACCTCGAGTAAAACAGAATAAAAAAGTGAAAAGCCTCTTTTAATTTTACAGACCCATGAAAGTCCTAATTAACCTTTCTGTTCAAAGAATTATCTTTATTATTGTTATTTCCTACTGTCATATTCGGCCCACTTCACTTGGGCTGCCACATCCATTATTCCAAGGAAATTGTTCTTGAAATTTTTCCTAGATCAAACAGTTGCTTTTCTGTCCTCAGCAGCATTCCAAACCAGTTGAAACCCAGCAGTCTTCCAGCCTTGTTTTTCCTCTGCTAGTTCCTCCACTGCTTGACCTCTTCTATGAAATCCATCCTGCCTGTCCTACATCTTCAAAATCATCTATATGCCAAAGACATTCCAAACTGTATCTCCCATCTGACCTCTCTGAGGAACCTGTAGTTATCTCAACAGTTTTTGCTCACATGTTCACCCAGCAGCTTAAACTTCAGGTGGCTATAAAAGACATTATGTAATTTATCTTCTCAATGTGAACCACATCGGATACAATAGGATACAATACAGAGAACGACCCACACACCCCCAGACACAGCAAACTAGGCCACATAACACACAGCCTTTACCTGTGATGGGAAGCTTGGGCTTCAGTGTGTATAACTGGGCAGGAGTTTGATGAGGGTTCATTCCATACCTCAAGGGCATTTGAGATATTCCTTTGCTATACTGTCTCCTGAAGTAATCTGAAATTGCTTCATCATATTGTGCCGTATGAGTGAAAGCCTACAGAAAATGTAAGATTTGTGAAACACCAGCAGCACTTAAAAAGGCAGAACAAGAGAGTTGTAGGTAGCACGTAGCAAACTATACTCCTTGTCACATACTTGACTGTGCAGGAAAGACACCCAATAACACGGAAAATCACAACAAATCATTCTCTTTCCAAGTCTCTTCCAATCTTTTCAACATTATACGTCTATAATAATAGGGTCTCTTCATTTATAGGAAAAGGATAGCCGCTCCAGGCAGATCCAGTGAAAACTGAATACCATGTGGTTTGGCAAACACTGCACTGGATAAAAGTGCATCCCTACCTTCAAGGCTAACTGGCGTCTGGTCTCCAAGGAGGTGTCTTTACTGTCAGAGCTCTGCATCTCTGTGGACACGGCCACATAGTCCTCGGGTTCACATACTACTGTCACTCGAGCATGGTTTTTGGCCGCTGCTCTCAATAGGGTTACTCCACCTTGGGAGAACAAAATACAATTTTTATATTTCCATATCAGTTTAATCTCTTTCAAATAAAGTCACTGTACACACACTTCTACTTTAATTCTTGACTTAAAAAACAAGGAAAACATACCCCAGGTGAATCTCTATACAATTAAACAGCTTAGAAAATACAGATGAATTAGTCATCCCAGAAGAAACTGGGAGCAATAATGATTTTCCACTCCCCCAATTTTCTGATTCTCAGTGAACCTATTTTAAAACATAAATAGTGCTTGGGGTATGGGGGTGGCTCAGTTGGTTAAACATCTGACTCGTGATTCCAGCAGAGGTCATGAGCTCAGGGTTGTAAGATCAAGCTCCACATCGGGATCTGGGCTCAGAGTGGAGTCTTGCTTGTCCTCCCCCTGCGCGCACAGGCTCTCTCTCAAATAAATAGTATCTTTAAAAAATATATAGATAGTAACAAAAATAAGTAAATAAAATGTAAGTAATCTTCCCGTCAGTCTTCAAATATGGTTTTGCTGACTTACCAATATCAATCTGCTCAACAGCCTGTTCAACAGTTACATCTGGAGAAGCCACAGTCTTCACAAAGGGATACAGATTACAAACGACAACTCTAAACCAAAAAGGAATTTAGCTGTTGTTAGAAATGCAAACTTATGGGGTTTACATATAAATCACTCGCTAGCTTTAATGTGATCAGAGTCTAAAGATCTAAAATATAAACTATAATCCTAACATTTTAGAATTCTAAAAAAAAAATATATTGAAATGTCAGGAGCTCCCACTGTTGTACAACACAGGTAACTAAAAGTGGCTTTGATCAGCAGGTGCTCTCACAACATTATCTCCTCCAAATCATATTGCAATGTTACTGCCTGGATAAACTTAGCTACCCATTATATAATCCAGCTATCAATTTTTTTTTTTTTAATTTTAACAAATGTAAAATACAAGGCTACAAACAACATCCTCAGTTTGGAATATAATCTCTTTTATCTACAACATTCAATTTTAGAATCTATTTCTAATGGGTCACATACAATGATGAACAATGACAGACCATTCTAAGTGAAATACGTTTCTTTGCTTGTTTTGTCTTCAGAGAGATCATATACAATGACATTAACAGGCATGCCAAAAGAATAATTTAAAATACAGAACTAATCTAAAATCAACAACCAGTAATAAAGTAGAGTTCCATGCCAAGGCCTGCAACGTGAGAAGCTCTGTGGGCAAGTTCACTCCCAGTGAAATAAGCACAACTGGTAAAAACCAATAAAAAAAGGAACAAAAGATAAGGGGAAAACACTTCCCAAGGCCTATAATCCTGATAACAAAACCAAACAAAATGTCACAAGAAAAATAGACACCAGTATCTTATGAATAATGACACAAAAATCCTCAACAAAATACTACCCAAACTGAAAACAACAAAATATAAAGAGGCATACACTGCATCCAAATCTGGTTTACCCCAGGAATGTAAGGTTGATTTAACGTCTAAACACCAATTAATATAAGAGCTTATGTTCATAAAACAAAGGACTGAAACTACCTGAGCATCTCAACAGAAGCACAAAAAGGATTTGAGAAGACTGAACATTCACTCATAATAAAAACACTCAATAAATAGAAGAGAACTTGTTCAAAATGATAAAAAGCATTTAAGAAAACCCCCCAAACCTACAGCTAACATTATATTTAAAGGTGAACTATTAAATGTTTTCCCCTTAGATCAGTTGCAAGACAAGGATGTCTACCCTCACCACTTCTATTCAACACCATACTGGAGGTTCTAGGAAAGTCAATTAACAAAGAAAATTAAGTAAAAAGCATGAAGATTGGAAAGAAAAAAGTAAAGCTATTTCTATTAAGGAGATGACTAGATCATGTATATAGAAACTCTTAAGGAATTCAACCAAAAAAACTATTAGTACTTAGTTCAGCAAGGTTGTAGACATATGATTAACTGAATATACATACATGAGCAATGAAAAACCCAAGGTGAAATAAGAAAACAATTTTACTAACAGTAGCATCAAAACAACAAAAACATAAGACGTATGCTAAAAAACATAAACCATTGTTGAAAGAAATTTTTTAAAAATCTAAACAAATGAAAAGATATCCCAGTTTATAGACTGAATATTTAATATTAGAATGGCAACCTCCCCTAACCTGATACAGATTCAATCCAATCTTTAGGAAATTCCAACTTTTTGCAGAAATGGGCTAGATGACCCTCAAATTCATGTTGAAATGCAAAGGACCCCAGATACCCAAAACAATCCTGAAAAAGAACAAAATTGGAGGACTCACACATCTCAATTTCAAAATTTGTCACAAAGATACAATAATGATGTGGTGCCAGCATGATGACAGAGATATAGTTCAAGTGTGCCAAGACCACTCACTGGGGGAAGAAGTTTCTTCAACAGACGATGCTGGGACAACTGGCCAGCCACATTCAGAAGAACGAAGTTGGACACCCTAATTCACACTCATATATAAAAAGTAAAAGAAATCAAAGACCTAAGCATTAGAGCTATAACTAAAAAACTTGTACAACTTCACTATCTTGATTATGCCACTGCTTCTTAGGTATAATACCAAACGCATAGGCAACAAAAGAATAGATAAAATGGACATTACCAAAATTTAAAGGTTTTATGATGGTCAAAAGACACCATAAAGAAAGGACAATCCACAGAATGGGATAAAATGAACTCTTATAATTCAATAAGAAAATGATAAATAACACGAAGTTGGGCAAAGGATTAGAAAGCACGTTTCTCTAAAGGTATACAAATGGACAATGAGCACACAAGATGCTCAACATTACTACAAAATGCCAATAATAATCACAATGACATGCCACATCATGGGTAACATATGTTGGCGAGGATGTGGAGAAACTTCCTACACTACTGCAATATAAAATGATGCAGTACTTTTGAAAATAGTCTGGCAGCTTCTGGAAAGGTTAAACATACTTATCAGATGACCAGGAATTTCACTCCTAGGTATGTAACCAAGAAAAATGAAAATATATATCCACACAAAAACTTGTACATGACTGCTCATGTTTGCACTGTTTCTAATATTCAAAATGTGGAAATAATCCAAATGCCCATCAGCTGATAAACCGATAAATAAAATGAAATATACAATGGGCTATTTTTCAGTAATAAAAAGAATAATAAAGTACTAAGACATACAAACATGGATGAACCTTCAGAATATGTTTAAGAAGTCAGTCACAAAGGCCCACATGTTATATGATTCCATTGGTATAAAATGCTATGTATCAATAAATCTTTATACACAGAAAAGACTATGGTTTCACAAGGCTAGAGTTTTTGGGGGAAATGACGAATGAATGCTAATGGGCATGGGACTTTTTTGGGGAGGGTTGATGAATATGTTCTAATATTAACTGTGGTGATGGATGCCCAACTCTGAATATACGGAATACCACTGAATTATACATTTTGATTTGGGAAATTATATGGTATATGGGTCATATCTCAAAAAGTTGTTATATGTATTGAAAAGAAAGAGTGTATTTTTATGCAAATAACTATGTTGTTACAACTATAATTGTACCAAAATTTAGGTCATAACTTCCTACAAAAATAAAGGCTTGTTTTGTTTTGGTTTAGCTTAAGTATGAACTTTGGTAACATAAACTCGGCAAAATTAAAAATGTTTATGTAGGTACAATGTCACACAGAAGGTACTCAATGGTTTATAAGTGAATAAATAGGAAACTAAACCTAATGTTAATTTTGGTCTTAAAAGGGGAGGGGGCACCAGGTTTGGCATACACATTGTCTTTGATCCTTAATGCATTAAAAATTTACCTTCCAATTTTTACCTTATAAGACTAAAATCAAGTCTGGCCATGTCAGCATTATCTTCTGGGATATTACGAGCCAAGATTCCTAATTTGACAAAGTTAAGTATTAGGTTCAAAAAACACATCAGAATAAGGTCCAAAATGGACCCACCAATCAAGTTAAAGCATCTAATGACTGCCTAATCAAGAAGACAGCAGAGTTAAAAATTTAGATTAGCAAGTATATTTAAAAAGCTTTTCTATCTTTTAAAGATTTTTATCTTCAAGTAATCCCTATACCTTAGACTCACAACCCTGAGATCAAGAGCCATACACTCTACCAAGTCAGCCAGGCTCCCCCCAGGCTTACTCACCCTTTTTAAGCAACAAAATGTAAAAGAATTTTCACATAACTGTTGCCAGTTCCATTAACCTACATGCTCCCATTGGTAAACGGCTTGTCTGATGATCCTCAGCCTAACAGCCTTTAGTTCTGCCGAATTTTACTATAACTTGTGAAGTAGCAATATACTGGTTTCTCACCATTTCTGGTCGCTACATAATTTGGTGTCTCAAATGAGCAAATTAAAACACTCTGAAAAAGAATTCTTTTGAAAGTCAGTTACAAGGGTGCCTGGGTAGCTCAGTCAGTTGAGTGTCTGACTTGTGATTTCAGTTCAGGTCATGATGTCAGGATTCTGGGATGGAGTCCCTTGTCTGTCTTGCATTCCTCACACAGTCCACTTGGGATTCTCTCCCTCCCTCTACCCCTTCCTCCACTCATGCACATGTGCATGTTCCCTCTCAAATAAATCTTTTTTTAAAAAGTCAGTTACACTGTGAGACTTCATTTTAAGTTGAATTGTAATAAAAGTCTTCTCACACAGGAAACTGAAACACTTTCATTAGCTCCAGCAGAAAGTATCACTCTAAATTAGTTATCAAGTCAGGACTAATAGCAAGCAGAGAAAAACCATGTGAATCCATCACGTAATAAAGCAAACTAGATTTTAAACAGGTTCTAACATATTATGAACGTTAGCAGCAAATGTGACAAAACCAATATAGACTCTCAGATAATTTTCTGAGTTTATGACCTGCCTTCTTCCTCATTTATTCTACAAAGTAATCAACCAAAATATTCCTGAAGACCACAGACTGTTTTAAATGAAGGCAGCACCAATCACTTACCAGCATGGACTGCAGGATGCAAGGTTTTCACACGTCCCCCTAACATTTCAGGAAATCCTGTGAGCTCAGAGACATCTCTGAAAACAGATGAACAGAATATTGCTGTTCCTGCTGAACTAACATTTTATTACACTATTAAAGCATCTTCCAACATTACATCTTTTGTTCTCATTTGGGGGATTTTTCAGAGCCTCAATGTTCAGAATTCAGAAACTGAATCATAAGCCAACCATTCAGCTGAGAAGTAATTTTACAATATATACAAAAGACACTAAAAATACATCTCAGAAAGAGACTGAAGTAAAAACAAAAATTTAGCTTTATGATTAAACAAACATAAAGACAGCAAATCAAATGAGTGGAAAAATAAAAGACTGTTTTAGTAAGGTGGTGCTAGTATTGGAATAATACTGGTTTAGCCCACATAAAAATAAAGTCCCAATGAATCAAAGGTTTGAGTATTAAAAAAAAAAATCAAAGAACTACCAAAATTCAATATATAATATGCTCAAATCATTAAACAAAATACTAGATGTCGGGATCCCTGGGTGGTTCAGCGGCTTAGTGCCTGCCTTTGGCCCAAAGCTTGATCCTGAAGTTCCAGGGATCGATTCCCACATCAGGCTCCCTCCATGGAGTCTGCTTCTCCCTCTGCCTGTGTCTCTGCCCCTCTCTCTCTCTCTCTGTGTCTCTCATGAATAAAGAAATAAAATCTAAAAACAAACAAAAAACCCAAAAAAACAAAATACTAGATGTCTATACAAAAATGTTAAAAGTTTTATACAGAACAAAATAAGTTGGGGAAAAAATTGTAAAATATGACAACGGGTCGAATGCAAAACAAAACTTAAATATTGATTCAGATCACCAAACTGGCATGAACTCCCCAACCGTAGCCTGATTTACAAGCAAATTTTAATGACACGAAAAAATGTCAACAATATGTTAGGCGAACAAAATCAGGAAGCAAAACTATCTTCTATATGTGCTATAAATTAAATATTAAAAGACCAGAAGAAAGCATATCAACATGTTAAACAGAATTATAAGCTATTTACTACCTTCTTTATAATTTTCTACATTTTTCAAATTTTCTACAACTACCATTGTAGTAAAAAAAAAAAAATTTAAAGCAGCAAATTCCAACAGGACATAGAATTTCCTGGGTAGAGTCTCCTATTAAGAAGCATTTGCAGATGACTGGTATCTGACCAAGGGCTCACAGTATTTTCAACATCAACTAAAAACTGGCAATATTATGGCATCCAATTAAAAATTCCCTTTCCAAAAAAAAAAAAATTCCCTTTCCTGGCATCCAGGAAATAAAATCCAGTTTCTCGAGGATTACTGCTAAAAATAGAGAAGACATCTATTTTTAGAATGCGAAACCATGTGGGGTAATCAAAAAGTTTGTTGCTCCTTTAGATTTCAGAATTTGCACGCAACCGCAATTTGCGGTCTTCCAACAATTCTCTGCAAGCTCACTGCTGAATAGTCACCAATTAAAATCCCATCAGTTCACCTCACACCTCCAGGTTAACTTCCTTGGATAAAATCTTGGTTCTGTAATTTTACTAGCTGCGTTGGCTGTATGAACTTGGGAAAGTTATCTACTACCCTCTTTGTGCCTCAGTTTCCTTTTTTTTTTTTTTTTAAGATTTATTTATTTATTCATGATAAGTCACACAGAGAGAGACAGAGAGGCAGAGACACAGGCAGAGGGAGAAGCAGGCTCCATGCTGGGAGCCCGACATGGGATCGATCCCGGGTCTCCAGGATCGCGCCCCGGGGCCAAAGGCAGGCGCCAAACCGCTGCGCCACCCAGGGATCCCTCAGTTTCCTTACCCATTAAATTTATTTCCTAATTTATAACACTACCTACACTGAAAAGTTGTAGTAAGGGTAACAGCAGTGTGCACGTAATGACGTGGGAACAGTCTCACACTTTAACGGGAGAGGAGTACATTTACATTCCCAGTTTTTAAGAAACACGTTAACTATAATGCGTAAGCGAGGAATGGGCAGAAGTACACATCAGACTAGACTCAAGAGCTGTTAAGCTTTTAAACTGGGGAATGGATATGCAACAGGAGGGCTCATTACATTCTTCTACTTTGGATTAGGTCTGAAATGTTTCTCTTATAGTTCAGTTCGGTGGAGGAAAAAAAAGGGCTGTAGAAGAGCGGCTTGCTTAATCTGGAGGGTCCAACTACAACAGCATCCAGCATGCTCCAAAAGAAAGAACAGTCTAGAGTTTTTTCGGATCCTCGCCCTGCTGCTCTTCAGAAAAGGCTGACCTGTCTTTCAGGATTCTTGCACGGCTCTTGGGAGAACATCAGGGAGCAGACACAAAAAAACTTGGCAAGCTCTACAGCATTTATTTAATAAACACAGTTAGGCATCCTCGCCACGTGAACTCGACAAATCCAGGAAGAGCTGCGGACTGCCCACGGAAGGCAGGACAGGATTCTAGGCTAAAGAGGCAATCATCTGACCTAGAGGGCGAGCGGCAAAAATGTTTCACGTGGCAGCAGAAGCACACGGATCTCTCACTCCTACTCTACAATGTGTTTCAGGAGTGGGCCTGTATGTCCTCCTGCTGGTGTCCCTGCCGTTCCTTAGAGCGGTCGGCCCCTGGGCCCTTTCGGTCTGGCACCCCGAGTAGGTGGGCACCCCTCTCCCGGCCGGGATGCCAGCTCCGGGGGTGCGGGATGGCGGCCCGATCGACCTTTCGCTCCTTCCTTCCTTCTTCCCGTCGCCTGGCCAGGTAACCAACAGCTTGCGGAGGAGGGAACCCCAGGCAGGCCGGTGCCCCTCAGGTCACGGAGAGCCGGGAGGGGTGTTCCTGGGCCCGTGGGCCCGTCGACGGCTTGGCGGCAGGGCCCGGCGGAACAGGCCGCGAGCGCCTCGGGAGGGGCGGCGCTTGGGGCTTTCCCTCCGCCCACATTACTCCGCCCTGGGAAGGGGCGCCGAGGGCCGGGCCCCTGTGGGCGCCGCAACCCCAGACCCCGCCCCGGGAGCTGCAGCGCGGGCCGACGGCTGGGGCGGGGCGGGGCGGGGCGGGGCGGGGCGGGGCGGGCGGGGGAGGCACGTCCCCACGCACCTGGCGCGAAGCCCGAGCGGCGCCTTACCTGACCGCCAGCCCGGCATCCCGGAGAGCTGTCGCGGTCCCTCCGGAGGCGAGGAGGCTCAGACCCACAGACGTGAGGCTTCTGGCAAATTCCACCAGGCCCGTTTTGTCAGAGACGCTGAACAGGGCTGCAAAGGAAGACGCTTCCCCGTCAGCCGCGGGAAGTCCGCAAGGGCCCGGGCTGGCGGGGTGCGGAGCGGGTCGGCCCGGAGGGGGGTCGGCCCGGAGGGCAGCCGCCAGGGACCCGGCCTCCCCGCCCCCGCCTCCCTCCCGGGTCCCGGGCCTCCCCCGCGTCAGGCACCTGCCGGGCCGCCATGGCGGGCTCGGGGCGCCGCGGGCGGGGCTCGGCGCGGGCGCGCAGGGCTGCGGGGCGCTCACCGAGCTGGCCGGGCGCCATGGCTGCGGGCGGCGGGGTCGGGCCGAGCGGGGTCGGGCCGAGCTGGGCGGCGGCGGCGGCGGCGGCGGAGCCACGTGCGGGGGACGGCGGGCGGCGGGCGCGGCGGGAGCAGGGGGAGGGCGCGCGGCGCGGTCACCTGACCCGCCACGTGACCCGGAGCCCCGCCCCGCCCCGCCCCGGCCGCCGGGGGCCCAGGCCTGGAGCCGAGGGAAGGGGGGGCCGCGGGGGGAGGGGCAGGGCCCTGCGCCGGGGGCAGCCGGTCCCCAGAGGCGGCGCCGCACCCCCAGGGTCTAGACGTAACCGAGCAACCCCCGGAGGGGTGCCCGCCCCGGACAACGGAGGGAGCGGCTGGGCCCCCATCTCCTCCCTTTTTAGTAGCTTAAAAATAAATAAAAATATAGTCAGATAAATACATAACGAAGACCTGATGGTTAAAGATTAGGCGATTGACGCCACAATTCACGCGATAAGAGGCAAAAACGAAGTGAGATGCACATTTAATTTTTTTTTAAGATTTTTTTTTTTTTTCATTTATTCATGATAGTCCCGGAGAGAGAGAGAGGCAGAGACACAGGAGGAGGGAGGAGCAGGCTCCGTGCAGGGAGCCCGACGTGGGACTCGATCCCGGGACCCCAGGATCGCGCCCCGGGCCAAAGGCAGGCGCCAAACCGCTGAGCCACCCAGGGATCCCCCATTCAAGTGTTCGATTCCACGTCGTGGACTAGGCCGAAATCTGCCTCGAAAATGGTGTCTCGCATCAGCAGATGATCTTTGCCTCGAGCCTGGAAGAGAAGAATGATCATGGCCAAAGGGGAGGAGAGAACATCTTAATTCACTAAAAACCAGGAAAGCCCAAGTGCACACTCCTTTGTTTTTGAAAGTGACACCTTTGCCACAAAATAAGTACATTTTGCTGTTTACAGATTTTTTTTTAAAGATTTTATTTATTTATTCATGAGAGACACACACACACAGAGGCAGAGACACAGGCAGAGGGAGAAGCAGGCCTCATGCAGGGAGCCCGACGTGGGACTCGATCCTGGGTCTCCGGGGTCACACCCTGGGCTGAAGGCAGATGCTCAACCACTGGGCCACCCAGACATCCCATTTACAGATTTTTTAAAACGTTCCTTGTTAGAATTATATTGCAAAATACTGCTATCTTTTATTCTTAGTCTACGGTTCACAGCTGCAGAAAGGAGTCTTATTTTCTTATTACCCATATGCTATTTATTTGTGTTTTTCCTATTAGCCTAACTCTTCCACATCTTTTTTACTCCCCCAAAATGAATGCTTATTGGCTGGAATTTATAACCTCTGATTATGTGTATTTCTTGCTCTGAATATTTCTCACATTTGCAAAAGAAATATTAAGATTAATACAGTGTCATCAGATTGTTTGCCGACCTGGCGTTTAAGAAAGATAAGATTCGTAGCTAACGATAAAGGAAATCTCCCTGCCTGGTCATCATTAGGTTTTTATAGGAAATAGCAGACAAAAAAAAGTAAATAATGCTAAGGTTAGTGACAGGAGGAAAATCAACAGTATTTAGGCATCGGATATTTTTCCTGCATGTGAATTTCAGCTATTTAATTTAATAAATATTTATTGAGCCCTTTCTGCCTGAATGACAGAAATACAGTATCAGGAAGAAAAAGATGAATATTATCTAATCATTATCCTTTGGGGCTCATGATGAAACGAAAGTATAGAAATAAAGGTACAATGAGAAAATAATATAAAGAGAAAATATCAGATTAAATTGAATTTTTTCGTGGTCTTTCAGAATGATGTCATATGTACTAAGAAAGAATGAACCCTGGGTTCCAGACCAAGTCACAACTTTTTCATTTAAAGATGTTACTATAGGGATCCCTGGGTGGCGCAGCGGTTTGGCGCCTGCCTTTGGCCTGGGGCGTGATCCTGGAGACCCGGGATTGAATCCCACGTCGGGCTCCCGGTGCATGGAGCCTGCTTCTCCCTCTGCCTGTGTCTCTGCCTCTCTCTCTTTTTCTCTCTCTGTGACTATCATAAATAAATAAAAATTAAAAAAAAAAAAAAGATGTTACTATAATAGATTCTGATGAAACCCACCGTATTTTTAAAGTTCAGACCTGGAGAAAAAAAAAAAAAAAAAAGAAAAAGTTCAGACCTGGTAACTACCTCATATGCTAATGGCAAGAAGACTAAATGAATTTTTGGCTAGCTTTGTGACCCTGGCCACATCACTCCAATTTTAGGGGCTGTAATTGCTTTGTGTAGAATATGGACATAATATTTGTTCTGCAGGCTTCTTCAGCTTGTAAGAAGCTAAAATTAATCTATTGAAAGTGAAAACCGTAAAGTGACTGATAAGGGTAACAAAACCTTGTAATTTCCTTTCTCGGTTCATCCCCCTGGATAACTGTGTATCTCTGGGCTGCAGAGTGCTCCCTCCTTAAAGATGCTAGTCCCAGGCAAGCTGGTGTATTAGAAATGGGGGGATGCTCCCACGAAGACGGGAGTTCGTCTCCCAGGGGTTTGTCACTAGGATTGCAGTTTCAGACAGAAAAGAACACTCCAGCGACTACATCTTCGTTTCTTCTCTTCTTACTTCACGCCCCTCCCAAAGGAAACTTGAAGGCCCCGAGGTCATCTTTATATACAGTAGTCCTAGTCCGCCCTTATCTGTAGTTTCGCTTCCCGCAGTTTCGGTTATCTGCGGGGTCACCTGCTGCTGGGAAGCTGAGGATCCCCCTCATGACGAATCAGCTGAAGGCCAATAGTAGCCTAACTCTACATCACAGCTGCTACGTCATCGTCATCATGGCATGTAGGCGTTTCATCGTCATCATGGCACGTAGGCGTTTTATCATCTTGCGTCATCACGAAGGTGAGTACAATATAGTAAGATACTTTTGAAAGAGCAAGATTTGTGTAACTATCATTAGAGTAGAATTGTTCTATTTTATCGTTAATCTCTGTGACCGATTTATGAATTTAACTTTATTATTTTTATAATAGAGGAGGAAAAGGTGCGGTATATTATATACAGGGTTCAGTACTGTCTTTGGTGTCAGGCAACCAACGGGGGTCTTGGAACGTTTCCCCTGTGGATAAGAGGGAACTACTGTATCTAAAAATATTTCATATATTTATAAGTGATTTCAGCTCCTCACGTGTGCTATAATATGTTTTGACTATATCTTATTTCTTCCTTGCCCCTTTTTCCAAAAAGCCTCCATCTCATTCCTAAAACTGGGATTTCTTACCAATCTCTAAGGATTAGTAGTAAAACTGCTCCATTTTAGGCTAACTTATTCCAAGGGTTTATCCACTCATGTGGATATCAGTTTACCATAAATGGAGTGATTCCCAGGAGAGAATAAGATTAATTCTACAAACTCCCTCTCTAATCTAAAGGTTAAAGTATTTTATGAAGCATTTGAACATTTTCCTTGAAGGGTATGGAGCCGTTTGGAATTGTAAAGTTGGCAATGATACAAAGAATGAATTGAATATTTGGAAGCCAGTTGGGAGACCAATTAGGAAGGTTTTGCATTAACAAACTCCTAACGTTAACAAACTCCTAACCAAAGACTTGAAAGCATGGAAAAGGAAAGATTTGTGTGAGACAAAATCAGGTAAAATCAGCAACACGGGGGATCAATTGCATAAAGGAAATATGAAATGGAAAGAAATAAGGGAGACTCCATTGTTTCTAGGTTGGTCATCTGAGTAGTCAGTGAAGCAAATAATCAACATTATAAACAATAATACTAAAAAACAGTTTCAGCATGTGTCTATTTTTATTTGAGGTCAATGTGAGAGTTTGAGTAAATAAATTTGAGTTTCTAAATGTTGATTTTGAAGTATAAATAATGATATCAAAATGAAAATATATAGTAAGTTTTTGGAAATACAAATGCAAATAAGGAATAGGCATGAGGCTAAAGATAAATACATTTGGAAAGTTAATGACACTGAAGTAGTAGTTTAAGCCTGAAAGAAGACACCCTTGCTTAATTAGGCTCAGCAAATAGACTAAGTCAGAAGGCCAAAAAAAGGAAATTTGCTCAAGCGAGTATTTAATGCCCTAGGAGTACATGTGGATTTTAACTGTTTAGCTTTCATATAATTAATATGGTAAGCTGGTAGTTTAATAATAAAAAAAAATTGCTACTATGGCAGATGTTCATCTGATGAATATTTATTGAGAATGCTATTCACTTACAGATTCACTCAAAAAAATATTGACTGAGGCCCTAGTATGCACAGACTAGAGGGCAATGGGATTGCAAAGGTAAGCCAGACAGACCAAAAAAAAAAAAAAAAAAAGTCCCTGACATCATGGAGTTTATGTTCTTAGAAGAGATGAGAGTCAATAACAAGAGATACATAAAATTTATAATATGCTAGATAAAAAGAGACTTCATTGAAAAAAAAAAAAGCAGAATGAGAAGAGCGTTTTGGACTAAATCTTAAGGGAGAAGTAGCTCAAGATGTCATGAAAGCCAAGGACAGAGAATAAAAAAAAAAACTATTTTAAATATTTTTGGAAGGCACTAAAAAGACCAGAAGGTGATCATTATGACTAGCAGTGTTATCATTAATAAGATTAATGGTGACGTTGGTAAGACCAGCTTCAGTTAGCAGAAGCCAGGCTGAAGGAAGACTGCCAGGCAATGTTGAAACCCATTTGAACTTGGTGATTGTGAACTTGGACTGTTAAAATGTATCATTTTCCTGTAGCAGCTCAGTAGTCTTCATGCAGACACAAAGAAGGTAAATGGTTCAATTCATCCAGGATTGGGGTTTTGCCAGGAGGGTGAGAAAAGAACAAGAGTCAAGGGACTTTAGTATTTTGGCAAGACTGTAAAATCTAAGCTGGTCAGGAGGAGAAATAAAGACAAGAGGGAGGCTTTAGTAAGTCAACGGTGAAGATCAAGAATAGTTAGTAGTTATGGCAAGCTGGAAGGACAGAAGGAAACACTGTTTTAGAGAATGGGTTTCTTTCTTTCTTTTCTTTCTTTCTTTCTTTCTTTCTTTCTTTCTTTCTTTCTTTCTTTCTTTCTTTCTTTCTTCTTTCTTTTTTAAAGATTTGTTTATTTATGATAGAGAGAGAGAGAGAGACAGAAACAGAGACACAGGAGGAGGGAGAAGCAGGCTCCATGCAGGGAGCCTGACGCAGGACTCGATCCCGGGGCTCCAGGATTGCGCCCTCGGCCAAAGGCAGGCGCTAAACTGCTGAGCCACCCAGGGATTCCCGGGGAATGGGTTTCTAAGGGTGGAGCAGTTTTGGTTGTTGAACATGTTCAGGGTGTGGTCATGTGAGTGAGAAGTTGAGGTAGAGTATAGAGAAGCTAATTCAGGTCCTAGGACTTTGCCAGGTTATAGCTCTTGTCCTTGGGTACTTGTTGATAGCATCAAATTCTACCTTCAAAAGTATCTTGATTTGGAAGATAAATTATATGGTCCAAGTGGAATTTTTATCATTTTGATATTAATTTAATAATATGTAACTCAGCATAGAAAATGCATTTTAGGGGAGCCTGGGTGGTACAGTCGGTTTAGCATCTGATTCTTGGTTTTAGCTCAGGTTGTAAAATCAAGCCCCGTGTTGGGCTCCAGGGACAGAGTCTACTTGAGAGTCTCTTTCTCTCTGTCTCTCTGTCTCTCTCTCTTTTTTCCTCCTCCTCCCTCTGCCCCTCCCCCCAATGCACTCTCATGTGTGCTCATGCTTTTTTGTCTCTCAAAATAAATAAATCTTTAAAAAAAGAATACCAATTTTCATAATATATTAAACAGGAATTTCTTAAAGGCAATTATAATGGATTATATTCACAAATTCCTCTTACATTTAACATGTTCAGGTATCTTTTTCATTTTGACAATAGCTTTAGCTCCCCTGGGTATTTAAGGAACTTGAAATTAAAACCAAATTATCATGATTTTGCAATTCCAGTATTAAGAATTGATTCAGACTAGAATCATCAGTGGATGTTAAAACTGCAAATGGAGTCCAGCTACTGTGCAGATAATGAGCATTCTGGGGAAAGATTTACAAAATAGTCCTTTAGTTTTGGTTTTTAATATGAAGTTCCTTTTCCAGCTATCTACCAATTAGACCAGTCCCCAGCTGGGATTGGGGCTCTTCTTTGTCAGTACCCCTAATCCTATTTTTCCTAGACATAACTGCCTGGGTTTTCAAATATTTGCTAATATCTTGGTCTTTCTGGCCAGCCCTGCCCAACTGTTGAATTCCTCTGCCACTTATATGAGATCACTTGTGTCCCCATTTGTCAGAACTAGGGCTGGAGATTACTACTTAGCCCCAGCCTCCATTATATTTCACCCTTGACTAAATAACTACAGTTTTTTTTTTATAGTTTTTACAGCTTTCTTAGCACCTGGACCCCTGCTACCCACTGCTTCAAATGATAAAATGTCATAATGAATTAATCCCAAGTTAGAAAAAGAGCTTTTCCGTTATCTTTCCTACTAAAGTCATTCTTTATCACTGTGTCCCCAGATCAATGATTCTTTCTCTTGCTTTAATCCCAGAGTTTACTTTAATGTAACATTGTATTGCATTTATCTCTTTATAAAGCTGTCTATCCCACTGTATTTTATGGCCAGGGAATATGTTTTATTTTTCTGTATTTACCTGAATGCCTAATGTAATAACTAGTAGATAATAGACATTAACTTCATAGGCTCAAAAGACCAGGCTCTACTGCTGTCTCTTCTTAGTCTTTGTCACCTCGATTTCATAAACAACATTCTTATTTATAGAGATTTTGGCACCAGGCTCACAGTCTTTTTTTCTACCTCAACTTCTGTGATTATCTTGGTAATTCACTCTCCTTATCAGAGACACATTCAGTACTCTGGTCTTTCAGTTCCTCAACTCTGTGTGCAAAAAGGTAACTCAGAAGCTTTTAACTGATACCAATTTGTGGCAAAATTCCTTAGAATTGTCCTGGAGAAACTCCTAATATATTATTAGAATTGTATCCCAATGTGAATTTTTACTTGTTAATGACATTATATTTAGTTGGATCAAAATTTATTATCCAAAGTCAAAGCTGACAATCTCTGCCTTTTGAGTTGGTTGTTTATCCCATTCACATTTAACATTGTTACTAATATATTTGAATTTATGTCTGTAGTTTTACTATTTGCTCTCTAGTCTTGTGTCTCTTGTTGTTTTGTTATTTAAATGTCGTCTTCTGGATTAAGCAGGTATTTTCTAATGTACGATTTTAATTCCTTTATTGAGGGCAGCCCTGGTGGTTCAGCGGTTTAGCGCCCCCGTAAGCCAGGGGCGTGATCCTGGAGACCCAGGATTGAGTCCCACATCAGGCTCCCTGCATGGAGCCTGCTTCTCCCTCTGCCTGTGTCTCTGACTTTCTCTCTCTGTGTCTCTCATGAATAAATGAATAAAATCTTAAAAAATGATTCCTTTATTGATTTTTAAGTATATTTTTGAATTATTTTTCTAAGTAGTTGCTCCAAGAATTGCAATACATGTCTTATTTGATCAGAATATATTTGAGATGTATACTAACTTAATTCCAGTGAGATATAGAACACTTGCTCCACTATGGTTTCCTTCTTTCCTCACTTGTGTTGCTGTTGTTAAATATATATCTCTGTGTTATAAGCTCCAAAATTAATATTTATATAAACTTATATAAGCTATAAATCCCCATATTCAATTTTATAGGTATTATTTTGTGCTGTTGTTTTTTAAAAAATAATTGAGAAGAATGTAATTTTGCTATCTTTTGTATTTGCTATATAATTGTCTTTAGTGGCACTCTATTTTTTTCATGTGGATTCAGATTACAGTATAATGTCACTTCATTTCTTTCTCCAATTTTTTTTTTTTTAGATTTTATTTATTTATTCATGAGAGACACCGAGAGAGAGGCAGAGACACAGGCAAAGGGAGAAATAGGCTCCATGCAGGAAGCCTGATGTGGGACTTGATCCCAGGTCTCCAGGATCACACCCTAGGCTGAAGGTGGTGCTAAACCGCTGAGCCACCAGGGCCGCCCAATGTCACTTCTTTTCTGTTTGAAGAACTTCAGTTAGTATTTCTTGCAAGGTAGTTCTGCTAGCAACAAATTCTTTTGGTCTTTGTTTATCTGGAATTAT
The DNA here is from genome assembly GCF_048164855.1 of Canis lupus baileyi. Lineage (NCBI taxonomy): Eukaryota > Metazoa > Chordata > Mammalia > Carnivora > Canidae > Canis > Canis lupus. The sequence continues at coordinate 8,498,502 of NC_132873.1, forward strand.
CTTGCTTTCTCAGTTTTGGAAGGGGGTTTGCTACAGGTAGGATTCTTGCTTGACAGCTTTTTTTTCTTTATCTTTTTCTTGTAAGTAGTTTGAATATGTTATCATACTTCCCTCTGGTTTCCATTTTTTGATTAGAAGTCAGTTATGAATATTACTGGAATTCGCTTGTACATGATGAATTATTTTCTTTTGCTGCTTTCAAGATTTTCTCTTTGCTTTGCATTTTAACATTTTGACTATAATATGCCTAGTTGTGGATGTGATGTCTTTGGTTTTACCCTATTTATAGTTTATTGAACTTCTTAATTGTGTAAATTAATTTTTAAATCAAATTTGGGAAGCTTTCAAACATTGTTTCTTCAAATATTTGTTTCTGTTCTCTCTCTTCTCCTTCTAGTAGTCCCATTATTCATATGTTCATGTACTTTCTCATAGCCCATGTTTTTCTGAGACTCTTTATTTTTCTCATTTTCTTTTCTTTCTATTCTTGAAATTGTTTTATCTGTATGACTCTATCTTTGAGTTCACACATTCTTTTTCTGTCAGCTCAAATCTATTCTCAAGCCCCTCTAGTGAAAATTTTATTTCTATTATTATATTTTTCAATTCTAGCATCTCACTTGATTCTTTTTTATAATGTGTATCTTTTTATTGTTGTTCTTAATTCAGTGAATTGTTGTCATTGTACTTTCCTTTAATTCTTTAAATATGATTTCCTCTAGTTCTTTGAACATATTTATAGTAACTACTTTGAAGTTGTGTTTGCTAAATTCAAAACTTCCTTAAAGGCAATTTTTATTATCTTTTTTTTTTAAAGATGTAAGACACTTTTGAGAATGAACATCATTGTTGTTTAAGAATATTTAATTTACAGTTAGATAAAATGCATGGAATTTCACGCTTCTGGTAAAACTGGGATGTATGGTTACACAATGTGACAACTGAAAAATGAGATTCCATATTTCTTTTTTGAATTTCTATATACAGAAATGATGCATTTCTGAGACACAGAAATTCTTTGTTCAGAAAGGAATAAAAAAAAAAAACAAAGGAATACATGAGTTTGGGAACTTGATATAAATAAGGAAATGTCCTAATACTTTCTATTGAAGAAAATCTTAAAAGTTGCATTAGAAAGTTTGTTTAAAGATGATGTGTGGCAGACACTTAATTGCCTATGTAAAATTTAATCTACCCCCCCACTTACTTATTGCTGGAAGACCCAAATTTTTTTTTTAAGATTTTATTTATTTATTCATGAGAGACAGAAAGAGGCAGAGACATAGGCTGAGGGAGAAGCAGGCTCCATGCAAGGAGCCTGATATGGGACTTGATCCCAGGTCTCGAGATCACTCCCTGAGCCAAAGGCAGATGCTCAACCACTGAGCCACCCAGGCATCCTGGAAGACCCAAATTTTATTCCAATTCACTCCTTTCAGAAGCCCAGATATACTTACAAAAGAAGCTATTTGTTGTAATCCTATTTCCCTTGGCAGTGATAGGTATATAGGTGCACATATGACCACTTTTTAGGTAATAAAACATGGTAGAAAGTCTATTGTAGGGCCTCTGGAAAATTCTTCTTATCTCTTAAAAAGAGAATCATGGAAGCAACCCCTTTTCTGTTGGATATGATTCTTAGAACTGTAGCAATCACCTTTTAAAACTCTTCTATTATAAGATCTACTTTGAGTCTAACGAAAGATGAGAAGACTCTGGGGTTTTGATACCATTATGAAGCCTCTAAATTAGCCAAACATTGAGCCACCCCATTTTCAAACTTCTTAGTATTTGAGTAATTAATTTCTTTCATTTGTTGTTGTCCAAGCCAGTTGATTTTTGTCTTCTATACAAGTAGCTTAAAACATCCTAAAAAAAAAAAAAAAAAAGTTTCAAAAAGGCTAGCAAAGAGTAGGACTCATTCACACTTAATAGAGTGTATTGTTGACTGTTGTAGTATGTAATCCTGTGCTGTCCAGTATGGCAGTCATTAGTCACATGTGACTGTTAAGCACTTGAAATGTGCCCAGTATGAACTGAAAGTTCAGTAAGTGTAAAATAAAAATCATGTTTTGAAGACTTAGAACTAAAATGGCAAAAAATATAAAGAATTTCTAATAATTTTAATTGATTACATGTTAAAATGACATTATTTAGGACATACTGGGTTAAATAAAATATATTATTAAAATTAATTCTACTTTTTTTTTTTTACTGTTTTTAATGTGACTACTAGAAAATTTAAAGATATGTAGTTCCCATTGTATTTTTACTGGACAGCACTAATCTAGACAGAATCCAAGAATTGTCCTATCATTTGCCAACTGAGGTAAGGCACAGAGTTCTTTGAAATGCTTTATATTTGACACTTTGCAAATACTATTTATATAGCAAGATTCAAACGTAAACTGCAAATTTAGAAATTATCTAAAATGAGGAAAGTGGCACATTTGGTTTTGCCTGCATTCTTAAAAGTTCCAGACATTTCGCAATGATTATATAGAACTTAGTTTATGTACATTCAGTATTTGGGTACCAGATCCTACATATGTATTCTTTGTGTTTTCCTCCTGTCTCTGAGATACCAAAAGATGTACAAGTGCAAATAAATACATATTGTATTATTTCAGTTCTCTAGATCAGAAATGTAAGTTGCTCTAACCCTAAAACCCTGAATTTGGGGTTCTATCATTGGTATGTTTCTATCAGCAGGAAAAGCTAAATTAAAACTTGATTTAAAAATATCATTAAAAAACAAAACAAAAAAAAGAAATAGAACACAGCCTGATATAGGCTCTCCTTATGTTCCTATATAAGACTCCAAGGAAGTGGGTGAACCTTACCCTTTCCCTCATGCTGAAAAGTAATCACCATGTAAAAATGTTGTTTTATTTCAGAGTTGCTTGCCAATATGTCAGTTTTTAAATTTAGAAATAAAATAGTTGAATATGTAAGTAGATTTTAAAGTGTACATTTTGGCTGAATGCATAGGAAAGTAGAATTCTGTATTTTAAGGTTTTTATAAAACTCTTGTTTGCGTTAATTTTTAAAGGAATAATTTGTATGTCTTTATATTTTATATAACTTCTTTCAGCAAAGTATGTTATACTGATTTCTAGCAATATATATATATCCCCATTACAAAAGTATAGCAATGTTTATGTATCATCATAAACATATATACAATATGTATTTATATAAATATAAATTATATATATTGCTACATGCTGCACACTGCTCTCTATACTTCACATAGATTAATTCATTTAAACAGCTGTATTTTCTCAGAATTTATTCATAAAAATCAAATCTTCAATATTACATCATAATTTAGCACTTAGAACCAATATCCTTAGTGTTTGAAGAGAAAAGGTCAGTTTGCAAGGTTAAAGTAAAATCTTCAATCTAACATCTGGAAAGGTTCCATATAAAAATCAATAGCAAAAGAAAAATATTTTGGATCGCTAGAAATAATAAGAGCATAGTAAGATACTTGGATGCTTTTCTTGCAGCAAAAAAACATGTATTCTTCAAGAGTAGAAAAAAGACTCCATATGTGCAATTATAGATGAAATACAATTGTCATCTGTCATATGTCTCCTTTCTCCACAGAGAACCTAGTTTAGGATTAAGATTAAATATCAGACCCAGAGACCACATGCTGCATCAATTTATTGTTGAGCCTGGATGTCAAAAGAACTTCCAAGTAGAAGAATTATTTCAGAATAGTGTCAGTATAATTTATTATTACTTTTTTTTTGATCATTAAATGCAAAGGGATGTCAACTATAAATTCGTATGATTTTTACATTTAAGTTTTGTGAAGGCCAAGTGTAACGTGTTTGGGTTCTTCGATACCAAGTTTTCAATAAGCATTTAAGAATATGTCTCCTTTATTTATTTATTTTTTTGAGAGGCCCATTGATTCAATATGTGGATAATAGCAGAAGATTACAAGGCAACAATTAGGTCCTTTAAATAACATAATAAAGAATAAACATGATTTTTGCTCTTAGGGAAAACTTGATGTGTTCTGGTTAAGAGTGAAAGGAAGCTAGAAAAGCTTATTTTGGATAAAATTATTAGTTTTCGTTTTTAAGAATAATACAAACTAGAAAGGGACCAGAGGACCCATGGGAACACAGCATAAATGTGTAATCACCAAAAATTGATGCTTACTAAGAAGTTAAAGGCAAGGAGATGGGAAGGAATAAAAGGAGGCCATTTAGGTCATTTAAGCTTAACAAGGGCAGAGAAATGAGGATGTTCAAGAAAGTGCAATCACAGAAGAATATGTAGACCATTTCCCGCTTAGATTATTCTCTACGTATTCATGCAATGAATTCATGCAGTTCTACACACAGGATTCAGCATATCAAAAGAAAGGCGTTTCCTCAAAGAGTAATGAAAGCAAAGATGATTTATTTCTAGACCAGCACTCCCGGGAGAACGTACCACCGCTAGGGAGCAGCAGAGGCTGTTCCTTGGGTCATCAGCTTCCACTCAGAATCTCACATCAAAAATAATCAACTGCATTTGCACAATGCTTTCGAGTCAATGAGGAGTTCTTATCACTCGTTTTCATTGTAACACAATCTGGGATATCCCATTCTTACCCATTTTTCAGATGCCGAAGGGAAAGGCCTATGGAAGTCACAGTGCCAGGAAGAAGTAGAATTGGAGCCGCCTTTTCCCACCCCAAAATCTGTGCTAGTACTAATAGTGAGCATGTGATAAAAGGCACCCTCCAGAGAGCATACATTTCAGTCTAGAAAGGGGCCACCACTGAATGTTTCAATTCTAAGGTACACCATCTATTTTATATCAGGTTTTTTGTTGGTAGGTAGAAACAGAGGTGTAATACTTCACATTAATTTTAAGTTGCATTTTAATTTCAGAAGATTGAAAGAAAGAATGTTGTAAACTTAAGGAAATAGTATATATGGATAATTCATGTTTATATTTGTGTGGGTATTCATATTTGTGTGTGTGAATGTGTTGATAACCTTTTAAAGAAATTGATACATTGGAACTGTACTTTTTCACTCCTGGGCTTGTCTTTCTAAATCTCCCTCTTTTTTTGTTTCATACTAAATTTTATCTTGTATAACACTTTAGGGCCAATTCTCACTTGAAATCTCAAAGTGATATTTACCAGATGATTCCTGATTGACTAACAAAGTTAGAGAAGGATGCTATGGTAGCCCTTCTCGAAAAACATTTATTCCTTTAAAATGGCAGTGTTCAATTTCAGGTCAGGTAGTAGTGGTGGTTAGTGGCAAAATAGATATTTTGCTGGAGGTGGACTTTGCAGTACTGCTCAATTACACTATGAGGGGGGATACATTCTTCACCCTTATTCTGTACCTTTATGAAAGACCACCCCTTTTTTGCTTTATATATATTTCCATCTGCCAACAATGACCAGACAATTTTTAGCATGCAGGAAATATGATTGCTCTGACACACAGGGTTTTTAAAGGGTTGAGAAACCATGGGATAAGGAAATTAAGGAATTAGATCATTTGAAGGATCTATGCATTCAATAAACATTCATAAAACACCTAGTATGGGGCAGCCTGGGTGGCTCAGTGGTTTAGCGCCGCCTTCAGCCCAGGGGGCATGATCCTGGAGACCCAGGATCGAGTCCTACGTCGGGTTCCCTGCATGGAGCCTGCTTCTCCCTCTGCCTGTGTCTCTGCCTCTCTCTCTGTTTTTCTCTGTCTCTCTCGTGAATAAATAAATAAAATCTTAAAAAAAAAAACAAACACCTAGTATGTGTCTTACACTAGGTTGGCACTGGGAACATTAAGATTAAGAAATAATTTTCAAGCAAAAAAAGAAAAACCAACAAACTTTTCCATATCACATAGTAAGATTAAGAAATTGCCAACATTAAATGCAAAATGGGTGCTTGTAGGTCAGTAGAAGATCCTTCTTCTTAGCTTTAAGTAAAGGAATAATAGTGCAATGCTGTTTAACAAATATTTCATTATCAATTTTTTGATTATACATAATTATTATGCAGAAAAACATAGAAATTGATAAAACTGGGTTTGTGTAGTCAGCTTCCCAAATAGTCCCTGATGATGCCCATCTTCCGGTCCACTCATCTTTGTGGATGAGGCAGGCAGGGTTGGTCTTTATGACCAATAACATACTGCAGAAGCAATGGGGCAGCTGTCATCTGGGACTCTCTTTCTTTCTCTGTCTTGGCTCACTCCTTTAGGTGAGGTTATCAGCCATGTTGTGAGCAGCCGTATTTAGAGGCCCAAGTGGTGAGGAGCTGACATGGGTTCTCCTTTTCCAGTTGGAGTCAGGTTTTCCAAGGTCTACAGCCTCAGTGATCAATTTGACCACACCCTTGTGAGAGACTCTAAGCCAGAACCACCCAGCTAAGCCACTGCTGGATTTCAGAATCACCGGAAGGAACTATGAGGTTAAAAATGTTTGTTTTTTTGTTTGTTTTTTTGTTTGTTATTTTAAGCTGCCAAAGGTTGGGGTAATTTGTTACACAGTGATGAAGTAACATTCTAGTGGAGCTCCTCCTGCCTGCGGTGCTGCATCAGCAAACCAAAGGTTAGATTCTATAAAAACTTCCTGTCTTCTACCTTTTGCAGTTCTCCAGAAGGAGACTGTCTGCTTTATGAAGTATTAAATAAAGTTTGTTTGTATTACCTAAATTGTCTTCTTTAATCATTTTTTAAACAGCTTTTCATGATGAAGAATGGGATCCAAAGCCTTCAGCTACTGGCCTATGGGATGAGGTGTACAGGCAAGGTTCTCACCAAACCCTTAGATTTCACTGTTCCTCTCTTCCTCACAGAAGAGCCACAGGTAAGTCACACTTAGATTTGAGCTCCACTCCCCTGCGTGCAGCTCTCTGATGCAAACAAACTTTATGTATATGTGTGTATATATATTCCCAGAAAGGTTCTGGACTCCTAGAAAGATTCCTTGGTGGTTACATTGAGAATCTGCAATGGGTAGCAGCCATTAGGGAACTCACATAGCCTGGAGCTGAGTCCATGGCCTAAACCACCTGGTGGCTTGGGAAAATAAGAAAATAAGAAATTCAGACCATTCTGACCACCAAAATGAAAACTTAACAGGAAAATATTGATTCTCAACACCTTTTTTCATCCTCCCCAAGAATGTCTCCCATAGTCTTCATGTCTTACTCAGTGGCATTTATTTCCAACCACTTGCTTAGGTCAAACATTTTGAAGTCACCTTGAGTTTCTTTCTTACTCTTATACCTCACAGCCAATCTGTCAATAAATCCTATCAATTACATCTTCAAAATATGTGCAAAATCTGTCTACTACTACCAAGTAATTGTCATCTCCTTCCTGGATTATTGCAACCATCTTCTAAATGTTTTTCTCATGTCTGCCCCCTGCAGTCTATTCTCAACAGAGTAGCCAGACAGAGAAATTCTTCTAAAAGCATATATAATCCTGAGGTACTTGGGGGGTGCTCAGTCAGCTAAGTGGCTGATTCTTGATTTCAGCTCAGGTCATAATCTGAGGGTCCTGGGATCAAGTCCCACATTGTCTCTGCACTTAGTGGGGAGTCAGCTTGAAGATTCTCTCTCTCTCTGCCCCTTGCTCTGTCTCAAAAAAATAAAAGTAAATAAATCTTTGAAAAAAATAAAAGCATATATAATCCCGATTTAACTCTGCTCTGCCAATGGCCTTCCTTCTCACTCCAAGTAAAAGGCAGAGCACTTAAAATGACCCACTGACACTGTGCATCTGGCCCCTCACTTCCCTGTCATCTTCCACCATTCTCTTTCTTTTCCACTGCAACAGCAGTAGAGTCTCTGTTGCTTCTTCAACTCTCCAGGCATGAAACCACCTTCAAGGCTGGAGAACTTTTACATCTCTTCTCATTGTTAGGTTTCCAGAGAAGCCATCCCTGCTGACTACACCTTCTGTTCATTCCATAGAGAGAGAGAGAGAGAGAGAGCGTGCGCGCGCACAAGAGCGTGTGCACACACTCACCCTTACTCTGTAATGCTCCAAAACCTTAGGAAACAATAGTGAATTAAAATTAAATGGACAAAAATTCTTTTTTTTTTTTTAAAGATTTTATCTACTTATTCATGAGAGACACAGAGAGAGAGGCAGACACACAGGCAGAGTGGAAGCAGGCTCCTCGCAGGGAACCTGATATGGGACTGGATCCCACGTCTCCAGGATCACGCCCTAAGCTGAAGGTAGGCGCCAAACTGCTGAGCCACCTAGGTGTCCCATGAAAATTCATGCCTCATGGAGTAAGGGGAGGCAGCTGATAAGCAATGCACATAACAAAGACATAAATTTGGCTCTAAGTCTTATCAACAAAAGCAGAACACATGATAGAAGATCAAAGTGATATATTGCAATGACCAGGGCAGGCCTCACTAAGAGGAAAGACTGGAGGGAGAAAAAAGAGAGCTACTCAGGTGCTTGCAAATCCCCTTCACATCCTTCTATACTTTCTCCCCATTTCTTGCACAGCTTCCTCTATATAGAGCCTTATCACCATCTAATATACTGTAAATTTCATATATAAATGAGAAAATGATTTTACTAACTTATTTGATGTTCCATGATGAAATAATGGAATAAAGTTAGTCTCTGAGAAACCTCTGGAAGGAGCCTTTCTCATTTGAATGTATGTAAAATATTGCTTGAAAAATATGATCTGTTTAATAGAGAATAGCCTTGCAAAAACTAAATACCAAACAGATTTTTAGGGAAATGCTGCTTTTGATATGGAATCCTGTTGGACTTGGTATAGGAAATCCATCAATTAAAAAAATCTGATAGGTGGCAAGAATGTCATGATATTCAGAAAAGGATTCTCTCTCTCTCTCTCTCTTTCTTTTGTCATATAGAACAGAAAAACTAATTTCTTCCTTATGTAAAAAGAACAAAAAAGACTGAGTCCTTAGATACTGAAAGGGAGTACATTTTCTTAAAGCCACTGAAAGCCTGTGGCAAAGGAAGAAGGGCTGCAGGGGGTTTAACACCCTTAGAATTGGTTTAATGATGGAATCTACAATCTCTGGATAAACCCAGTAAGTCAGAGTGAGTTCAGTATAAGCTGAGGATAGATCATCATCAGATGAAGCTCCAATTTATAATACCTGATGGTTAGAGCCAAATCAATCTCAATATAAGAGAAACCCTATTAATATTGGTGAATGGATTATTAAAACTAAAGCATTCTGTGAAATTTTATGGCCAACCTTCTTATTTTTCTTTAGTTAGGAAAAAAAAAATCATCGGTTATAGTCAGCTCCAGGTTTGACATGTTTCTGTGTAGGCTGCACACTATGATAAAGAATGCTATCAACTTGTGAAATTTGGGGTGTATAGTTGAGGTTATTTGGGGGTTGATGGATTTGTGCTGCTTCATCCACATTCTTACTAAACATTAGATCTCTCTTGTGACTAATGATACAGCATGAGTTTGTGAGACTAGCTTGATCGTTTGGGGATCAGATCTGAGGCCGTGGCCTCATTAGCACAGTAACTAACAAGCTGAGTTAATTGGTCACACACCACAGTCACTTACAAAATGATTATTTATGAAACACCAAAGATAAAGTCTTAAAGTATATTTGTGGCAAGCATAGCATTTTGGTTTATTTATGTGATTTAAAAATAAGAGCAGTAAACAGTACTGCCTCATACTTCCAGGCATGGGGTTTACAATACTGAACAATTTCCTAAAGGAACATTTTGCAATTCTTTTGACCATAATCCCTCTTTTCTAATGAACCTAAAATTATCATGCTCCATCTGAAAATTATTATTGTCATCTACATGTTCCCACCAGCCCAAATCAATGTTGAAGGTTTATTTACTATAGTCAAATATAAAATATCATATTGTTTGCTTTTACAAACTACAAATGTATGTCCTAAAGTGTCTGATATGTCCTTTTTTTGTTGCTCTTCCCTATAAGGGAAGTTTGTTCTGTCTCTAACAAACCAGGCTCAAAATTAAAAGTATGCTTTTTTTTTTTTTTTTTTTTTTTTGAGAGAGAGAGAGAGAGAGAGAGAGAGAGAGAGAGAGAATGTCAAGCAGGCTCCATGCTAAGCCCTGCCTGATACAGGGCATGATCCCACGACCCTGAGATCATGACCCAAGCCGAAATCAAGAGTCAGAGGCCCAACTGATTGACCCACTCAGACACCTCTAAAATATTTGTCTTTTGATAGGATTTGCTACAAATGTATGAAGGTGTTAAAGTAATTTGAAAATATAAATATGATTGTCATACAAGTAGATAGCACAGACCAAACTTTTTGATGAGTAGGTTAACAAAACCAGTGCAAACAAGAATATGAGACTGTTATATAGATGATAAGTAAAAAATGTCAATAAAAAGGAGTTCTGAACTTCAGTTGCTTAATCACATGCAAATCTAGTTAATGTCCTACATGGCAGTAACCATAGCATTCAGGATTAGCTTCTCTTTAGGACCGACATCATTTGCAATTGATCAGTTTCTAACACCTAACTTGACAGACATCAGAGTAGTGAATAGTAAGTAAATCAAAGAAAGTTCCATTCTCTGTTTAGATGGCCCTTAGGTAGCCTTATTTATGTGATATTAAAAGATAACATTATCATCTTTTCTCCAAATTTCTGGTAACTTTTCTTAATGCAAATCATAAAAATGTGAACATGTAATACAAGAGTATGAAGCAGTGCGGTTTTGTGGGAGAGCTTTGCAGTGACTGTGTAATTGCACACACACTCTTTCTCTATTCATAGATCTCCCAAGATCACTTTTTTAAAGAAATTTTGTTTATCTTACACGAAGTCCTGAATACTCCCCTGGACTGTTGCCTTTCTTGGCTTTCTGATCTTCCCCATCTCATGCTGTTCTGCTTTGAGACTGATCGGTACTCTTTTTTGACATGAACAATGCTTTCATTTTCTGGAAAATAGGCTCCCTTGATTGGATGCTGAGGGATAGATGAACAACTGGCTATACTTGCCTTAATTACTTTACCCCTTTACTCCATACCTCACTTGCTGGGCTGTACAGATATATCTGACTCACTGTGTTGGACTAAAGAGAATTATGATGCAGAGAAAAAATTTTAAACTATATGCTACATGTCCTTATTCTCCTTGCCCAAGGGAAAAGTTCCCAAAGGCTGGAACCTTTGTGGAGGATTTCCTTCATGGATGCAACTCAGGTTCCTTCCTTGACCTTCTGCTCTCTATGCCACATTTCTCACCAATTGCTTTCTTATTCATACCTACATTAAAATGACCCGCTAATCCCCTCTTGGGAAACTAATTTCTCTATTTGCAGGGTTGTGTCTGATATTTCTCTACCATGCAGTCTCTAGAAATAATAATGCAGGGCATAGCATTTCTAAATATCTGAGTTATTCAAGCTAGATCATCCCTGGGGGCTTCAACATAATAGACTACGATGGGTGCTAGATTTAAGTCAAACCTCTTTCTCCATTCTCTCTTTCTCATCCCTTCTCCAATGTTAAATAGATATACTCTCTCAATGGAAGTCTCCAATTACCAAATTTAATATACACACAGACATGCATATATCCCAGGGATAAAGGTACTTCTCAGAGAGGAAGAGAAACCTTTACCTAAACGTAATACTTTTCCAGGGTCACTGCTCACACATATATATATATATAATGTTTATTTAAATTTATTACCTTGAAGTACCCTTTAATAAAGTTTCCTCAAAACTATGCCTTTTTAAAATACTCTGTAGCCATTTGCCCTTGTTCTGAAACTTTTTATTTTTATTTTATTTTTTTTTTAAAGATTTTATTTATTTATTTATTCATGGCAGAGAGAGAGAGAGAGAGAGAGAGAAGTAGGCTCCATGCAGGGAACCCAACATGGGACTCATCCCGGGTCTCCAGGATCACACCCCAAGCTGAAGGTGGTGCTAAACTGCTGAGCCACTGGGGCTGCCCTTTCTGAAACTTTTTTTTTTTTTTTTCTGAAACTTTTTAATACAGAAGGAAGTGGATGAACTTTGAAATGACTACATTTCTGAGTGCAAAATGGAGCATCTCCATTTCACTTTTTTAAGCAGAAAGAAGAGACATACATAAGAGAATTTCTTTCCCTCGTGCCCAAGTATCATTTCCTCTCTTCTCAGGAATCAGCAGGGGAGTTCTTTCAGTTAAACTTACTGTTTGGCAAGAACATAACAAAGTTCTTTTTTTTTTTTTTAATTTTTTTAATTTTTATTTATTTATTTATGATAGTCACAGAGAGAGAGAGGCAGAGACACAGGCAGAGGGAGAAGCAGGCTCCATGCACCGGGAGCCCGATGTGGGATTCGATCCCGGGTCTCCAGGATCATGCCCTGGGCCAAAGGCAGGCGCCAAACCACTGCGCCACCCAGGGATCCCCATAACAAAGTTCTTAAGCATTTTTTACGGGCTGAATTGTGTGTCTCCTCAAGATACAGGCTGAGGTCCTAACCCCCAGTACCTGTGAATATGACTGTGTTTTGAAATTGGGTCTTTGCAGATGTAATCAAGTTAAGATGAGATCATACTGAATATGGGGAGGGGGGCCCTGATCCAATATGAATAGTGTCCTAAAGTAGATGCGAAGAAGGAGAGATCTTCCCCTAGAGGCTTTTGAAGGATCATGGCCCTGCTGACACCTTGATTTTGGATTTTTAGCCTTCAAAACTGTGGGGGAATAAGTTTTTATTGTTTTATACCTCTCAATTTGTGATACTTTGTTATAGCAGACCTAGCAAACTAATAATGCAAGCATCATCATCATAATGATCATCATCATCATCATCACAGATACTGTTAATGACATCTGCTTTGTGGCATTCACTGTGTCATTTGCTTGGCTGATTTGCATGCTCAATGACAGTGTAGATTCTGGGGTCAGAGACCCAAATGTGACCCAATTCTGGCTCATACTTACTAGGTGTATGATATAGGGCAAGTTGTATAACTGTTACCTATTATTTCTCTTATTTTCTCAAGCCATTATAATAGCCTTGAAAGATAGATATTAATATCCCCATCTCTGTGCTTTCTAAGGCATAGAGAAATTTACCTCTAAATTTGACTATAAACTCATGGAAATGCAGTCTGTAAGTGGAACTGTTGGATGTATTTTAAATATGCTTTTTAACTTATTTTGAAATAATCTCAAATTCATAGAAAATTTTTAAGAATAACACAAAGAGGGGGATCCCTGGGTGGCTCAGTGGTTTCGTGCCTGCCTTCGGCCCAGGCGTGATCCTGGGGTCCCGGGATCGAGCCCCGCATCCGGCTCCCTGCATGGAGCCTGCTTCTCCCTCTGCCTATGTTTCTGCCTCTCTCTCTCAGTCTGTGTCTCTCATGAATAAATAAATAAAATCTTAAAAAAAAAAAAGAATAACACAAAGAACTCTCACATACTTTGACCCAGACTCCCCAATTGTTAACCTTTTTTTTTTTTTACACATTTTTCTCATCACTGGGTTTCTCTCTTTGTGTGTGTGTATATATAAAAATATATATATTTAGTTATTCATATAAATAAAATATATAATTGTATTGTGTGTATTCACTGTTTAATTATACATAGTATATATGTTTATTATTTATGTATTTTGTTTACTTATATAAATAGAAACCTAGAGATAAGAAAAATGTGTAAAAACATAATTATATATATAATTTATATGTTTCACTTTTTCCTAAGCCACTTGAGAATTATAGACATGTGCGCTCTTCTCCCTTAATCCTTCAATATGTGATTCCTAAAAACAAGAGTTCTCTCCCATCTAATGAAAGTTCAACCATGAAAATAAATTAAGGTTGATACTTAGTATGTTGTATACTTTTTAAATGAAATTTTTTTATCAAAGAAAAGCCTACATACAAAAAAGTACACAAATCATAGGTATACAGCTTAATGAATTTTCCACCAAGTGATCACACTGAAGTAACCCACCGGGAAGATCAGGAAATAGATCCTTGTCAGCACCCAAAATCTCCCCACCCTGTCCCTTCCCAGCCATTTCTTCCTCTTTGACCTCCTTCTCCCCAGAGATAACCATTATCCTGGCTTTTATTAACATAAATAGTTTTGACCAGTTTTGAACTTTATTTAAACAGAATTATATAACTGCATTATTTTTCTTTCCTGTTTTTCTTTTTACTTTAAAAGATTGGCTTTTTTCACTCAATATGTGAAGTTCATTCTTGTTGAGTATCTCTGTAATTTATTTCTTGTTGCTGTATATTATTTCATTGTATGACTACATCTCAATTTATCCATTTTACTGCTATGGGACATGTGGATTGTTCCCAGTGTTTGACTATAAACATTTTTGTATACATTGTTTGGTGCCTGTATGTGTACATTTTTGTTGGGTTTATTACTAGAAGTGCAGTGGTTAGTTTGTAGCGCCTAGATAAGTTCAGTTTTAATACATACTGTACTGCTAAATAGTTTACCCTCTTCTGTAGTATATGAGAATTGCAGGTGCTTCATTTCCTTATCAGTACTTGGCATTATCATTGTTTTTAATCCTAGCCCTTGTAGTGGGTATACAGTTGTATCTTATTGTGGTTTTAATTTGAATCACTCTGATGACTAATGAAGTTGAGTATTTTTTTTTTTGTATACTTACAGATTACTTAAATATCCTACTTACCTGACCCTAATTATTTTTTTAGTTAATCTGTATACTTTTTACACATCATGAAGGAAAGTTTTACTTGGTTAATGTGAATTAAATGAGTACTCTAATAACAATGCTGTAAGAGCACCAGCTTCAGTTGTATTATCTACATATCATTGCATACATACAAATTACTTCAAAACTTACTGCCTTAAAACATTTATTTTATCACAAATTTCTTATAGGTCAAGAAATTGGGGGCACCCAATTAGGTTAGTTAAGTGATTCCAGCTCAAGGTCTCAGGGATTACAGAGTGACAGTCAAGATGTCAGCTAGAGCATCTCAACAGGGTCTGGAGGTCTTGCTTCAGAGGTGGCTCACTCCTAAGGCTAGCAAGCGAGGCTGTCTAGAGGCAGGAGGCCTCAGCTCCTCATGACATGGCCCTCTCCATAGGGCTGCTAAAGTGTCCTCACAACATGGTGGTTGGCTTCCACCAGAGTGAGTGATCTAGGAGAGAGCAAGGTGGAAGCTACAGTGTGTTTGATGACCTGGCCTCTTAAATTACAGTCCATCATTTCCAAGGTATTCTCTTGGCTACGCACGTAAACTATATTCCATGTGACAATACAGTGGCAATCCTGGCTGCCACAGTTGTTCTTTAAACTCAATTGCCCAAGTTTGCTTGCTTGTTTTTTAATTCAGATAGAGAAAAAAAATGACCTACTTAATACATGTGCATTCATATGACAAATGCAATAAATTGATTTTTAGGGTAACTTATTTCTTACAGGTGTTTCAGAGATTTGTGAGAGTAAATGAGTGGATATTTTTAAGTTCCTTTTACGCCTTCTTTCTTGTCCTCTTTCTCATATTTGATGAGTTATGGAGTAAACATATTTTGTGTGTCTGAAAGTATGTTGCAGTGAAGTCAGCATCTATACAGAAGACCAGTTAGCAGCTACTTCTCTGGGTTAGCTGTGGGGTAAGGGATGAATAAAAGGAAAGAAGGAAATGTTCAGATAGATTTTAACTCTGGGCAGGTCAGAGTTACTGCATGTTAAAGGCGTTATTTCTTCTAAGGTATGTGCAAAATAATGTACATCTCCTGTTTGTCTATCTGTCATCTAACATCTTTTACTGAGTGGACCAGTTATCTTTCTATTTTTAACATCATCTGAGGAATCAATGAATAATTCCAAGTGAAATAGGTATTCACAAAGTGTTTTGCTTCTGCAACATTTAAATCAGTAGCTTTTCCATGTTGTCTTGCTAGTTTGCTTACCCTAAGTAATCTAACATATTATGACAAAGTATAGTCACTGTTCAACAGTTTCTCTTGGCTGTACTCAAAGCTGAAAAGTACTTTTTAAAATATACTCTCCTATTTCTAATCTTCTTGGCATATGTCTAAATAAAGAACTAGACCAACACTATCTGACCTAAGATGTTCATCATAGCATCAAAATAATTAACATTTAATGAGAAAAGGCAGACCCTATGTTTAGCTCTTTTATATGCATCATCTTGTTTACTATTGCAACCCTATTAAGTAGCTGGTATTATTATCCTAATTTTTATAGATGAGAAAATTACAGTTTAGAGAGATTAAGAACTTGACTATGGTCACATAGCTAATAAGTGGCAGAGTCAGCCAGGAATTGAACTAATTATTGATTCTGAAAACATCTCCTTAACCTCTTTAAAAAGTTAAGTGTTCAACCATAGGAGGATGCTCATGTGGATAACTTAAATACAATATAATATTATACAGTCACTGGAAATTACTCAAAAGATATTTATTGGGTTTGAAAAATATTTATAGTTTAATAGTAAATGAATAAGATACACATTGATATAGGATATTCAAATTATAGTCTCTGCTATACAGAAAACTAAATATGTATGAATCTCTACAGGAAAAAGAAAAGTAATATACAAATGTTAATGATGTTTATCTGTAAATGTGGTGAGACTATGGATGACTTTTGCTTTTTTATGCATTTCTATAATGAACATGTATTACTCTTATAATCAGGAAAAAAGTAATAAAAATCTTTAATACTTAATATATGAGAGAGGAAATAGAAAGACTTGGTTTCTATGATTAAAGGAATAAGTCTATTTAATAGCTGTTGTATCCGTTAAAAGGTGCAAACCATCCAATTAGATCTGTTTCTGATGTGTGGGGCTATCAGATGTTCAGACACAATGTAATATTCTCCTACTTGCTGTATTCTCTTTTTCTTTCTGCCTTATGTTGGAGATAAAGCAGAAAGTGTGTGTTTCTCATTGGGAAGTTGGCATTTGAATGAGACTGCTGCTTTTCTCAGCTTAAAGAAGATAAAAGGAGTTATCAAGTAATGTTTTCTTTCACCTAAGGATGTTGGTCCCACTCCAACAATTGGAATTGATTGAACTCCAGTGCTTGCAAATTTAAAAGCCTAACACAGGGATCTGCTCACTCTGAATTTTACAAATCAATGGATAAACTCAAAACAAAAACCCATTACAGAGCACCTTAATGTTTATCTGTTTGGTAAGATAAACATTTGTAAACGAACATTTTCAACTATGAGCTTCAGTAATAACACTATGAGATCTGCTTTGGATATTAAAAATTTGCATAGAACTATAAAGCTAGTACAAACCCAAAGGAGAAAATTGCTTTTTTAAAAATCAAGTCTTCTGATCCACATTCTCAATTAAATTGTGTTTCATTCATCTAGACTGGAATCATTTTTCTTGCCTTTTGATAATATTTTTATTATTGCCTCTGTAATGTAGCATCACATGAAACAAGTGTGCCATTGGTATTTGATTAAGAGTATTGCTTCATGGAAGTCTAGAAAGCATTGAACCAGGCAAAAGAAATGATATTAAATAGACTTATGTTTGATGAGCATAATGATTGTTAATTAGTTTTCCATTTAGCTCTGATGTTGTCAAATCTAAATCTTGATATTAAATTTGGATGTCAGCGCTGGACTTACTGAGATTACCCTAACTGGAGGAAAAGTTTCAAAACAGACCATATCTATACGGAATCAGTACTTTTATATAAAAAGATTAGTTAATAGATTTCAGTCAGTAGGCTTAAGGGCTATAACATCTAGATTCGGGCTTCACACATTGTCTTTGATGGTGGACCAGGTTCCCTCCTCCCATTTTGTCACAGACCAGTACTTTGATAAAATATGATAAAACTGGAATACTGGAATAGTGGAAACTTGAAAATAAAGACATAGAAAACAGAAACACATTTTTTATTATTCGTTTCTATAGATACACATTTTTTTCAAATTTTTCTAAAAGTCTAAAATCTTTACCCTTAATTTTTTGTGCTTGTCCTACCATGAAGCAACAACAAACACTTTTTGGACCTGCAGCAGTCTATAAACCACATGTCCTTGCTGCAGTGGGTTCCTCTGTACATCTGCAAGCCCCATGCCGTTGTTTGGCTTAGGCTGGGAATCTGATAGGAACTTCAGGTTAGGGACTTCTTGATCCCAGAGAATCTGATGAGGCTGACTTTGTCATCCTCACCTCCACCTCCCGTTGAGAAGGTCTGCAGACTACTTTTACCTGTGTGGCACCATAATCTGTCACTTTCAGCATCCTGATGTTATCCTTGTATTTAGAAACACTGAGGTATGTTTTCCCAAGGCTCTGCTGGCTGTGTTGTCACTAGGATTCAAATTCAGATTTGCCTCCATACAGAGACCAAGCTCTTTTCACAAATCTATGTCTTTCCATCTGAAATAAAACATTACACTCTGGTAGTTTGGTGCTGGGCACTTTTGAATTTCTCTAAGGAGAATTCTAGAAGTCCAGGGCGTGGTCCACCTTGCCATAGATCATTAACATGGTTAAGGTCCCAATGCCATATTGGTCTTCTACATTTACTTGGCTACTAACAATCTGCTTGGTATGCATAGCACTATGAGTAACTTTATAGCCACTCAGTGTATTCCAATTAGGAGTTATTTTCCCCCACATTACTCCATTTATTCCTAACTAGGAATTAACTCTCAAATTAACTGCAGCATGTTCATTTACCTCTGAAAATGAAACGTGTGAGTTGTTGAATGTCAGGCTCTGCCTCATGAGAAGGAAATTCTAGAGTGAATTCTCATTCACTGTGGGTAAGGTAAGATTATTTGTCTTTTTTGGTTGGTTGTGAAAGATGCTGATTGTAGTCTAATGCTGAATATTTAATTATTGTGTTGATACTCACCACCAGCTTACCTGTAGGAATATTTTAAAGACATTGGTTCTTAAAACTTTTTTTTTGAGTTTTACTTATTTAAGTAATCTCTACACCCAACATGGGGCTTGAACTCACAACCCCAAGATCAAGAGTTGCATGCCCTTCCAACTGAGCCAGCCAGGCACCCCAAGACAGATTGGTTTTAAAGGAAATCATTTAGGATGGATGGAACTTGCTTTAGAAGGTAGCCTAAATGTAAACAAGATTTAAAAAAATAACTCAAAATATCCAAATATTCAGATCAATTTAGGTGCTTTGGAAATATGTATTTGAGGAAGCCACATTGATGGGCCCATGTCTTAAGATGGTGGTTGCATACAGGATATCTTCATTTTGCTTTAATCCTTACTTTCCCCTCCCCCCCCCATTCAAAACTGTTTCAAGAGTGTATGTTGGACATTTCTGAGTTCATATTAGGCCAGGACTCACTCAAAGAGCAGGAAATTCAAAATAGCCACTCATGCACAGCTGCTTCCCCTGGATTCTCCATAGGAAATACATGCACTAAGGAGGAGTCCAAGCCCATGAATACTGTTTATTACTATATGTGCTTGGTGCCAATACCCTGCTTGGAATTCCTAGCCCTGCTAAATTGTGCTGGGGGCTACAAAGGGCTGAAACCATTAACTACGTGTCTTTTGTCAAAGACCAAACTAAAAGGAATTCCTCTTACTCTAGTTGGGGGAAGAAAAAAAGAAAAAAACAAAAACAAAAAGGAGTGGGATGATTTTTCTCCCCCTAAGACCTAGAATGAAGCTGTCTAAAGCTCTACCCCGGGACAAAGCCCTCCTTTTGCAAGACAGGAAGTGTGGTTTGGGTGGGCGGTGAGAGGAGGCAGGAGGAGTTAATTGATGGAAAACAAGGCCTGGTCCCTTGCTAGAGCAGCAGCGGGTGGGCAAGTTCCTCTTTATGAGACAAGTCAGAAAGGGCAGCGCCTCTAAAGAAACCAAATCCAGCTGGAGAACATTGACAGAAGTGGAAGGTTTTGTGCTGCTTCCCTAATGACACTGGAAGTTCTTCCCTCCGACTTGACACCATGGCCCCAGCAAAGGTCCTCAGAAATTAACATTGCTTCTCCTTAAGGGTGCAGGGCAGGGACGACTGCAGTGTTGATCTGACCCCCAGGAGCCAACGATGTACATTGTCCAACAGATGGGTAATGCTGTGGTCTGAGTTAGCTCCCCAGGCATATCCAGGGTCTGCCAGCTGTACCAACGGAGAGGTGAACCAGAAGCTAATGCCTCTTCCCTACAGCCTCCCGTATTTCCAGTGCTGCCTCATTCCTCCCACATTCCATTTAAATCAAGGGAGGCACAAGACCCTGCTGCTTTGCATTGGGACAGCTGTATCTGATGGCAGCCTCTGAACACTCTGGGATGCTATGCGGCAGAGCAGCTACAAGCATGAATCAATTAGGCGGCTATTAGGTTCAGCCTCTCAGGCCATGGCATAGTCAGCTTCACGCTGACTTTGTTATATATGAAATTCCCAGGGAGAATAATACCTTATCTAAACTTTCATTATATTTTATAGTAGAATGAATATGGATCGATAATAAATTTTGCTCTAATCTAACATTAGTTTCAGAAGAATTTCACCCTTTTCCTCTTTCTCTATCAAGAAATCAAATTATAACCATAAAAATAAAAGCTATTCTACTCAAGGACTCTGTGAAGAGAACAATGGTTCTTTTTATAATATTAATGTCTTAGCTTATATTTTAAAATAAGCTTGGGTGATTTATATAATGTAGAATTAAATTTGTTTTTCAGAACACAAACCTACATTTAGATGTTTTTGAAAACTAACCTTTTATACGTAAGAACCGTAGGGGAGAAAAACTTTTCTTCCCTTCTAAGTTCTTTGGCTTGCATAATAATTAGATTGACATAGACAAGTTAACAGGAAGAAAACAATTTAATTTTGTTTGTATGGGAGCTCATAGAAATAGGAGATTCAAAAGAGTAACCAAAGCAGGCAGCTTTTATACCTTTTAAATAAATAAACAATTATTTGTGAATAATTTTGGCAAATGGCTTTGGACTTGTGGTAGCAAATTAATAAAGAATTAGCAAGGTTTGTTTATATAGCCTTCTTGGCCCTGAATTTCCTGTCTCTGGCAATAAGCATGCCTTCTACCTACCAGGTGCAGGGTGGATGCTCTTCACAGGGGAATTTATTTCCTGCTTTCAGAGGGACAGAAGACAGAGTACCTTTCCTGCATGAACTGTTTCTTAAGTAATTTTAATTCAAAATAATTAGTATGTTAAAGTTCCATATTTTGAAGTGGCCTGCTCTGAACTCCATCACTCTGAAATTAGATATGTTATTAAAATATGATAATTATATATTTTAAATTTAACTCTTTAAAATTGAAAAGTCCATCAAATATATGATCAAGAATGGGAAATAAATGTTTATATATCTACTATTGAGGTTTAGTAAAATAGTATTATACCCTTTACACCTGAATAGTTTCTGAAGAAATGGTATACTACAGGTGGCCACCTTTAAATTTTCCTCATCCCATTACCCTCCCTTGCTCTGAGAGATGACCATTATTATGAAATCAATGTGCATCATTCCCATGGTTTGTATATTTTTTACTGTCTACATAGAAACTATACAGTCTTAGTTTGCATACTGTCAAACTGTACATATCTTTCTCCAACTTGATTTCCAATTTCAACATTTCAGAGAATTTCTGACCTGGGGAACTGGGACATATTTATAGCTAAATAAACCCGAAGCCTTTGAACTGGTGCTACCTGAACTCCAGAAAGTATAGGTGTTTGCATATTTTTCTGAGAAGTAGGTCCGTAGCTTTCTCAAAATTCTCAACTTTATCTTTGACCTCAAAAGTCACCTTTCTTCAAAATCTTAAGATTCCATTAATGTCAAAGCTTTTTTTTTCTAATCACAATGTATAATTCATTTTCTTTTATTTTTTCTATATGTTCTTCTATTCTGGATGAAGCATTAAAAAAAAAAAAAATGATTCCGAGGCACCTGAATGGCTTAGTTGGCTAAGCAGCCAACTCTTGGCTTTGGCTCAGATCTTGATCTCCAGGTCCTGGGGTCCGGCCCTGTTGGGCTAGGCGCAAGCTTGAGGATTCTCTCTCCCTCTCTCCATCTGCCCTGCCCCCTGGGCACGTGTGTGAGTGCAGTCTCTCACTCTCTCTCAAATAAGTAAATACATCTTTAAAAATTAAAGATGATTCCATTGATAGGCTCGCTCTTTCTTTCTTTCTTTCTTTCTCTCTCTCTCTCTCTCTCTCTCTCTCTTTCTTCCTTTCTTTTCTTTCCTTCTTTCTTCCTTCCTTCCTTCCTTCCTTCCTTCCTTCCTTCCTTCCTTCCTTCCGGGAGGTAAGTGACCCTGGTTTTGAAGGCTGGGAAGGACTTAGTAAAACTGCAGGTGCCACTCCGACCGCTAGAGGGCACTAACACAATTAAAAACGGAGAAGGTGTCTTCCTGGAGTACAGAAATACAGATGCCAGAGGAGTAGCTTACAAGATCTTCACATATTTATTTGTCTCTGTTTACAGATTCCTACATCGAGCTTCTAATATGTTCTAAAACATTCATGTTCAAGCTATTTTAGTGTTATCAGTTTCGTAAAGCAAATTTAAAGCAGGTCTGAAAGAGAGGCCTTAAATAAGTGAAGAACATCATAGCTTGATTCTGGCTAATTATTTAGTCATTGCTGAATTTTTAAGATACCCTTTACTGGTCAATTAATTGATATCTTTATCAGTAAAAATTAAAGAACATAACTTAGGAATTTACATAGAAAAAGCAGCCTCTTCAATTAAGATTTTCCTAAAAATGTTTTGTCATTTGGGCATCCCTTGTTACGCCTCTACTCTTTGGGATCACTCCATATCCTCCTTTTGCCAATGAAGAAGAAGGCTCTGGGCATTTTGAATCCTGAAGGCTGAGCTCTGGGACTCTGGCAGCAGGGAGTTCTTTTGCCAGAGATCCTGCCCATGATCCATTTACTTTTCTGTGTGTGTACGGAGAGAGCTAAAGTAGACAGGAATCAATTCCCCTTCTCCTAAACGAGAACTACTCGAGGGCTTTCTGTGTGCTAACTGCCAATTGTCAATTACGAGCTGAGAAAAGGCAACCCAAGCAAGTATTTTAACATTAAAATAACTTATGTGTATAAAGTACTTTACTATTCACAAGAAGCATTTTGTCTGACAATAATTTCCTGAGATAATTTATGGCTATTCCTGTTTTTTGGATCAGGAAACTGATGTTCCTGCAATAGTCCATGCTTGGACTATTCATGACCTTGGTGGCCCCTTCTTGTTAACAAGTGCAGAGTAAAGACCTCTCTGGAGGTTTTCTGATTTCTAGTCAGCTAGGAGCCTTACCTACTTATTGATCCATTTCTTTCCTTACTTGTTTTGAATAAATTTATTTTTGATGCTTAATTAACCAATAGCATGGAGTCTTTTTTAAAAATCAGTGTTATTTAAGCCATTTTCCTTATTTTGTTCTACATCCCCCCCCATCTTTGTGTCTTAACTGTTATTTTGATAGTCTCAGGATTATCTAGTAAGTAGGTAGCTATTAATTTAATCTATTAAAAAAAAAAACTAAGATCCCATCCAAATGGACCTTACGTTCTAGAGGTGGGGAGGACATCATAAATAGTAAACATAATAAGTAAATTAATTATTATCATATGTGAGAAGGTGCCACATGCTATAGAAAATTGATAACGGAGCAGATTTAGGACCCTGGAGAGTCAGAGAGTTTTCAGTAGGGCTTTCCTGAGAAGGAGGTGAGGGAGTTCATCCTCTGAGTTTCTGGAAGAAGGAAAACAGAACTGGTAAGAAACAGGTCTTCAAGCCAGAGAATACCTGGCTTGCTGAGGGTTACAAAGGAGTGGACTGGTGTGTTTGGGGTGGAGTGAATGGTGGGGAACACACACAGGGAAGCAGTCAGAGAAGTGTGCTGTAGGGTAGCCCATTGGAAGACCTTATGGGCTGTACGAGGACTTTACTTCTGATATTGAGTGTAGTGAAGTGGAAAGATAGAATCAGAGCCAGTATTTTAAAGAGGATCACTCTGGCTGGAGAGTAGACTATGTCTGTCATTGAGGGGAGAGGAAGTGTAAAAGCAAAACAAAGAAGTGATAACTATACCAATCCAGATCAAATGGAGCAGGGCAATGGTGGTGGAGTGAGAGGTGGTCTGCCAACCCAATTTCCTGATGACTGAAAGTATGATGTGAGAGAAAGAGAGGAGGTAAGAATGGCTCCAGGTCTTGCACCCAAGGAACTAGACAGAAGGAGTTGCCATCAACAGAGAGGGTGAGTAAAGGCTGTGAATGGCATAGGCTTGGGGAGCGGAGGGGGCAGATCAGGAATTCAGGTTGGAAGTATTAGCTTTTAAATGTATTTAGACATGGAGTGTTGATCAGGTGGCAGGATTTGGAGTTCAGGAGAAAAGTCGGACCTGGACGAGGTATAAAATCATCAATATTATAGGCATGAGGCTGGATATTGTTGGGGGAAAGTGAAGCACCAAGGACCTATTCCTGGGTACTCCAATGTTACGGGGATGAGAGGAGGAACCAGCAAAGGAGACAGACAAGGAGTGGGTGGCCAGGTAGCATGATAGTCAAGTCTCCTGTCCTCGTGAAGAAAGAAAGGGTCATGGGGAGAAGAGGCTGCAGATGTCCATTGACCTTCATCAGACCCTGTGAGCCCCCTGCATTTTCCTATCCAGAAGAATTACCAGGTGGTCTTGTAGCATGGAAGCTTTCCTCTGACGGAAAACACAGGAGAGGGAATTTATGTCATTCCCAGTGTTCCCCCACGCCCATTAGTTACACATTTTTTAAAAGAAAATATTAGTATCAATTAAAGTTTACTATCCAAGAATAAAATGCAGTAAATAGAAACTTGCTGAAATAATTTAAACTGCCACACCTTACTTCTGAGATAATAACTCTGTATTTCATAGAATTCTATATTCTATACTCCTTATGTATGTGTTATTTGACTATTTTGATTATTTCAGTAATCAGATTGGAAGACTTTTAGTATCCTATTTTACAGGAGCAGGAACTGAGGCTTTTTTTTTTTTTTTAAGATTTTATTTGTTTTATTCATGAGAGGTACAGAGAGGCAAAGACATAGGCAGAGAGAGAAGTAGGCTCCCTACAGGGAGCCCAACTCAGGCACTCGATCCCAGGACCCCGGGATCATGACCTGAGCCACCCAGGTGTCCCTAGAACTGAGGCTTTAAAAGTAAAAGTTACTTCTTATGACCACTTCCTTGACATAACCAGTATTATAGATTTCCACAAAGAATATACTTTTAAGATGTGTGTCTGTGACTAAAATTTGAGGTATAATATATCTATGAGAAGAATATCAATTTTATCTGCTTCTCTCTCATAAGGGTACTTTATAAAGACATGTATTAAAGTATATTTATTCCCAACATTCTGAAAGAAGTGTTGAGAAATTTTCACCCAGAAAATGTGCAATGTTTTACACTTAAAATCTCTAGCAAGGTGGATCTGATATAAATTGGGAAAACCTCTTCATCTGGCAGGTTTACAATATTTACCAAATCTTAAAAACTTTAGAATATCCAATTTTGATCCAACAATTCTACAATTAGAAATTTGCCCTAACAGCCCCAGTGGCGCAGCGGTTTAGCGCCGCCTGCAGCCCAGGGTGTGATCCTGGAGACCCTGGATCGAGTCCCACGTCAGGCTCTCTGTATGATGCCTGCTTCTCCCTCTGCCTGTGTCTCTGCCTCTCTCTCTGTCTCTATGAATAAATAAATAAAAAATCTTAAAAAAAAAAAAAAAGAAATTTGCCCTAAGAAAATAGAGATTAGAAGGAGCACCTGGGTGGCTCAGTTGGTTAAGTGTCCAGCTCTTGATTTTGGCTCAGCTCATGACCTCAGAGTCCTGATCCAGCCCTGCGTCGGGCTCTGGGCTACAGGAGGAGTCTGCTGGAGGTTATCTCCCTCTCCCTCTGCTCCATCCCCTGCTGTCACATGCATGTGCGTGCTCTCTCTCTCTCTCTCTTTCTAAAATAAAATCTTTTTTTAAAAAAAAGTAGAGATAAGAAGAAAGGGGTAGGGGTGCCTGGCAGTTCAGTTGGTTAAGTGTCTGCCTTCATTTCAGGTCATGATCTCAGGGCCCTGGGATGGATCCCTGCATTGGGCTCGCTGCTCAGGGGGAGCCTGCTTCTCCCTCTCACTCTGTGCCTCCCCTCTGCTTGTGCACGTGCTGTCTTTCTCTCTCTCTCTCTCAAATAAATGAATAAATAATCTTAAAAAAAAAAAAAAGAAGAAAGGGTTAGAGTGAAGAATACTTATTACCTAAGAAAACAATTAGAAACAACCTGAATCAATTTTGTTATATCAAGATGATGGAACACTACACTATTATAAAAAAAAAATAATGCAGTATAATACTTAAAGATATGGAGTGATACCCACTAAATAGTATAAATGGGAGGAGAAAACAGGTTATTAAGCAATATATATGACACAGTCCTCTTTTTATTGCATATTGTATCTCTATAGAAACACTGGAGGTCAGCAAGTTTTTATGTAAAGGGCCAGATAGTAAATATTTTAGGTTTGTGGGCCACATGGTTTCTGTTGTAACTACTCAGCTTGGCCGTTGTAGCAAAAACAGTCATCCCCAGTAAATAAATGGGCATGGATGAGTTCAGCTCCTAGGAAAGTTTGCCAGGCGATGGGGCTTGGTAGTTTGCTGACCACTGATCTAGAATGATAAACAGTGATTATCTCTAGGAGCTATAATTCTTGATTTAATTTTCTTCTCTTTGCTTCTCTACAAGATCATAGTTCTTTGTTGCCAACAGACATACAGATTTGAGGAAATGAGGAGAAAGCATTTAATTATATTTCATTTTTATATTATCAATGATATATTGCTTATTGATAGTAATTCAATCTGAACAGGATCGGGTCACATAACTATTACAAAATATCAGAAGAATAAGTGAAAATAAAGGCAACTCTTGATTACTCAGATACTGAGCATAATCTTTTATAGTCTAGTTCTTTGCAATAGTTTAAACTCTGGACCAGCTTTCCCTGTGACACAAAAGATTTCCTATGCAAGATGTGTGCCCCCCAAAATAAAAGATGATTTTAATATGAGCTTTGGAAAAACACAGCTAGGAATCAGGAAGTTTTGTTGGTAGGGTAAATAGACATTACATTTCCAGGAATTTTCCAAAGCCTCCTAAATTTCGAGTATCAGAAGCATTCTTTGCTTCACTGGAGGAGAGAACAGGGTCAGTTGCTCATGTAACTCAAGTGACCTGCCAGCGTTCTCAGGGCTCCCAGCCTTGTGGAGTCCATTCAGTGGTGTGCTGGCAGGTATTTCACAGCCAGCATTGGTGAGGAAGAGGAAGGAAGAGAGGGTGGGTGGGGACGATGTGGGGGCGGGGAAAGCCCTGATTTGTACTCTTTGCCATTTCTGTGGTGTAAATATTCCCAGCTGTGGGCAATTTCAAGCTATCAGTGGGACTCATAAAATTCCTGAATATTTAACAATCACCCGTGTGAGCCAGTGTTCACCAGCCCCAGTATACCACTGGGTCCAGTTGAAATGAACTGAGCCCCTATCCCACTTACCATAAAATCCCCTGGGCCCTACTCTTCTACCTCTCAGCCGCCTACTGCATCTTTCCGGGGAGCCCCGAGTGCTTACGTGCTCTTGGCAGGGCTCTCCTGCTGCTTGCTTTTTCAGAGTTACTGTGCCCCTGACAATCGCTGAGGCTGCTGTCTGCTGCCATGTGGGCCTCAGCACTATTCTTTCTTTCAGAAGGCTGTGGTAGGAGGACTTGTCATCTTTGCTTCTGTGCTGGCAAGTCTTGCTAGCTCCAGCTTGAAAATGGGTTCTGAACCCTGGATAACACTGTTCTGTCCTCCATCTACCAGACTCCTCCAACATGCTGGCGTCTCTTCACCTAGATGACTGCAGCAACCTCATAATTGGCCTTCTGTTCATCCCACATAGGAACCAGAGGCATTAAAAAAAAATTAAAATGTAATGTTTACATGTACCAAGCACCGAAGAAAAATTATTTGAACATAAGAGTAATCAGAAACCTTTTGCTATTAAGCTGTTCAAATGTCAGCATTTAGTTATAAAACATGTATCAAGAGAACTCAAACGAACAATTTTAAATGGATGCGTGTCCCTTGGTTTTAATAAAATTCCATTTAGTATGCTACCACCAGTCTCAAGTGGCAGAGGTAGCATTTGAGTTCACGCCTTTGTGACCAAAGAATCTATGCATGACTCTCAAACAGAACTGACCTTGTGTTAAGAGTAGTGGCCTGAGCAACCAGAAGGAATCAGAATCTCATTGATCTCACCTAGTATTGGCCGTTATAGATTCCAGGATGGCTTTGTGGGATGAACTACAGGGAATGGGATGAGGGGGACCTTTGCACTTTCATGACTATCGTGGTTGCTGCTGGGGGAATCTGAATGCCTGTTTGGGGGTGGTGGTGATGAGTGGCTTCCAGAGCCCGTGCTCGAGTCCGGCAGCAAGAGTGTGATTTTTCTCCGCAGCTCAGACTGCTCTTCATAGTTTCAGCTAGACCACAGAGGCCTGACACCTTCCCTCCCTGCATCCTGGGGATGGCACTGGAGGAACTCTGAGGAGAGTGGCAGTCCTCCATTCAAAACCCTGGCAGTGCAGGTCAGACTCTGGGAGAGGTAGGCTGGTCACAGAGCTGTGACCCTCTTCTGCCTGAGGCCAGTTAAGTCTGTAATCACACAGCTCAGGACATTCCATCAGCTTGAACCTTACCCCTCCAAGCTGCTGCCCTGCTGAAAGTTTCCATTTACGCTTACTGTGGGGCTGGCTATGGAGTCATGAACATCATTTAAACATAATCTAACTTTTGTATAATAAGACTACGGGGCATTGAGCTGTACTGTCTTTGTATTTCAATTTTACTATTATGAAAGAAAGGACTTACTGACACTATTCTTTCCTGACGATAATTCATTAGGTGCTGTCAACAGCAGAAATCTTAATGGACTTCGCTATGTGAGCCATGTGTGTTATTCCTTTCCTTCTTACCCTCAGGGCCATTTGGAATGAAGGATTCTTAGGAAATGAACAACATATTGTCAAGTTTGAAAGCATATGGGGCTGAACAGGATTCTGCTGAAGGCTCGTGGTCTTATAACACAATATTTATCAGCAATTAAAGTTCACAAAAGTCTGTAAAAACTGGCCACGGCTGTGAATCAAATTAGTGCCTTGACCCACCCACTTAAGACCAAGAAAATATCAATATCATAGTGAGGCAGCCAATTCCCTTCCTAGAATTAGTGTAAATAGTGATTGTGCTTTAAAATCTAACGAACGCTGTTTTCAAACTAGAGGAAAGAGGCTATGCTAAAAGATTCAAAGTTGCAGGAGGGAGAGAGTTCCTTCAGGTTTGATTAGTGAACTGACAAGGAGAAATGTTTTTTGGTATCTCAGCAAAAATTTCCTTTTGATTCCAATCAATCTCTTTCCTTTCTTATAAGGACTGACTGCCCATAGATTTAAAGTCATTGCCTTGTCAGTTGAGGTTGAAGAGCGAAGAGTTTGAAGCCTTGTAGTGAGCCATTGCTGAATTATTCAGTAATTTCAAACTACACCCAAATGCAGGTGTAACAGCCAGCCATCTGCCTGCCGAGGTCCTTCATCCTTGTCAAGGAGAGAAGGATGTCTCAGATCTTTGGAGGGAGCCTCTATTATAATGAAACAAGAACAATTATATAAGTACTCACTTCCGGCCTCTAGTTTTCTATTCTCATTTCCTCTCTGCTTTCTCTATTCATCGGTCAGAGTTTTCAATTACAGAACCAATCAGGAAGCATGAACTTGGCAATAAATTTAAGAAATCTAGATGAGGGAGTGCAAAGTAGGGAATACTTCCTGTAAATTGTCAATTTTCCAGTTGGAAGGGTTTTTTTAGGGTCTTCTCTAGATGAAAACCGGCCTCCCATCAAATTCTTTTGTATTTTAAGTAGCAACTGAAAGGTGTTTTGCTCTAAAATTTCTAAAAACAAATGCATTTTTAAAAATGTTTTGCTAGAAGAGAATAGCGAGGCAACAGTGGAAATGGTTTTCTCTGTTTTCATGGTATGTATTTTGTCTGTATATTCAAAATAATCCTCCACAGGCTGTGGAATAAGTTGGTCTCATTATTTTGATTATCTTCAGTCAGGCCATTAATAGATTTGTAGGATGTCCTACTACCAGCATGTGGCATAGTCTTGACATCTTGATTATTTACCCTTGGGACTTAAGAATCATAATGCTGTATTTTTTCCCAGACTATACCTGGTGCCCTGCAGACAAGTTAAACGGCACATTTTTTTTCCCCCTGAGATACTTGAGTAGCAAGTGTAAAATATGTTATCAGTGTCTTAGATAAGATTTTACCAGAGGGGGGTGAAGGTATAATACATCTCATAGATGTGAAAACTTTATAAAAATTATTTGAAGATTATGCCAGAAATGAGCTCTTAAATTAAAATGTTGTCATTTTTCCTTTTAGACTTGATGTATTTCTTTAAAAACTCAGGAAATGTAAAGGTAAATTATTTGCATCCTTCCATTTTAGGGGGAGCTTACTAGTGTGGGGAAGTCAACAAGAATATTAAACTCTCCTGGCTTGCACTTCTTGCAGCAATTCACCTGTTTCTTCCTCCTTCCTAAAGATTTCAGTGGGATTGTTAGCTACAGCTTTCGTATGATTCTTGACAAGGAGCCAATACTTGTACTGAGTAAAAATACGTACTTTTTCTATTGATCAGAGAGGGTAAATAACCCATTCTGTCATCATCTTCAAAGCCATTGCACTTGCACTAATTGAATTATGTTTTCTAGTAGTTTGAAATTTTTTTTTTTTTTTTGAAACAGAACAGTGAAACAAAATAGCATCTTTTTCCTCTGAACTTTCCTGGTTTATTGAACATTACAGTACAGAGTGCATTTATTCAATATGATCCGTTAGTTGTCGTTAGTCACCATTATGCTTTATTTATATTTTCAGGATAAATAAAATTTGTAGAAATTCGTGAAGCATTAAATTGAGTTTATTATAGAAGTCAAACTGTAACGCATCAATGTTCAGCTGATATATTCCATTTCCCCCACTAATTCATTCTCTATCCTTCCTTTCCTTTTTTCCCCTTTCCTTCTTTACGCCCATATATTTGCTACATATCTATGGTATTTTATTCAGAGTTGAGTAGATATTCCCTTGCTTCCAAGGAGCACCCAGTTGTGGGTCAGCTGATGAGCTAACCTTTGAAAATCTACCTGTTTTATGACTGGTGAATTTTCCTTGATTGAGACATGTTACTTATTATCCATTTGTATACAGTTTTCTTCCATTGTTTCCCACCACATGGCAGGCTATTTTTTGTGACTTATTTGATGTTAATTGCTTCAATCACTTCTTTAAAAGATACAATTACATTTGTTTTCTTTCAGTTCCCTAGCAACTCCTCAGTTCTTCGAAACCTCACAAAAATAATTCAGGCTGTGGTGAATTCATTAACAAATTGCCTTTGTCACTTAGGATTCTTGTCAGGCCTGCCAGTGTGTGCAGAGCATATTAGAAATGAGCATCTTCCCTAACCTGCTTATAAAACAAAAACAAATAACAATTCCTGTTCTCTTAATAATTCTCATTCTACCTTGAAACTGTCCATTGTTATGTTCTTTTTAATGAAAATACTTTTTTCTCAGCCATCATAGACCATAACTGTTTCAGATTTTTCATGTATCAATAGGTTTGCAGTGTTTTAAGGGAAATGTAGTATTGGAAAAGTTATTTATTTCTTTGTAAATTTTTTTTTAAATTTATTTATGATAGTCACACACACACACACACACACAGAGAGAGAGAGAGAGAGAGAGAGAGAGAGGCAGACATAGGCAGAGGGCGAAGCAGGCTCCATGCACTGGGAGCCTGACATGGGACTCGATCCCGGGTCTCCAGGATCGTGACCTGGGCCAAAGGCAGGTACTAAACCACTGCGCCACCCAGGGATCCCCTCTTTGTACATTTTTGAGCTGACATCAATTTTCTGATGTTCTTTAATTGTCAATGGTGATAATTCTTACTTTGTGAGAATAATTTATACACAAAAGTCCTCCTGAGGTCATCTTTCCTTTCAGTTTTCCCAGAAATTAGATTTATTGCATAATTACTTATTAACCATTAAGTGCTTATATTTCCATAATACAATGGAGACATTAATCATTTCAGTGTTTAAACTTTCATCTATACTCATGAATATATGTGCTCAAGTATTATCTAATATTTACCACTAGGTTTTAAAAAATATATATTATATATATATGTATATATTTAAAGATTTATTTATCAGAGGCAGAAAGAGAGTACATGAGCAGGGGGAGGGGCAAAAGGAGAGGGAGAGGGAGAAGGAGATTCCTGCAGAGCCCAACATGGGGCTTGACCCCACAACCCTGAGATCATGACATGATCCAAAATCAAGAGTCTTAGCTTAACCATTTGAGCCACCTATCGACCCCTAAAAATATATTTCTACCTTTTATTATATACCATGGGAAATTATTATTTACTATTTCTTTAGATGTCTTAGTAACTGATATCCAACCTTAGTTCTTTAAAATTTTATTTTGAAATTATGGTAATCTCATTAAAAATTTACAAGAATAATATAGTGACCTCTCTATAGCATTTACCTAGGTTTGTTATTTGTTTTCAGTTTGCAACACTTACTTTAGCATTTCCTAGTGCACTTGGTCTCCCACTCTATTTTTTAGAGAGTGGCTGTAACACCCCAAGGGAAGAGAGCAGGTGGTGCTGGTGCTCTTTTTAGGCCCATATATGTGTATGTACATATATACATGTATACGTGTATATATGTATTTGGATAGGTAGAGATATATATATTTAAATAGATAATTTTTTTCATGAGACTTTTTTTTTAAAGATTATTTATTTGAGAGTGAGAGAGCATGTGTGAGTGAGTGCTGGGGGAAGAGCAGAGGGAGATGGACAAGCAGACTCTGTGCTGAGTGTAGAGCCTGATGCAGGGCTCGATCCTACAACCCTAAGATCATGACCTGAACCGAAATCAAGAGTCATTCAATTGACTAAGCCACTCAGGCGCCCCTTTCGTGAGCCATTTGAGAGCAAGTTGTAGGCATCATGGTCCTTTACTCTTAAATACCTCAGTGTGCATGTCATAAGAATAAGGACTTTACCTTATATAACCACAATACAATGACCAAAATCAGGAAATTAAACATGGATCTCATATCATTATCTAATCTACACATGACAGTTTACAGTGTTGCAGTTTCACTCACTATTTTGATAACATTCTTTATATATTTTCCTCCTAGCCCAGGATCCAATCTAAAAAACAAATTACATTACATTCAGTTCTTATTACTCTTTAGTTTCCTTCACCTGGAATGATACCTTAGCCTTTCTTTGTCTAAAATGATGTTAATAGGTTTTTTAAAATCTTTTTATGTGTGAGAGAACATTTTTCTTAAAGTTTATTTATTTGAGAGAGCAAAAGAGGAGAGAATGGTGGTGGGTGAGAGAGGGAGAGGGATAAGCAGACTCCACACTGAGTGTGGAGCTTGATCCCATAACCCTGAAACCATGACCTGAGCCAAAAAACCAAGAGTCAGACACTTAACCGACTGAGCCAACTAGGTGCCCCTGTGTGCATGAGAACATTTAAGTTCTACTCTCTTAGCAGATTTTAAGTATACAATACAGTTACCAACTGTCGTCACCTTATTATTCATCTCATAGCTAAAAGTTTATATTCTTTCAAGAACCTCTCTTCCTCTTTCTGCTATACCTTGTGCCCCTGGTAACCACCAGTCTCTTCTCTGTTTCTATGAGTTTATTTTTTTATTTTTGTTTTGTTTTTATTTTTAGATTCCACATGTGAGATCATGGAGTCTTTCTATTTTTTTTTTTTAAGATTTATTTATTCATGAAAGACACAGAGAGAGATAAAGAGAGGCAGAGACACAGGCAGAGGGAGAAGCAGGCTTAGTGCCAGGAGCCCGATGTGGGACTGGATCTCTGGGCTCCAGGATCACACCCTGAGCTGAAGGCAGGCGCTAAACCGCTGAGCCACCCAGGGATCCCGGAGTCTTTGTATTTATCTGTTTTGTATTTATCTGTTTGTCTTTAGCATAATGCCCTCAAGGCCTGTTCATGTTACTGCAAATGGCAAGATTTCTTTTCTTTGCTTGACTAAATAATATTCCATTATATACACATTACCACATCATCTTTATCCATTCATCCATTGATGGATACTTTGGAAGGTACACATACAAGTGTCCAAATGAGGTATGTTTCCATATGCTGGCTATTGTCAATAATGTTGCAATGAGCATAGGAAAGCAGATATCTCATTGATAACTTGTTTCTATTTCCTTTGGATGTATACCCAGAAATGAGGTTGCTGGATCATACGGTAGCTTTATTTTTAATTTTTTGAGGAGCCTCCATAGTTTTTTTCATAGTGGCTGTACCAACTTCCTAGTAATAGTACACCAGGGTGCCTTTTTTTCCATAAAATGTCATAAATATTTTTGAAGAACAAGAACACTGGTTAGTTTTGTTTAGTTTTGTTTTGTTTTTTTTTACAGATAGTTCCTAGGTTATCCCTAGTTCGCAATTTCCTCAATATTTAGGTTATGCATTTTGGGGGAGGAATATCAATGAAGGGAAATTGTGTCCTTCTCAGGGCACATATCTTCTTATATCTTTGTAATTTATATCACTTTGTGATTTATAACAAGTTTATGGGGAGATAGTTTGAGATTATATAAATAACCTGTTCTTCATGAAAACTTCATCCACTAGTTTTAGCATCTATTGATGATTCTTGCCTGAATCATTTATTGATTAATAATGTTTAAAAGATAATTTTCTGTATTATTTATTCCTTTTACATTGTAGTGTAAAGAAGACCTTCCTTTGTCCTTCATTCATTCATTCACTCATTTACTTATGTTGGCCTATAATCTATGTTCTTATTTTAATTACTTGGATTATATACTGTTATTTTCATTGTTTAAATTGATGCACAAATCATCCAAGATTTGGTCAGTGAGAGCTCTTTTTTTTTTTTTTCTTAAGGAGAGGGCAAGGGGGAGAGGAGAGGGAGGGAGAGAGAGAATCTTTTTTTTTTTTTTAATTTTTATTTATTTATGATAGTCACAGAGAGAGAGAGAGAGAAAGAGAGAGGCAGAGACACAGGCAGAGGGAGAAGCAGGCTCCATGCACCGGGAGCCCAACGTGGGATTCGATCCCGGGTCTCCAGGATCGCGCCCTGGGCCAAAGGCAGGCGCCAAACCGCTGCACCACCCAGGGATCCCAGAGAGAGAGAATCTTAAACAGGCTCTACACCCAGCACGGAGCCTGATTCAGGGCTCAATCTCATCACCCTAAGAGCATGACCTGAGCTAAAATCTAGAGTCAGAAGCTTAGCTGACTGAGCCACCCAAGCACTCTGATGAGAGGTCCTTTTGAACTTTGTCTTTATATTCTCATTTTCTTTCATTCAATAACAAATAGATCTATAAGAAATTTCTGTGCTTATATTCATGTAGTATCTGAATCATGAAGGTGTCATCTTAATGAAATCAAATAGTGGCATTAGGTGAAAGTATAATATTCAAAAAATTAAAAATATGACTCATTATAGCCATAGACAGCATGTGTGTTAAAGAATTATTTAACACAATAACAAAGGGACCAGTAGGATGGTAAATCTGATTAAAAGGAGGCATTTGAGAGTCTGAGTACTTATAGCCAATGAAACACAGAATGCTGAAATAAGATTGCACAGTTAAATACCAAACTGGTTAGTGTACTACATAGCAATAAACTAAATATTTGTATTACAGAATTCTGAAAATTAACATCATTTTCTTAAAAAGATTTTATTTATTTATTCATAGAGACACGCAGAGAGAGAGAGGGACAGAGGCACAGGGAGAGGGAGAAGCAGGCTCCATGCAGGGAACCTGACGCGGGACTTGATCCAGAGTCCCCAGGATCACACCCCAGGCTGCAGGTGGTGCTAGACCACTGCGCCACCGAGGCTGCCCTGAAAATGAACATCTAATTTCACAGAGACTAGGCACTAACTGATATAAAACAGTACATCAAACAAAGGTACATTCGTCCTAGAAATTGAAGTAATCCCGGGATACCTGGGGGTTCAGGTGGTTAAGTAGCTGCCTTCTACTTAGGTCATGATCCCAGGGTTCTGGAATCAAGCCCCAGATCAGGCTCTCTGCTCTACAGGGAGTCTGCTTCTCCCTCTAGCTTTCCTTCTCATGCTCATTTGTGCATGCTCTCTCTCTTTCTCAAATAAATAAATAAAATC
This sequence comes from Canis lupus baileyi, assembly GCF_048164855.1. NCBI lineage: Eukaryota > Metazoa > Chordata > Mammalia > Carnivora > Canidae > Canis > Canis lupus. The sequence goes on from NC_132873.1 coordinate 8,534,872, forward strand.
TTTAAAAAAAAAAGAAATTGAAGTAATCCTCGGGTGAGTCTGTTATCAGTACTTCCTATTACATTGCAAGAACATGCACTATCCTTTGCCTTATGTCCAAATTTTAGATAGTTTTCCTTATTCCCTTGAAGTTTTATTTCTCTTAAAATTCCAAGTCAGACCTTTTGAGTTCTACTCTTCAATTTTATTAGAAAATCTAAAATGTTCATTGGTGTCTTTTGTGGATCCTCTTAAATCTCTCTTACTGCAATTTAAGTCAGTTTCACCTGTGAAGTTAAAATTTGCTATAATAATCCAACCTGAACATGAAGACTCAGAAGATTCTTGGCTTCCACTTCATTAAAATAATTAATTCTTTACATGTTTTCTGTTTTTTTTTTTCTGTCTTCTTATCTTTGAATGTTCTTTTATTGGAAATTTTTTGCTTTTTTCACAGTTCTTAAAACTACAAAACCCCAAATGCAATACTACATTCTGATAAGTCTAATAAATACCAATGGCAATCCGTGGCATCTGTGCTGTTTCACTGTACCCATATCTGGAAATGTTGTACAAGATAGTGTTACTGACTTATTATTTTTTAACCAACAAATTAAAACATGATATATCCTAAGTATATCATAAATCATTTATATCATATATTGCTAGATTTTCTCTTTTATTTATTTTACTGTTTATTATTTACTCATTAATTCATTCATTTAGCCTTGCATTCATTTACTCATTTATTCATTAAATATTTTGTTATTGTAGTAAAAACTACATAACATAAAATTTACCATCTTAATGATTTTTAAATATACAGTTCAGTAGTATTAAGCATATTCACGTTCTTGTGCAATTATCTCCAGGACATTTTCATCTTGCAAAACTGAAACTCTATACTCATTAAACAATGATTCCCCATGTTCCTCTCCTCCAGCTTCTGGCAACCACCATTTTACTTTATGTTTCTATGAATTTGACTACTCTAGATACTTTGTGTAAGTGGAAACCTACAATGTTTGCCTCTCTGTGACTGGTTTATTTCACTGAGCATAATGTCCTCAAGCTTCCTCCATGTTGTAACATCTGTCAGAATTTCCTTACTTCTTAAGGCTGAAAAAATACCATTATAGGTATATACCGCATTTTGTTTAGTCACCTTCCAGTAGACACTTGGGTTGCCTGCATCACTTGACTATTGTAGATTAATGGTGCAATGAACATAGTTATGCAAACACTTCTTTGAGGTTCTGCTTTTAGTTCTTTTGGGTAGATACCTGAGAAGTGGAATTACTGAGTCAATGGTAACTTTATGTTTAATTTTTTGAGGAATCACCATACCATTCTCCATTGTAGCTGCAGCATTTTCCATTCCCACCAACAGTACACAAGGATTCTAGTTTCTCCATATCCTTGCCATACTTATTTTCTGTTTTTGTGATAGTGACCATCCTAATGGGTATAAAGTGATATCTTAATATCTTTTGACTTTGAATTTCTGGAATATTACTGATGTTGAGCATCTTTTCATATGCTTATTGGCCATGTGTGTATCCTCTTCAGTCACTCAATCATTTTTAGCCATTTATCAGGTGCCTATTAAAGCCCCAGACCTTGTACCCAGTGCTACAAAGATAATTAGAATAAGTTTCTAGAGCTCAATAAGTTTGTAGCCTACGTGGGAAAGTAACCTGTCAACAAGTGACTCTGAAACAAAGGGATAAGTATCCTGAGAAAGGTATGCGCAAAGTGCTTTCTAGTCATTCTACTCTCAAGCTACTTTTAGTTACCACACACCTGTTTATGGCCTGTCATGATGTCCAGGATATAACATATTGCCTCACTGTCAATCCCTAAATTACATAGGAATTTTTTATCTCTGAAACTAATTGAGGAGGTCAACATTTTCTCCCTAAATTCCAGAGATAATTTCTTCTCTCCTTATCTCCTTATCTCCTAAATCAATCCCTAAATTCCAGAGATAATTTCTTATCTCTGAAACTAATTGTGGAGGTCAACATTTTCTCCCTCAACAATTGTTCTGTACTTCCTTCCATGTAAACATACTCAAAGGCTGTATTGCATTTTTTTCCCCAGTTCTTCCTTTTTGACAAAGACTCAGGAAGCACCAGGAGAAGGAGGAATACAGAGAAATATGAGAGAAGATCTGTTACCAGCATGTGATTAGTTGACTTGGGATCCTGCCTATTAAATTATCACTGATCAAGAAAATTATTTCAAGTTTACATTGAGCCAGTCTTGGTTCTTAAAGTGTAACCAATTCAATGTCTTGGTTCAAGCCACAAACCTAATACCTTTATGGTGTGATAATAGAAATCCAGGGGCGCGTGGTGGCTCAGTTGGTTACACGTCTGCCTTTGGCACAGGTCATGGTCTCAGGGTCCTCAGGATCGAGGCCCGCATTGAGCTCCCTACCCAGGAGGTTGCCTCTTTCTCCCTCTCCCCCTGCTTATTCTTTCTCTCTGTCTCAAAGAAATCAAAATATATATATAAAAAAGAAATCTATTGATTTTTCTCTGAGGAAATAGCTAAAATAGTAGCAGAATCAGAGTTATATATATTATAACTTACCAAGGACTCAAAACAGATCTCTCCAGGCAGGGAAAGTATCAATAATTCCCACTAGACTAGTATTTAGCCATTAATCACCCATTAACCTTTGACTTCGTATGTTGTATTCTTCAGTCATGTATATGTCAACACATGGTAATTTGGTACTTCTTAGAAATCACTGCTGTTGCAGTATTCTGGGATAGGCAAAAACAGGGTAACATTTACTCAAATCCACAAAATAGTTCCAGTTATAGCCTGTCATTTTATTTCTACCTTGAGACAAGATCCTCTGAGTATAAGGATGTGATCCTGTTTATATATATTTTTAAGCTGGACAAGAATACATGCTAAAAGTCACTCACAATTATTCTTGACAGTTGAATATGACTTGTATTCTAAAACTTGAACATATTGTGACTTAAATGTCTATTTGGGATAATATTTAAGAATTTGATGTCACTCTGTTTCCTGAGATTTATATCCTGAGAGGTTTTCTCTGTAAATTATAGCAAATAAAAGAGTAACTACCTAACAGAAATCTGTTATGCTCTTGACGTTTATAGTGATATAGTACAATGGTATCAAAGTACTGTCCTGTATACCATATCAATATCTGGGAGCTTTTTATAAAGGCAAATTCTCATTGAAATGGAAAAATTCCTTGATAAGACAGGAGTTTCCAAATGAACCCAAGAAGAAATAGAAAACCTAAATGGCTATATAACTATAGAGAATAAATGTGTAAAAACTGTATACTATACTAAAACTGTATACTTACTGAAGAGAATTAAAGAAGACCTAAACAAAGGGAGATATTTGCCATACATAAATTGGAAGTCCCATACTAGGATAGCAGTTCTCTTTACATTGAATCAATGCAATACAAATACAAATCCTGGCAAGTTTATTTTAAAATCTATATGGAAATTCCAAAACCCAGAATAGAATTGTGTAATCAATTTTGAAAAAAGAAGAACAACTTTAGAGGACTAACAGTACCTGAATTTTGGAGGCTTACTGTAAAGCTACCATATTCAATCCAGTGTGGAGCAGATGGACAATCCAGAGAGATATCCACCCATACATGGTCCAGTTGATTTTCACAGATACGCTAGAGTAACTTGATGGTGCTGAAATAATTGGATATACGTATGGGGATAAAATGAACCCCTATTCTTAATATTATACCCCAAATCAACTTGAAATGGAGCTTGAAAGTGAGAGCTAAAACTATCAGACTTCTAGAAGAAAAGATAATTGTAAACAGAGTAATCATTTTTTTTTTCAGAATAATCATTTGACTTTGGATTAGGCAAAGATTTCTTAAAGAACAGATAAACCATGAAAGAAATGCAATTTTATAGACTTGACTATACAGCTACTTAAATGATAACCTCTATTGGTGGAGCTCAGAAATCTGTTTTAACAAGATCTCCAGATGATTCTTTTTCACACTATACTTGAGATGCCTCATGAGTGTAAAAACATATTATCATGTGAGTATCCAAATTTCTCCTCATTCCACCATTAAAATAATTGGAGAAGAGGAGAAGTGTGGAAAAGACATATGATTCTTTAAAACAAAACTAAACCAAGCCTCCCCTTCAAACAAAAAAACAATGAGAGTTGAGACAAATTACAGTGTCCAGTGTGGTGTGTACTCCAGGAAGCAAGATGACATGGCACAGAGTTGAAAGTAGGAAATAATGAGTATGTGATAATATTTGAGGAGTGAAATCTTCAGGAAATTGTATGAGTCTTCAGATTTTTTTTAAAAGGGGTAGATGAGGATATTGGATTAACTTTATAATTCTTCAAGAAACTCAAGTTAATAATTCTAGAACATTTTCCAAGTTCCTTCTGGTGGCTGGAAGATGCTTTTGTTGAACCCAACTCTGCTCTAAGATTTACCACATGGGTCTCTAGGTTCATAAGAATTACTGAAGGTCTTTTTATTTACTCCTCTAACAATTATTGATTTAATGAATTATGAAATAATTGAAACCACACTTCTCCCAGTATTATCAGATATTATCTAAACAAGAACATTTCACAAATAGGTCCACATCAAGGTCAACCATTGCTATTAATTTCACAGAGCTATGTCATCTCTCTCCACATTATGATTTTGGTATTGGGTGATACATTTAGGCTAGCCTATAGGGTTCACAAGAAAGCCTCCTAAAAATACACCTTTATAAGGCCCAGAAAAATACTCTGTCCATTAAAATGTATGCTTCATATCATAAATTTGAAGTAGTATCGATTACAACGCAGTTTAAAACAAGCAGCTGAAAGCACTTGAAAACATGGAACGTATGTTTTGAACATATGTATTGTATAATTTAACATTTTAAAATACTTAGAATGGTACTGGCATGTAGTAAACACACAGCAAGTATTTGATAAGGAAATGAATTCAATAAAATATGTACATATATTTATTACTGAACACCTACCATATGGCAGGCACTGAGCAAAGTGCTGGGGTTAGATGATGGGCCCAAAGGAAAAGACCCTATCTCCACAGAACTTAGAGTCTAAAAGTTAGACCCTCAAATAATCACATAAGTAAAGATATAATTAATTGTAATAAAATGGTATCTGGAGCAATGAGTACATATGATTTAGTCTGATGAGTCAAGGAGGTTTCATAGAGGAAGTAATATTTGAACTTAGTTCTGAGTCATGGAAAGAAATTAACTGGGGCAAGGAAAGAGCATGTGTTAATTCTCTGAGGAATAAAAATGTCACCTTTCTAAAAATGGGAGCAGGTTTATTTGACTGACATAAAGAGCATGAGGCCTACAGGTGCCTATAATGAAGTTGTAAGGTAGGTAAGTGTTATTTTCTGCAAATCTTTTAAACCATACTAAGAAAAGGTTGTAGATCCTCATACCAAAATCAGTGAAGGACATCAGAGGTTATAAGTACAGAATGAGTTTGTCTGTGTGTGTGTATCTGCCTGCAAGCATGAGTATGAGAGGAGAGAGACAAAGACAAAGAGAGGCGAGTGACAGAGAGAGAGATACTAATTGAAAAGAATTCTGGCCCCAGTTCAGAGAACAGGGTATGGGTACAGGGGCAAGAGTGAATACAGGGAGATAGTCAGATAGCTAATATAGTTATTCAGGAAAGAAACAATGACGCCTTAGACTAGGAAATTAAAGTGGTAGCTTGTGGCTTTAGGAAGAAGTAGAAAGGTTTGCCTGTTAAATCAATAAAATTTGTTACTGGATTGGATTTTGGGGAACTGTGATTAAAAAAGCAGTATTAAGGATGATTCATGGGTTTTCATTTTATATGTCTTTCATTGATATAATGAAGAGTAGAGAGGTAGAAGGTTTTGGAATTTGGCTTTAAGTGTTTTGAGTTTGAAGTAGCTTTGTGATTTTTTTTTAAGTAGAGCTATGAAGGAGGCAATTGCTATTTGGGCTTTGAGCTCAAAGAATGGTTTGAAGTTGGAGATATCAATTTGGGAGTTAACTCTGTTTAGTTGGTCATGGAAGCCATGTGCATGAATGAATTTGTACAGAGATTATAGAGTGAGAGGAATACAGACTTTACGGTGAATCCTGAGGAATTTCAATGTCTAATGACTGCATAGAGTGAACAGAGCCTTCAGAGGAGACCAATAAGAATATCAGAAAAGCAGGAGCCGTCAAAGGAGGAGGTGTTTCTAGAAGAGTGGAATGATCAACAGTGTGGAATGCTGCTGAGAACTGGTGAGAAGGATTGAAGAAAAAAAGGAGCAACAGGACAGTCACTGCTGGCATTGGACAGGGCACTTTTGGGGGAGTGTAGGGGCAGATGATAGACTGAAGTGCATTGAAAAATATGTTCTAGAAAATAGCAAATTGGATCAAACAGACTAATTTCTGATTAGGAGAGGAGAAGGCTTAGTCTGAAGTTCTGCTTACAGATTCCAAAATGTGCATGAAACAGTACCAGGAATTGGCAGACACCATCTTAACCAAGTAATGCAAGTTAGCATCTTCAGTAATAGGATAAACTGACATTCTGTGCTTCCTAATGGGATTATCTCAGAAGGATCCAATAGAATTTATGTAGACGTTCAGCCAACAATGCATAATCTGAACTCAGTCATGAGTAAAAAGACAAGCTCAAATTGAATTGGCCTATACTCTTAAAAATCCATGTCATGGAAGAAAAAGGAAGGCAGAGGCACTGCCTCAGATCAAAGGTGACTAAACCAACACATAACTAAATGCATCATATGACATTGAATTGGATCCTAAATCCAAAAGGAAAAAAAAATCTATAGAAGACATTATTGGGACAATTGATGGAATTTAAATATGTACTGTATGTTTGACACGAATAGTCTGGCAATACTGTTAAATTTCCTGAATTTTACTGCTGCGATTACATGAGGAAACGTCCTTGTTTTTAGGAGATATGGGTCGAACTGTTTAGGAGTAAGGAATCTCAAAGCTGCATATTACTTTCAAGTGATTCAGCAAAAGTAGTATGTGTATATGTATATAATGTACACAACACAGAGAACACAGACAAAGCAAATGTGGCACAATGTCAGAAATTTTGCTGACTCTATTCTTGCAAGATTTCTGTAAATTTGAATTTTACCAAAAAGTTCATTATGCCTTTTATGCAGGTTTTCTGTAAATTTGACTTTTTTTCCACAGGAAAAAATTAAAATTTAGCAACTACCAGAGCTCCAATATCAGCACCATCTGCTAATATTTGTTATTCAAAAAATGTGTTGTACACAGACTGGAAAGACCAATTTTGGATATTGTATCAGTAACAGCATTCATCTGTGGCATCAGTATAATTTGAAACCTAATTTCAGTGGTTAATTGAGGAACCAGGACAGATTCCTCCCATGAGTTTTCCTTCACAGGACATTGTATCTTTTCTCTCAAAAATCATCACAATGATTCTGCACGAGAACTTAACTAGATTTAACTAGCATCCATGCAGACCATTCTAAGTGTTAATCTGGATTCTAGGTATCATAGGGAATGTGGACATGAATGTGACCATCGGGGCTCTCAAGAAGCCTGTAGTCCAAAGTTGGTGCTCAGACAAGATCCCACTACCACAGAAATTTGTGGAAACATAATAAATGAACTTCAGTGGAAGAAGAAGGCTGCAGAGCAATATTTCTCAGCCTCTGGATTGCCCAGAGTGGTAAAATGTCACCACCAGCAAAAATGTTGGGGAAATCTACTTACAAGGATATGAGAAATCTACTCTCACTGTCATTTTGTACAGAAAGGACATACTAATACCAAAAACAACGAAAGACAATATCATAGTAAAGAAAAGTTCTAAAAAATGAAATGAATTTCATGTTATTGAGGGGGAAAAAAAAGGACAGTAATTAAAGCTCACTGAGTGGTGCCAGCCAAAGAAATTAAGGAGTTCTGAGAAAGTCAAAACAGTTTTTTTAATATTGAAAGGAAATAAGACTTACTTGGGTCCTTAAGCAGCTATGCCTATTGCAGATTATAGAAATAGGCTTTGAGAAATGGACTTGTAGGAAACCCACATGCAGGAAAAAGGCCTGTATTATTTTCTGTAGCACATTGTGGGCATTGAGTGAGCTACAGATACATAATTGGGGTAGATATAGTAGATCTTGAATTAAGTAATTAAATAGTGTCATGAAGTTTTGAAAGCTTGAAACTAACTTCAAAAGCACTGAAGAAAATGTGAGGAAAGTTGCTTCTTTAAGAAGAAAAGTATAAGTGAGTGTATATATCAATATACATAGATATGCATATACATATTCCTTCTAAAAAGATTGAAAATAATGCTTTAAATTGAGAGAAATACTGAATTACATTATGGATACTACTGTCGACAATCTGTCCAAATTTCCTTAGTTTTAATTTTAAAAAGTACATGTAATACCTGTTCAGTATGAGAAGCAAAGATAAAAAGTCATAATGCTGATTTTGTATAATACTTTGAACTACTGGTAAATATTTCCAGTGGGTATATTTAAAAACAGGCTTTTCAACTTAATATGACAGTGAAACTTGTTCCTTTGGAAATTCAGTGAACTCACCCTATAATCAAAAAGAAAGCAGTTACATGATAGTAAAGCAAGTTTTTGGAAGACCCCAGGAAAAAAAGTGGTTTCTTTGTACCTCGTTTCCATAAATAACATGTTTGAAAGCAATTAATTTATGCACAATAAAAACAAACTTGCAGACATTAAATGTGTATCCATTTTGCATTGTATCCTTAGATTAGTTTCTTCCAAGCATACTAATGTAAGCTGTGGAGTAAACTACATTACGTTTCAAATTTTCCCAGTTTAAAAGTTGGGTTCGATATTAAAGACTCTTTTACCTTGTAACATCCTGCTAAAGCCTTGAGCCCGTTCAATAACGATGAATGTTATCTCCTGGCTTTCTGAGTGCTGTGTCCTAGAGACGCATTGTAAAGAGTGAGGTGCATACTTAACAGTTAAGAGGAAATCCTGCACCAGGGATGGCTGTCAATCAAACCAGCTCTCCTGTTCTTTTTATCATCAGAAAACTGCAGATAAAGATGAATGCAACTGACAAACAGGAATACAAAACTGGAAAAAATTGAGATCTCCTTACAATATCTTCATCACAGATCAGTGAAATGCAGTTCGATCATGATATCATTAGAATCAGAAATATATCTTATTACTGGATTTGTAGACAGAGATAGGTATTTCTTAATATTCTCAAAACATTTTGACTTTGTACACTTGTCTAGCCTGTGGGATTGAGTTTGAGTAAGAGACCTGTTTGTTGATCTTATCCCCTCAGTCTTTAATGCATTTATTACTACAGATTCCAGTCACTGTCACCAAGATCTGGATATTGTATATACTACAATTCCTGGCAGAGGAAAACCGGCTGTGAAAGTGTGATGCCTCCGTGTTGTTATCCTGCCTTGCAGGGTTTTTATTTTATTTTAAATTTTATTTATTTTATTTGAGAGGGAAGGAGGGAGAGAATAGGTGAGCAGGGGGACAGGCAGAGGAAGAGGAAGAGAGAGAAAGAATCTCAAGCTGACTCCATGCCAAGCCCTGAGCCGGGAGCCTGGAGCCAGACATGGGGTGATCCTAAACCCCAAGATCATGATCTGAGTCTAAACCAAAAGTCAGATGCTCAACCAACTGAGCCCTCTACTCTGCCTGTTTCTTTTTTTAAATTTAATTTTATTTAAATTCAATTTGCCAACATATAGTATAACACCCAGTGCTCATCCCATCATGTGCCCTCCTCAGTGCCCATCACCCAGTCACCCCATCCCCTCACCCTCCTCCCCTTCTGCAACCCTTTGTTTGTTTCCCAGAGTTAGGAGTCTCTCATGGTTTGTCTTCCTCTCTAATTTTCCCCCACTCAGTTTCACCCCCTTCCCTTATAGTCCCTTTCTGCCTCAGTTTCTTTGTCCCCATACTGGAATCATTTTCCAGCCCTCCCTTCCCCTCACAGGGTGTGAGCTAATAGCACCATAGACATTATGCACATGAAATTAGTACCTCCTTAATGATATACCTAATCTAGAAAAATGGCTCATGGGGATTGCAAAGCGTGAATAAGATGCAGACGCAGGGAGATTGGAAGTCTTGTGACGCTGAGAGAATGCACTTAAGGCTGTTTATTGTTCAAAGCTGCAACGGAAAGCCCTATAGCACAAGAAATAGATTTGAATGGATGAGATCCATTGCTCAGGTATTTTCTGAGCCGTGCTTATTTACTCACCTTAGAGAAGAAATAGCTGAGAAGAAACACTATTGGGTAATAGGGAGAAAGCAAGGAAAAATAATAGGAAATGGCTCAGTGGAGCTATTTATGGCAACTGCAGTTCATAGCCATGTTTCCTATTTTCCTCTGCCCTGAAGTTAGAACAGAATGCCTTTTCAGGGTGACTTTTTTTGAAAAAAGTCCTTGGAAAGTGGCTTTTTTAGATTTAGAAGCAGACCACTGGGATTTAGAGTTAATGTTTAAACTTTCTGTCCTCTTATATTTACAGGGGAGTAATCTGGAATTTAGGGAAAGACAGTCTTCTAATTCCATACATAATCTTGGCTCATGTAATTTTTTTTTAATATTATTTATTTATTTATTCATGAGAGAGAGAGAGAGAGAGAGAGAGAGGCAGAGACACAGGCAGAGGGAGAAGCAGGCTCCATGCAGAGCCCGATGCGGGACTCCATCCCGGGTCTCCAGGATCACGCCCTGGGCTGAAGGTGGTACTAAACCGCTGAGCCACCCGGGCTGCCCCAGCTCATGTAGTTTTTGAGACTAGTCATCAAATATTTTACTTACAGGAATTTTTTTTTCATTTTTTCTTGTGCTGCAACTTCATTGCATGTCCATAGACTTGATTCCATCTAATAAGTTAGCTTTTGGTCCCTAAAGCTCAAAGCATAAGGAAGGAGAGAAAAAGCTTTAATAATTTTACTGTTTTACATCTTATATTCAAATAAATTATTATAACCAATCTGAGCTGAATTAAAAGCACATATGGGGAGGGAGCAGTTAAAACTTTTTTCACTGACACTTTCAGGACTATAAATTCACCAAAGGTACTTCGGGGCAAACCAGTCACATCAGAGTTCATTCAAATGTCAACACAATAATGTAAAAGGAGCATACACTGTGTGTGAAGACGAGAGGGAGGGACAATGCATTATCAACCAATAAGGAATGCCAAGATGGTAGGTAGGTAGTGTCTCTATTGCTATTTTAGAAAAATATGTGGGTCAGCATTTGCAAGCCTGGCAAAACAAACAACTATTTCTTCACAGACTAAAACCAGCTCTTTAATGATCAGAGAGTATTTGGCGAGTTGGTCAGGATTATTACTAAACTGATCTTCTGCTACCATTTGATTTTCATGTTATTTCATATTTTGGAAATTAATTAATTCTTATTATTTTCCTTATTTAACAGTTGGCATACCTATGTACAAACGGTATATCTATATACATGAAAAGTGTTCTGCAACTTATCTTACTTTAACAAAATATCAGGAGCATCTTTTCATGCTAACCCACACTACCTGGTTGCAGAGTATTCTGAATTCTGCATGTAATTATTTACGAAGGCAGTCTTGTATTGAAGTTGTTCCTCACCTCCATTTTTTCCTGCTTACACAATTATTCATTCAACTGATGTTTTTAGTCTCCAAATATCAAATTTTAGAGGGATGGTGACTCTGGATACCAGTGGCTTGGTGTTAATACTGAGGTAATCCTGGCATGATCTCATTACTCAGTTCTTAGAGACACTAGTTGACCTGACAGAGAGGTAGCAAAGATTTGATTGTCTTTGATGATCTCTAACTTTGTGTTAGTTTTAAAATATTTTTAAAATAAATTATATGTTCATGTAAGCCCTCTGTGCATCAGCTGTAGTGTTGTGTTTTCTTCTAATATTAAACTTTTATTAGAATGAGGTATAGAATTAAATTAACAATGGCTGGCATTTATTATCGAATCTCAAATTTTAATTGTGACATATACATCACTGTACATATGTGGCAGGTTCAGTTGCTGGTATGTATAGTTGCACATACTATGTATGTAGTAGGTAAAGAATCATAGTAAAATTAATATATAATGTCCTCACCACTCAAGTTAGGGAATAAAACTAGACTAGCACTTTAGAAGATCTCTCTAGTGCTCTGCCTTGATGCATCTCCTCCTTCCCCACCCCACCCACAGTTACCACCATGTTGAATTTTGTCTTAATAATTCCTGTAGTTGGGGATCCCTGAGTGGCTCAGTGGTTTAGCGCCTGCCTTTGGTCCAAGGCGTGATCCTGGGGTCCCGGGATCGAGTCCCACATCAGGTTCCCTGTATAGAGCCTGCTTCTCCCTCTGCCTACGTCTCTGCCTCTCTCTCCCTCTCTGTGTCTCTCATGAATAAATAAATAAAATCTTAAAAAAAGATAATTCCTGTCGTCTTCATAGTTTGGCCACCCAGTTTTTTTTTTTTTTTTTAAGATCTATTTATTCATGAATGATGCAGAGAGAAAGGCAGAGACATAGGCAGAGAGAGAAGCAGGCTCCCTGCGGGGAGCCCCAGTGGAACTCAATCCTGGATCCTGGGATCACGCCCTTTGCCAAAGGCAGATGCCCAACCGCTGAGCCACTCAGGTGTCCCTGGCCACCTAATTTTGCTACAAGAGTACCTAGGTTGTGCTCCCAAGCAACATATTTACTTCTCCTTATTTTTGAATTACATATGAATGGTATGATACAGTATGTATGCTTCTGGGACTTGCTGTTTTTGAGGTTCCTCTTTGTTATATTTATAGTAGATTGTTCATTTTTACCAACATTACATTAACTATACCACATTTTGTGTATCCATTTTACTGGTAATGAGTATTGACCTAACATAATAGTGCTGTCATAAACATTTTCCTATTTGTCCTCTAGTGCACATATGTGAAACTTCTGTAGACAGTGGCATTCAAACATTTGCCTGAGATACGCAGTAAAAATATTTTTCTTCACAATTCAGTTAACTTACATAGTGATGTGTAAAGAAAACAGTTTTGCAGAACAATACTTACCCTTACTAATTGTAGTGCATTCTGATCTTTCTATTTAATTCTGTTTCATTTTTATTTTTTTTAATTTTTAAAAAAGATTTTATTTATTTATTTATTCATGATAGACACAGGGGGAGAGAGAGAGAGAGAGAGAGAGAGAGAGAGAGAGGCAGAGACACAGGCGGAGGGAGAAGCAGGCTCCATGCAGGGAGCCAGACATGGGACTTGATCCTGGGTCTCCAGGATCACACCCCGGGCTGAAGATGGTGCTAAACCGCTGGGCCACCAGGGCTGCCCTCTATTTCATTTTTTTTTTTTTTAAGATCTTATTTTATTTACTCATGAGAGATACAGAGCGAGCGAGAGAGAGGCAGAGGGAGAAGCAGGCTCCACGCAGGGAGCCCGACGTGGGACTCAATCCCGGGTCTCCAGGATCAGGCCCTGGGCTGCAGGCGGCGCTAAACTGCTGCGCCACCAGGGCTGCCCCTCTATTTCATTTTTTTTTTTTTTATTTCATTTTTAAATGAGTCTGTCATAACACGCAGTTTGAAACCCACGGCCTTTGAATATATACATAGGAGTGAAAGTATTGTGTCCCTGCATATTGTCCAGTTGTATTAGATGATGTCAAACCCTTTTCCAATGACCTTTTGTGGTTCTTCCTTCATTTTTTCATTTTTCATTCATTCATCCTTTCTATCAATCCTTTGACTATTTTTCAGTTGGTCAGCTTGTCTTTTCCTTATTGATTCATAAAGTGTACTTTTCATGGTCTGGATGCAAATTCATCATCAGTTAAATATATTGCAAATATTTTAGTCAATTTGTAGATCATTTTTTCACCCTTTTAATGGTGTCATTTGATGAACAAAAGTTCTTAATTCTCAAATCTTGCCTAAGAATGTTGATTTTTAGGTCTTGCTTCAAAAATCCCTTTTTACCTTGAGGTTGTGAAGATATTTTCTTGTGTAATCTTTTGAAAGTTTTATTCTTCACCTTATAAATCTTTAACAAATATGAAATTGATTTTTTGTATGGTGTGAAGTAGGAGACAAATTTCATTTTTTTCCCAATGGATACACTGAATTATTTCAGGACTTTTCCCTGTGCTGCCTTTTCTCCACTTCTTCAATGCCAACTGCATTTTTCTGTGTGGGTGTTTCTAGACTCTATTCCATTGGTCTATTTGCCTCCATATCAATACCACACTGTCTGAATCATACAACTTTGTGATAAGACTTGATATTTTAGGTAGGGTCAGTTTCTTCAACTTGCTTTTTTTCTTCAGTTAACTTGACCTTGGTCCTAAGGTCTCCTATATAAATTTTTAGAATTACTTTGACAGTTTCCCCAAAATAACCTTTGGAGATCTTGATCAGAATTGCTTTGAGTCTCTAGATCAGTATGGGAAGAAGCAACTTTTTAGGACAAAGTTTTCCCAGCCAGAAAAAATGGTCTAACTCTCCATTTTATTTATTTCTACTTCAACATCTGTTACTATGTTTTATAATTTTCTCCAGAAAGATCTTTCTACTTATTGAATTTATTTATTAGTATGTTAGATGTTTGTTGCTATTATACATTTGTTATGTAAAAAATGTGATATATTTAAAAATATTTATGTATACAACTTCTCTTTGCAGTCTAATATTCTATCTGTAAATAATTTGTATTTTATACTGAAACTATCATATGATTTAGAAATGATATTATTTTTCTTTTCTGATTTTTATACTTTGTTTTTTTTTTTTTTTTCATTTCCTTATTGCTGTATCCTGGAGAAGGTCTCAAGAATATTCTGAAAGGAAGTGATGACAGCAGGCATTTTGTTTTGTTCCTAATCTTAAGAGAATCTTCACAACTATTTATCACTAAGTGCTATGTGTATTTAGTTTTGTTGTTTGTAGATACTACTTTGTGCTGTATATCTTCCATTATCCCTTTAGATTACTTTCCACTTTCCCCACCCAGCTGGGGCCCTGGGTGACTGACCTACATGGGCCACTTTAGTGGCTTTTCTTGGCTTCCATGGGCTTCTTCCTGAGTTCAGTCACTGGAGACTGCTGACAGTAGAGCAAGAAGCACAGAGGGAGAAAGAGAGGTGTCAGAGTTCACCTGGTTCTTTCACCGTGGATTCTTTTGTGGGCCAGCTGTATCACTAAGGGGAAGGTCCAGCTTATTCCTATCTCTGTGTTGTTCTTGTTTTTTCTTTTTAACATAAAAAAATAGACATAATGTAAAAAAGACTTTTCTTAAAGAACAATTTTAGGCCCATAGCAAAATTGAGGGGAAGGTAGAGATTTTTCATATACCCCTGTCCCTCCATACATATGGTTTCCTCCATTACCAATTTCACTCACCAAAATGGTACATTTATTACAACTGATAAACCTACACTGACATGTCATAATCACCCAAGTCACTAGTTTACTTTAGGGTTTACTCTTAGTTTTGTATGTTCTTCAGGTTTAGAAAATGTATAATGACATGTAGCCATCATTTTCAGGGTCCTAAAAATCATCTGTGCTCCACCTATTTATCTGTCTCTCCCTACTCCTGGCAACCACTGATCTTTTTACTTTTTTCCATAGTTTTGCCTTTTCTAGAATGTCATAAAATTGGAATCATATAGTTTGTAGCCTTTTCAGACTGACTTCTTTCATGTAGTAATATGCCCTTATTGTCCAACCATGTATTTTCATAGCTTGATAGCTCATTTCTTTTTAGCTTTAAATAATATTCATTCCATTGCCTGGATATATGACAGTTTTATTTATCCATTCACCTACTGAGAGACATTTTGGTTGCTTCTAAGTTTTGGCAGTTATGGGTAAAGCTGCTGTAAACATCATGTGCAGGTGTTTGTGTGGGCATAAGTTTTCACCTCGTTTGGGTAAATACCAAGAGATGTGATTGCTGGATCATATGCTAAGAATAAACTGTCTTCCAAAATGATTGTGCTATTTTGCACTCCCACCAACAATGAATGAGTGTTCCTATTGCTTCACATCCTCTCAGCATTTGGTGTGGTCACTGTTCTGGATCAGGGCCATTTTGAAAGGTGTTAGTGATATTTAATTGTAATTTGCATTTCCCTGATGACATATGATGTAGACCATTGCTAATCTAACTTAGTTCCTCTGTAGTCAGAAAGTGTGATGTGTTTGATATACTTGAAATCTCTTGAGGCTAGCTTTATGGCTTAGCCCATAGTTAATTTTTGCATAATTTTTATGTCTGTTTAAAAAATTATATTTTGCCATTGTTGAATGCAATATTCAGTCTGTCAACAAAAATTTGTTGAGGATCTACTATGTGCCAAGCATTGTTTTAGTTGGTGTAGATACAGCAGTAAACAAAAGGACACAAATTCCTGCTTTTTGGGAGAGCATATCTAGAAGGAGGAATTAATTTAAAAATTAATTAAACATTAAAATTAAAAAGTGGAACAAATATATGCAATAATGATAAATGGTAAGAGAGAAAATAAAGCAGGAGAAGGGTCAGGAGTGCTAGAGGTAAAGTTTGTTCATATTGGTCAAAGATCACTTTCCTAAGAAAGGCATTTTGAGACAAGCCTTAAGAAAGTAAGAAAGTCATTCAACTCTTTGTTAAATTGAATAAAAAAACTAGCTGTTATATTCGCATTTTATTCTAATTATTTTCATCAGCTATATATTCTAGAAATTTATTTTAGTTATTTTGTGAGGACTTTGAGAATTTCTAGAAGTTCCTTTTTTTTTTTTAAATTTTATTTTTAAGTAATCTCTACACCCAACATGGGGCTTAGATTTACAACCCTGAGATCAAGAGCTGCATACTCTAGTGTCCAAGCCAGGCAGGCACCCCTAGAAGTTCCTTTTAAAATCACTACAACTATTCATATTTTCTCCACCAACCTGAAAATGAGCTTAATCCTTTCCTAAAGAAACTACATTTTTAAAAAAGATTTTATTTATTCATAGAGACAGAGAGAGAGAGAGAAAGAGAGCGAAAGAGAGAGAGAGAGAGGCAGAGACACAGGCAGAGGGAGAAGCAGGTATCATACAGAGAGCCTGAGGTGGGACTCGATCCAGGGTCTCCAGGATCATGCCCTGGGCTGCAGGTGGCGCTAAACAACTGAGCCACAGGGGCTGCCCAAGAAACTACATTTAAGAGAAATTTTGGAAGTTTCTACCAGTTTGGATATCTCCTGCCTTACCCCAATTAATATTGTTAACAATAGGGTTTTATATAATAGTTTATGGTAAATTCATGATACTTAAATTATTCATCTAATTTACTAATGTGAACACTTAACAACATTTTCCTTCCTGGGAAGATACCTTCTCAGTTCTGAAAAACCAATCTACAATTGGATCAAATATCACTATATATCTATCCCTGAATTTAATTTGTACTTTATTTGATTAAAACTCCCCCCATCCTATTAGAAAAGTTTTAATGAGCCTAAAATAACCCACTTTTAATACTTAATTTGAATTTTTTAGTTCAGTGTAAAATAATTCTTTGTATTACAGCAAGCGATATATTTTCTTTAATAATGAATTAATATATGTGAACAAATTATTTCTGGGCCTTAGATTTTTCAACTATAAAAAATAAGTAGATATTCTTATTTATTTTCCTTTTTGACCTTCTCCAATCTTGCTTACCAGTATATCTTCCAAGATACAGTTAGTACCAGGATTCTTCTTATGAGGGAAAGATCTTTGTTTTGGAGAATAATTCCTGAAATTTCTTTGCTAATGGGGAGCAGGGTACATATAAGAAAGTGCTCTGTGTAGAGGTGAGGAGAAGCAGAAAAAGACCTGGAGCCTAACAACATGGTTGGAAGTTGGAACCTGAATTGATGAAAATAGCCAGAAGAGTTTTTAAGGAGGATACTTAATACTCAATTTAAAATCTTTTGTGTTTCTTCAGTGTAAATCGTCTATTTCCCTAATGGTCAGAATGGCCCAGTATAATTTTCAAAAGTTAATAATATGGCTCTCGTGCAGATATAAAGTGAACATATGTCAAGGATTTTATTCAACTAATTAATTAATATAAGCAACTATGATATTAAGACTAGTTCAAATGAGAATGTGAAGAACAGGGATAAATATGAAATCAGGAATGCCAAAGTATATTTGCTAATAGATACAAAACTGGTTAATTTCTTACAAAGCAGTAACATATTATGTTTGGGATGGATCTTTTCTATAAAGCAGAAATGAATTGTATCTTTACTGGGCGTAATTAATTCCCACTGCTTTGGACAGGAATTATTTGCATTACTCTCAGTTTTTTACAACCCTAAAGGAGTTGTAAAACAGCCTAGTTAATAGAAAGATAATCAGAGGTGCACACCTGGATAAAATCAGATAATCTCTAGAGGGTCCACTAGACCATGCCCAGGCCTTCACTGAAAGGACACACCGTAATCTCAGTATTATCTGTTGCTCATTTCCAAGTCATAGGCAATTTTTTGTGACAGAGGACAAGTAGCACCCACGAAGTCATGTGAAAATTGTGGTAGAGGATTGAAGTACTTGTTTGAGGTGATGTGTTAAGGAAACAGGAGAGCATGGGCAGAATAGTGTGACCGCCTGTGCACTAATCCAATTAAGTAGAAACTGGAGTTCTAAGACTTGGGTGATCCTAAGAACAGAGACTGTCTGGGAGGTCTTGGAGGAGGACACTGGACTGTCTATGAGATGTAAACTGGGGCCTAACCAATGTCACCTGGATTTTAGTTGACAAGGAGACCACAACCACACCTGACCTCTTGGCTATACGTTTCATAAAATGATACTCAATTATGAGAGTTAACTTCCTTCAACTTCTGTGAGGAAGCTTTGGAAAAATAAAAAATCCCCAAACCTATTAAGTAATGTAGTATCTTCAAACATAGCAATGGTTACATTGCTTTTCCAAAGGCCAGTCTAACACTTCAACATCCCTAAACCGTAGCTGCTCCTGACTTGGTAGCTAATATTAACAAAAACCATGAGTAGACAAACAGACGTGCTTTTATCAGCAGCAGCTTCTGAAGTATAGTGGCTCATAGTGGCTGAGGAATCTTCTCATCTGCTTTGTGCATCCCTGTTCCTATCAGAGACTGTGGATCACTGTTTGATAAGTTTGGAGTTAACTAGAGAGATCAGAGATCTAGCTGAATTTGGTTCCAACAACCAGATCAAAATCCGAAAATGGCTGTTTTAGACTTCTTAATGCTACAGTGCCATTTTCTAATCTTTGGGAGAAATTCAGGACTGGTTCCGAGAGGCAGCATAGCAGTAAGGATAAGAGTTCTGATTCTATAGCCATACTCCTTGAGGGTTTTTTTTGTTTTTTTGTTTTTTTGTTTTTTTGTTTTTTTTTTTTTAACTCCTTAGTTTGAATCATGATGCTACTACCTCTTACTACTCATGTAGGCCTGGGTGAGTCATCTAATTTCTTTCTGGCTTTTCCCTAACTGTAAAACAGGATGGCAGGCATACCATTTTCTTAGAGTTAAAATGAGCATTACATAAATCAATTTGTGTAAAATAAGTTTGACACTTATTAATTACTATATGTATGTTGGCTTTTGTTTTAAGTTGGCAGTTTTATCTCACAAGATCAATGTTGAAAAATGTTTCCACGAGTAATATACTTTCAGATGTGTTCAAATACACATACATATGTATACATGTACATATACATACCTGTGCATTATATATGGTCTATATAAAATATTACGTGTATGTATATATGTGTATATATGTATGTATATTTACCAGAGGTATATGAATCAGAATATCACTAGAGAAATAGAACAGGTAAGATCTATACACACACTGTATATATATTACATATATATGTATGAAACACATTAAAGAGAGAAAACATGTAGCATATATTTTATATGTTATGTATGTATTATATAATATACATTACTTAATATGTATAGAAATTATATAGTATATGACTATATATATATATATATATACACACACACACACAGATGGATTTCAAGGAATTGGCTTCCATAGTTGTGGGGGGTCTGGCTAGATAAGTCTGATATCTAAGGACAGACCCGACAGGCTAGAACCTCTTGGGCAGCAGCTAACACTGCAGAGAACAGGCAAAATTTTTTGTTTCTCAGAGAAACCTCAGTTTTGCTCTTAAGGCCCTTCAATTGATTAGATGAGGCCCACCCATATTATTGAGAAGAATCAACTGAGTGTAGATGTTAACCACATCTGCAGAATACCTTTATAGCAGCAACTAGATTAGTGTTTGAATAAGTGGTTACTATAGCCTAAAACTTACCATCATTAGAGGTTTTCGATTCCAGATTGTACTCCCTGATGTCCTGACTTTAATAAAGGATTATGAGGGAGACTTTCTTCTGGGCACTATTATTCCTACTCTGCTGGAATCTTTTGTTTTCAATTCTGAGAGATACAATTAAGTAGTTATTTGTTAACAATATCCAGCTGCTAATATCCAGAAGCTATTTTTCCTTTATTTTTCCCACTTGAGAAGTGCTTTAAGAAAATCATCAATAAGTCAGTTCTAAAAAAGAAAAAAAAATAAGTCAGTTATTCCTGGCACAAGGGTCTGTCACTTTCTCTCATCCACTTGGGGCACAACTTTCCTCAGGAACTGAAGAGAGTCTTAGGGTGGGAGGAAAGGCCTTACTTTTCTCTCATTTAAGATCCTTGAAATCATGGAATTTCAGAAGATGAAGAGCCGCCCTCCTTCGTCATTTTACAACAGAGGCACAGAAGCCAAAGGATCCAGCATCACATAGCAAACCAGTGTCTGAAACAGGAATACCACAAGATTTTCTAACTCCCCAATGCATCTTTAATCCCTCCTGATCTTTTCCATTCTCCTTGTCTTGGTTTACATATTTTCCTCAGGTACTCAAAGTATAATGACAAAAGTTTAGCATTCAACCCAATGATGCTATAAAGCATCTTAAAAGCCTTTTTGAGGAAACTTAATGTTAAGTTAGGTAGCTATAATTTCATTTTTCCTCCTTTCTGGCAATAGTGGGGTGAATGGTGGAATACTTGATAGTATAATGATATAGATAAGCACAAAAAAGTCTAAAGAGAGAATAGATACTTCAGTTTGAATTACTAAAAATGTAAAAAATGTAAATGAATCTTCATCTCTAAAATGTCTCAACCTATGTAAAAATGGGGAGACTGCTCTGTTTCATTATCTTATAGGCCAGTAACAGCTACAATCGATGTTATCTGAAACACATGGATTTATTTCAAGTGAACATTAATCCACATGGACATGGAGGACACAGTTAGCTTTGTATTAGAATTACCTATGAGCATGTCTGTCTCCTTACACGCTGCAGAAGCCATTGGATAATCAGATATCATTCATCTGTTTTAACTTCTAGCTCCTAGAGTAGTCCTTGACACATATCTGGCAATTAATAGATGAGATGAATATAGAGCACTCCTAGAATAAAGTCTTCCTCTTGCTGTAATAGAGGTGGTTGGTAATGACAAAACACTTCCCAGTTCTTTTTGAGATGGAGCAAATAGCCATTACTTATTAGTTATTTATAAGATATACTTTCAGAAAATAGATTCAGTGAATTTACACTGGAGCTATCATCAGATGTTTTCAAAGAGGAATGACAAGGCATGAAGATAATATGACATTAAAAGTAACACTGTGAGTTATTACTTTGCCTCTTTATACATAGTAAGAATGGAACATGAGCTATATTACAGTTTTTGTGAATATTTTCACTTTTTCCCATTAGAAAGGGGCTTAATGGTAAAGATAAGAATTAATATGTAGTATTTACTTAGTATTATATTGCACATCTAATTAAATGTTGGGCTTGTAATATATAAAAAAGCAATGCCTCAAACTTTTATAACTTTGTTACAGGACTTGTAAAGTTACATTTACACTACTGCAGGGTTAAACATGCAGGAAGATAAAAGTGAAATGGCTAAAACACAGAAGGGTTTCTTTTGGAAGAGAGATTGAGTTATCGTGAGCCCAGCAGTAGACATTATAATACAAGCAGACCTTCTCCTTGTCTAAGCCACAGGCAAATGTCATTATTCAGCAAGATCTTAGCTAGGAAATCCTTTGTGGGTAGTATTTGTTGAAGGCTGAAATGATTTCCAATTTGGAATTTATAAATCAATCATTCTTTGATAGACCTGCATTTCTTAAACATAATTTGAATTCCAGAGCAAGCTCAGTCTCAGGAAGTTCTTATGTTTTAGAGTAAAGTCTGTGAAATGTACTCTACTTGAATTTCTTAATTTTCAGTATTTGGGACCAACCTTATATTACCTTGGAGAGGCTTATGCATTTCTCTCTAAGATTTGAGCCAGGGCAGGGACAGTGTACTTGTTTCTTATGCACTGTAGTACTTAACATATGTAAAAATGGTAGCTGCAATTTCCATTTATTGAACATTAATGGTCAGCAATTACATTAATAATATCAAAATATCAATTAACTTAATAAATTCTGTTTAATGTAGGCATGGCTCTAGGCACTTGAAACACATTACAGTATTTGATGCCTACATTAGCTTTACAAGGTGGATTTATTATCTCCATTGTAAAGGGGAGAACTAGAATCAGAGAAATAAAGGAATCTACCTGGGAAGTAGCAGAGCCAAATTTCAAAGTGAGATTTGTCAAATTCCCCTAAGTGTGTTTCCTCTCTTCCATGGGGTCTGCACTCAACAGATGTTGAATGAATGAATGCTCTTCTTTAAAATCTTTGTAAACTATGTGACAGTTGCCCAGTAATGCATGTAATTTTAAGGATCTCATGGGACATTTAAACTTTTAAGGAATTAATACTGTGTTCTGAAGTAGACATTTTATTTCTAATAGCACAAGAGCAAACATCTGGAGATTACATTAACTCATAAGGTTTGGGAGTATCTCAGTGGTTCTGATAGACCTTGTTTGTTTACACCTCCACACAATACATTGATTTGCTATGGTGCACCCACCCAGGAGAGGACTCCTTATTCACACATGCCAGATCATCGCTTTGATAAGCACATGTTCAACTGAAATCACCTTGAGTAGGGTAGAGTAGGATATAAAAGTGTGATGAATTGACACATAATTCTCATCATGATTACATGCAAAATGTTACAAAATTCTCCTGACCTCTATAGGTAAAGAGTTTTGTCAAACACTGTGTCTCATCACTACAGGAAAGAGCTCGCCAACTGTCACTGACCATGAAGGTTGAATACAGTTTTGAGAACAAAGAGGAAGTGATCCTGTGTTAAATAAGGATAATCTAGACTTTTTATATGGGTTCTTATTTAAGTAAGGCTGAATAAAGCAGTGAACAAAGAGTAAGGTTTATAATTTGTACATACACCATTTACTATATGCCAAGAAATATTAAAAATGGTCTACTTAAATTTTCTCATTTAATCCTCCCACCTAACCCTATGAGGGAGGCACTGTTAACTCCATTTTACAGATGAAGGTGCTGAGTAGAGAAAGTAGCTTGCCAAAAGGCACCAACCCTAGGAGTGGAGGCAAGATTGAAACCAACATCTGCCTAATTCCAGGGCCCATATTTTTAACTTCTTTCCAAATTGCTTCTGAGAAGTCTTTCTTGACTCAAGAGTTGAGGAACTTTGACACAGTATAGGAGGTGTATGAGCATCCGATTCTTCACATATTCATAGCTGACTTTTTTCTCCTGTCCTGTTCCACCACCCTGATCCTCCTCCTCTTCTTTCTTTATCCCTCATTCTTTTTCATATGGTCCCCAAACCTGAAAAATTGGCATCTCTCAGTGCCGTACTATTTAATTTGTTGCCAAGCTCTGCAACTTCTTCCTGTACCATGCCTTGAATCAGTCTCTGACTTTTCCTACTGAATTCTCACTACTTCAGTTCAGAGCTCATTGCTTCTTATCTAGAAACCTGAAGTCATTTTCTGACTACTCCTTTACTATTATTATTGTTGTTGTTAGTACTATTATTAATATCACATCTTGTCATTGTTCTAAGATTCATCCCAAAGTTAAGCTGTGGTGATTCCTGTCCCCCTAATTAAAAAAAAAATCCTTTCATCTCTTTTGCATTTGGAATTATGTCCAAGTTTCTCACGTAAGGTTGTGGGGAGATAAATTGAGACCTCTTTTCCCAGGGGCTATCTGAAAATACTTGGAGATTTTTCCATCCATTCTCAAGGAAGTTTGGAATTCAAACAGCTCCAGGAAGTAAGTCACATGCTTCTTATCATGAGTCCTGGGGTGTTATTTTACAAGCAGGGCAGTCAAAGCCATGTTACAAAGAGAAACATGATTTCCTCATAGGAGACTAAACTTTGTTGTTTTTAGAAGAAAATTAATGTTTGCTTTAGTGAGATGTGTTTGCCTTGGAGTGACTAGGGAGGAACCCAACTGTGGCCTTTGATGGTTCAACATCTTCCTACCTCAAGGAAGCAGAACACACTTACCCTTCCTTAGAGCCTGGGAACTCTTAAGGAAGGAAAGATTGCTTTAGTATTTGGTTGAATATCAAGGCTCCAATGCTGACAAAATTCAAGAAGGAGAGGAGGTTTCTTTTCCTAATGAGAGGAGTGAAGCTTTGAGATGAAAGAGTTTGGGATCCCATGTGTGGAGAATTGAGATTGAAAAGGCAATTGTGAGATGATTGCCAGGGGGATCTAAAAGGTGAACCATGGCTGGGAATGAGAGGGGGAATCTCCCTTTCTGTCACTCTCTATAGGCATAAACTCTTATTCTGATTTTTCCTTTCCCTTCCTTTTCTTTTATCCTCCTTTTTCTCCCCCTCTTCCTCTTTTCCACTTACACTCCATCATCTATAAATCAGTTTGTCTGATTATTATCTATCTCCCTCTACTAAAATATAAGCACCTGAAGGCACATAACTTTATATTAATCTGGCTGTCTCTCCAAAGTCTTGATCAGAGAGCATGGCTCAAGTTAGGCACTGAGTAAATGTGTATTGAATGGATGAAGGCAGGCTAGAATAAAGGAAGGCATGAAAGAACCTTCAGAAGGAAAAAAACTGTGAAATTTTACCCATCATGTAGACTCTGCGGGCCTCAGTTGGACTCAGTTTTTCTATACCATTCTGCTTTGAGAAGCTTATCTGACTTTTTAAAAAGCAAGCTACTTCAATAAGGCTAATATTGAGCAAAAGAAGTAAGGCACAGAGAATGCTTAGTATGATTCCATTTATATAAAGTTTAAACCGACAAAAAGAAGCCATATTATTAAAGGATGTCTTTAAGGTTTGTAAGGCCACTCTTAAAAAAAAAAAAAAAAAAAGACAAGGAAATGATTATCAACTCCAGGATGATGAAAGTTGGGAAGAAAGTGTGGTGGGCTGGGCTATTTTCAGCTGGTGTGTACCCTCACAGTTCTCATGGGTTGCTTGCTCTCAGTTGTACTATTCCAACTTTTCCATGAACTTGAATATAGCTTGAATAATACCTATAGTGGTTTGGATGGTATTCTGCTTACTATTATTGTATAACAAACTACCCCAAAACTTAATGATCTAAGGAAACATTTTATTGTGTTCATAGACTTAGCCAAAGAGTATTGGACTAATTAATTGCTAATCTAGGGCTTGAATCAAGCCCCAAGTTCCAGTAGTTACTGTGTGTACTCTGGCCCTTTACTTCTCTTTCACTGCATTTTTTTCCCTCTTCATCTCCAAGTATTTTGGTCTTCAGGGAATCAGAAACAATAAAGGATGCCATTCTTTTCCTAGGTAAACTTCAAAGCTGGAGATGGCCTTTAACCAGTCTATTGATTTGTCTGAGAGCTTCCATCCTCTAGACTCTGCCTCAGGCCAACGTTTGATGAAGACGAGAAGAGAACAGAACCACAAACATAAGGTAAGGATAACAAGTCAGCTGAAACCTAGAGTAAAAATTCATTATTACAATAGGAGGGAGGAACAGTTTCTTCTCAATAAACTCTAGTCAAAGAGGAGTTGTAGATGAGATTATACAGTGACACCCACATCCAGGAATCCGGACTTTGAAACAAGGCAGTTTGTTGTTTTGGTTGTATAAGGCATGAATATAAACTCATGGTAAAACAAGATCTAGGGTTCCCATTGGGGTTTATCAGTCTTCATGCTGGGTGTGCTCTCTTACTTGGAGGTGATGTTGACAGGTTTGCTGACAGATGGACTCTCTCTCTGCCTGGAGCACAGACACACTCTGTACGTGGCATCTGGAGACAAGACTGTAGGGTAGAAAAAGGTTGAGAAGAGTTAAAAAGCATAGACCAGATTGGCCATTTATACTCAAAGTGTTATTTGCTGGTTACTTTCTTAAAAAAGGATTCTCAAAGTAAAAAGAAACATACACCCATAAAACACTATGATAGATCCCTTATGCTCATGCTAGTTATTGGTCTCATTTCAGAATTTTCTCACACTCACATCTATCTACCCAGTGGGCAAGAAGACATGGCCATAGAGCATGTGGTGAAATGTTTGCATTTGTAAAAAATTTGGGGCAAGAGTAATAATGTTTTTTTGTTTTGTTTTGTTTTTTGCCTTGGGGACTGCTGCAGAGCTTAAAGCATCAAAGCATTTGTCCAGAGCACCTATTCAGGTTAGTTTACACTTGTCATCAAAAAAAAAAAAAAATTCTGATGTTTAGAACATTGATGAGAATATGAAATACCTCTCACAATACTTTTTCTTTTTGATGTGATTTCTAATATACAACCAAACCTGTGGGTTAACATCCCTGCATAATTTTTCACAGTGATGACTTCTGAGCCCTCTTCCATCAAATACTGTATGAATGCCCTTACTGTTTGCACTTGAAGAGACTTTCCTTACACTGCCCATCACTGCAACATTTCTTGCTCAGTTCTGGGTGGCTACCTGCTTTTTTCTTTATACCTGTGCTTCTGTGTACCTCTTTGCTGGCTCCAGGCCACCCACACATCTCTCTTCCTCTTGACTCTGTAGGAGGCAGGGAGCATCTGCGTGGGGAAGGTGCTGGCTCACATTAATCTTACTCTTCTCTTTGGCTCTTCTCCATGATATGGATTTTAAATCACTTTCAGTGGAAGTTAGCAAATAGTCATATATCAATAAAAGGCTGGCAGTAGGCTGAAAAAAGAAAGGCCAAAGAAGTCTAGATAACCCATAAACTATTGTTAATTATACTGTTGTTAATCACTTTCTTTTTAAGATGGTAGGAGCAGAATTTTAGAAGTTAGAATATAAAGAATATTTCATTTTGGATCAACCAAGCTGATTGTGAAATCTTCCAGAACCAAATTATCTCTCCATATCTCTCTCTTTCTGATTTTTTACTACATTTTGGCTCATGGTATTTTTGAAGTGCTGTACTAATTATATGTAAAATATAATAGTTGAGCTTGATTGCACATATTGCTCCATAGTCTTTAATGCATTTTGTTGTTTGCCTAAGGGTTAAATATAATTGTTTTAATTCTTTACTTAAAGAGGTAGAAGGTAAAATGACTGGCACACGAGGTCATTTTTTTCAATATGTGATTTGTTAACTATCCCTAAAGTATCTGGTATTAAAGGCAAAAATTTGAACAAGAGTGGAACATCCAGTTATATATAATAAACTGTTCAGTGAAATATGTCTGCAGGCTAATTAAAGATACTGAGACATTTTAGACTGCTCAGTACTTTTTTTATTCCAGCAATTTGGCATGTACAGGCCCTGTCTGAACTTCTAAATTAACGTTTACAGCATGAACATAACTTTGCCTGCTAGACAGCCAATCACCAGTATTGTGTTAAAAACAAAAACAAAAACCAGCTTGTGAATGTGAAAGGCTGTAGGGAGAAGTGGCCACAATGGATGAAACCATTAGAAAGGATCCAGAGAGTGTGGCTATTTTGTAGTTTGAAACTTTAGAAGAAAGCAGAAATCCATGTTCCAGTGCAAGCCAGGCACTATTTACACAATTCTCTGATTAAAACTGAAATAATAATATAGTTGATCCTCTACAGGTAGGAGCTTTATTATGGAATAAATTTAAAATCAATACCTGTGAAGTTCAAGAGAGGGCCATTGCATGAAAATGTTGATAGTAGTCAAAAGTCCTGCAATAAATGCCTAAAATGTGGAAATTTGCACTCAACTTTGCATTTAGAGATGAAGCTAAAATAAAGGCTAATATGTAAGAAATGGGGCTGTGTAGAGGATCCTTGAAACCGAGATCTTGCACAAAATTTGGGGATCTTCTTGTAAGAGAATCTACCTTTCTTCTTACCTAATTCTCACCTGGTAGCTCCCTTTAGCCAACGGGCCTGGCCCCTCTTGGCAGGGTTAATCTTTCACAGATAGCGCTTGGTGAGAAACAGGGCATTTCTCTCTCAGAGACCATCCAGAGATGAGCAGTCCCACCTTGTTCCTTCACTGTGATTTTCCTCCATACCAAGTCATTTGAGGTTTTATGAGACCAAGTGTACTTGTCTTCTTTCATAAGAAGATTGTACAGCCTGGACTAGACACAAAACCCCAGGAAGTCCCTTCTAGCCACTGTGACTCCTTCCCCCGAGTCCTCAGGAGACCCTTTCATAAGGTCTTTGCTATTTATTTTTAAAGATTTTATTTATTCATGAGATAGAGAGAGAGAGATTGGCAGAGATACAGGCAGAGGGAGAAGCAGGCTCCATGCAGGGAGCCCCACGTGGGACTCAATCCTGGTTCTCTAGGATCATGCTCTGGGCTGAAGACACACTAAACCACTGAGCCACCCAGGCTGCCATAGGTCTTTGCTATTGAGATCAGAGTGTTGTCTTTTTTCTCCATCTTATTCTTGAAACTAAAAATGACTTTACTTTTTTTGTCTTTATTATAGTTTCATAACATTGCTCCTTTTTGTTGCTAATAAATTTCATTGGCTATGCCTAAGATCAAAGCTGATATATCCTTCAAACCTCAGAGATTTTTCCCGGTTGGGTACCAAGTGATCACCAACCCCACCATCCTGCCATTTTACTTATTCCCTTCGGGGGAAATCTTGGGCTGGTCGTTCTCCTCCTTATGAGAACATAGATGCTTTTTGGAGACATTTGCTGAGGCCAACTATCTGTTGCTAAAGGACTTTTACATTTTACACTCTCCCTTCTGCTTTTCTACCAATAGCAATGAATACTTAGCATCTAGCCCCACAAAGTGAACAGATGCATGCAAGAGAACTGAATTCACCAAATATTAGTAGACCATCTGAAAAAAAAAATGACTCCTAATTTTCTAATAATCTTGTAATTAAATACAAACTAATGAATATTTTTGTGAGTGATTATTTGTTAGATTTATTTGTTACTGTTTAGATTTATTATGGGCATTGATTTTTTTTCAGTCTCTTTTTATTTTAGGTTTTGAATAGGCAATACATAGATATGTTTCAAAACTGAAAAGTATATAAAAATGCATACTCAGAGAAGTCTCACTCCTGTTTACCCATTCATATAAATAGTCTTTGCCATTAGTTTCTGGTTTATTGACCCTGTGTTTCTTTTTCCAAAATTAGTATAAATATGTGTATGTTTATGTATATAATGAGTATTTCTTTTTTCTTATGCAAAAGCATATATGCATATATATATATATATATATTATTTTTTTTTTTGCTCTTTCACAATAGTAGCAGTTTGTAGAGACCTTGTTCTTTTTGTTAGTTTCTACAGAGTACTCCGTTTTGTAAATATTGTAATAAATATTTTTGGCCAAAATATCCCAAAATAAGACTTAAAATGATAAAAGCTATTCATTATAAAAATGGTTAAAAGATTAAAATTATTGGAAGAAGCATATTGGGAAAGATTACACAAAATTAGAGTTAGTATAAATAGTCATCATAAAATAAAACTCAAAGAGCTAAAACTTCATGTAATAATGTTTATGAATCACTAAAATCTGATACCAGAATAAAATCTGATATCAGAATCTTAACAAAATTTAGACATGTCAAATTTGACCTGGGGAAATTGAGTTTGTTAGAAGAGCTTCTAAATAAAAATCATAATAGCAGAAGCTATAATTAGGAAAATATGTTTTCAAGAAATCCGGTAGAATAATCATAGCTTGAGAATAATATTTAAGTTGGAAAAAAATCAATTTCAATGAAAGTAATTTCAGTTACATTAAAGATAAAAATGAAAAAAAAATTAACTGCCCTGTATAGAAAATTTATGAAAGAATCAACTTGGCTTAATGGCATAAGCTCCAGAAAATATTTTCGTGATGAAAATTGATTATATTTATATAATCCTGTTTAACGTAACTTATATGGGATCAAATTATCTACTGGGGCATAAAGTGGTGTCAAAATAAGCTGTTCTGGTTTGTCCTGGGGTCCTTTTCTGTAAATTCTGCCCTTGATTTTTTTCTCACCTCCTCTTCTCTTTTCTAGAGTCCTTGATGTATCATTTCAGAGCTGCTTAACTATGAATCAACTCATCTTTTCTTTGAAGCACTTCTTTCTCCTTCCCATTTTTCAACAACTCAAAGCCTCTTTGCTCTTCAAGCTCTTGACTTCATCTGGCAGATTCGACCTCCTTCCTTCCTTTCATCACACATCATATTTGCTGATATTTGCATATTTTAAATATTCATTAGCATGATGAAGAAATCAACCGCCTTCCCTGCAAGTGCCCTTATCACCTTCCTTTGAAATCTATGCTGACCTTTTTGGCTCCCTGCCTCTTCTCTTTTCCTTCACCTAAATTCCCGATTCTCCAAAGCATGTTTAGTCCAGCTGTGGCTGGGACCAATCTTATTTTTGGTTGGGGGAACCCTAGTAGAAGCCCCTGGTGAGGAGCTCCAATAATTAAGCATCTCACTAACATGGCTGCCATTTCTAAATTGGCAATGTGCCCTGAGGAGGTAAACATATTGAGGCTTGTGCTTCGACAAAACTTCCATCATGTATCCTAATTCCAGAGTTTATATTCTTGTCTCCTTACTTTTTGCCACAGTTTCTGTTTTGATAGCATGCTTGGTACTCCCGCCTCACTAGGCCTGCATTGTCAGCCTTTATAAGGACCTAGAGTCCTCCTCTTGCCTTGTAGACTCAGGCCTGGGGCCCTGTTTCTAGAGATTCCTGATGTCTATCAGCCACTTGCCTGGCTAACTTCTGAGTATTGCCTGCTCTATACTACCCATTTCCAGGCTTCTGTCTACTGGAACACCTACCCTTAATCTCATGTTGAAGTTCCATTGACCATTTGACTAGAATCCTCTCCTATCCTCACACAGTTTTCTCCAGATAGGATCTAGGTCAGGTTATGCTTCTTTCCATTTCTGGGTACTGGCCTCACCCTCTAGCATCTGCTCAATTCTGGGAAATAATTTCTTGTCCAAGTTTCAGGTTATACCTTCAATCCAAATTTCCATTTTGACAAAACTTTTAATATATTTAAGTACCTACATCAATATTTTTATTATATCATTCTCCACTCTTTTTTTTTAAGATTTTTTTTTTTTTTTTGAGAGAGAGAGTGCATGAGCAGGGTGAGGGGCAGAATGAGAAGCATACTCCTCACTGAGCAGGGAGCCCAATGTGGGGCTCGATGTGGGGCTTAATGTGGGGCTTAATCCCGGGATTCCAGGATCATGACCTGAGCCAAAGGCAGACACTTAAGTGACTGAGCCACCCAGGCACCCTCATTCTCCACTCTTTTTGGAGTTTACCCGTTAGTGCTAATTTCCTCCTAGACGAGACTTTTTTGATTGATTGATTGCTATTGATTTTTATTTATTTGCCCAATTGTGCTCTTAAGTATCCTTAAAATAACAAATAATTCACCTATTATCTACAGTTGTCCAAAGATTTCATATCATCACTGTTACTAAAATAGTAGTTATCCATGATTAATTTGTTGAAAACTTGTCCTGTGCAGTGCAAAAAGAAACAAAGATAAATAAGATATAGTCCTTAGAGAGCTCAGACACCATATAGTTAAAATGCAATATGATAGAAGTTCCACCAGGTGGGATATGCAAGGAACTGTGGGAGCACAGAGGTAAGCTTGACTTACTTACTTGGAAGTAAGAGGATCAGGGGTTGCTTCACAGCTTATTTGAGGTGGTTTCTGAAGAATGAATAAGAGTTTGCCATAAGGGCAAGGATATGCCTGGCAGAAGAAACAAAAGGAGAAAGATACACAGGCATGCCAGAGCATGGCACATTCCCCTGAAGGAAGCATGAATAATTTGGGTGGCCCCATTGTGAGCTCTATTGAGTGGGAGAGGGACAGGAAACATACCTGGAGAGACAGGTTGGGGACCACTGGTGAAAGATCTTACCTGCTATGCTAAGGAGTTAGGATCAGATTCTATTGGTGATAGGGACTTATCCCTGAGAGTTGAGCAGCTCCACTGCCTGATGGAGTAACCTAGCTCTTCTTGCCTGCCCCAAAATGTATCCACAGCATTTGAAGAAGCAGCACAGACTTCTGTGCTCTGGAAGTTACATAATATCAGTGTGACTCTTCCAAAAGGCAGGTATCACTCTAGATGC
The DNA here is from genome assembly GCF_048164855.1 of Canis lupus baileyi. Lineage (NCBI taxonomy): Eukaryota > Metazoa > Chordata > Mammalia > Carnivora > Canidae > Canis > Canis lupus. The sequence continues at coordinate 8,567,493 of NC_132873.1, forward strand.
TATCTCTATAGATATCGTATTTTACACACAAATCTCTTTCTCTACTTTGTAGACATCTTATAGAAAACTACACTTAATAGCACTTAATATCAGATTGGCCTGATTCTTGATATTTATTTATTTACCTACTTACATTTGAATTTCATGGTGAGTGTAGAAAATTTTTTATAAAAAATAGTAACTTTTCGTGTGTGTGTGTGTGCTCGTCTGCACACGTGCAAAAGGAGGAGAAAGACCAAGAGAGTGAGAGAGAGATTGGAAGGGTTTTCTGATTTGGCAGTGTACATTTTGTATTTCTCTAAGTTGTATTGATCATGTATGGCTTCTTCCCTGTCTTGTTAGGATAAGCTGTCAAAATTTTCTGGCAAAAGACTAACAACTTTAATTTTATCATATACTTCTATAAAAGAAATTATCTGTCAAGTAGCCATGAAGATATTTTCAAAACTTTACCCTGTCACAAATATTTTCAACAGCTATGATCTAGAGAAACATGAAAAAGTAGTCCTGAGAATGGTGAATTTTGTGCCTTGTTTGTACATGCGAATCTGAGTGAGATGCAGCAGGATGGATCATTTTTGTGTTCAGCATTTATTTAGCATTTATACCAGGCACTTGTCAAGGTGCTAGGGGTGAGGTTTACAAAGACAGAGGGTGATTTCCTTCTTTCTGGTGTCATCTTGAGAGCTATTGGTCACTTCCTTCTATATCCTCTAGCTTGAAGCTACTTCACTCCAGCGGGCTTGCCCCTGCATTCCATCAGGGTGAAAAGTACATGGGCATTTATGTACTATGGAGAGACTACAGCCAGTGACAGAGGGAGGGGACTTCTGAAATTGCTTCTGTGCCTGGCTTCCCATTCTCTCTCTTGCTTCCTCCATCCTCTACCAGTTTTTCCTGGGAACACTGAGGACAATTGGTGGTGGTAGCCATGTGTATCAACCAGAGTTCTTCAGAGAAGTAGAACCAATAAAAGATAGTTATATAGATCTACACATATATTTATGCATATGTACTTAGAGTGGACTCTTGTTATTCACAAATCACAGTGGTTATGTTCTGTTAGTTCCTGCAAACACTGAATTAGCAAGTACTGAACCGTTGGTCCTAGAGGAAATACAAGATTGGGTTCCTGGAGCCACTCCTGGCAACATTTTCCTCAATGATCAACACATAACCTTGTTTCATGTGTGTTTCTATTCTAAAGACACCTTATTCAATAACATCAGAATCATTAACCCTGAACTCAACTCATGCCTAACACATGTTTTTTCTCCACAAGGCATATATAGCCTCCCTGAACTTGGAAACATAAGACAGCATTTATTACTCTGCTGGGGGGGGGGGGGCATTTTAAACAGGAAAATCAACAAAAAGCACAAAAATATGATACTAACTCTACCATTAAAAGGGATATTTATTTACAGTTGTGAGAGCTAAAAGAAGGCAGAGATTTGCCTGTTTGACCTCAGATGAAAATGTGCACATTGGACAACTTAGACTTTTCATTATTCTGTGCACGACATCTGTGAGTGATTGCAAAACCATCTTGAGTATTGGTTTGGGGGTTACTAATAATTTTAGTGAGTAGGCAAATTAGTTAACACAAAATCACCAACAATAAGGGTTGATTGCATATGTATATATGTCATATATAAGTATATAAGTATATACACTTGTGTTGTACATATTATATTTACATGTGTATAAATGCTACATACGTATGTGTGCAATTATACATAGTAAATATACATACATTATATATGATGGAGGTACGCTGGGTCCCAGGATGTGGAAGAGCGTCCCATAGGACTAACCAAGAGGATCCTTGACTTCATGCAGGTTAGAAATCAAACATGGGCCAGAGAAGGTGAAAGCAGAGTTTATTGAATAGCATGGGTGACAGGTAAAGAATAGCAGATGGAGAGTCTGGGAGACTTGGATAGGAAAGGAGAATACATATCATCATTGTGTTGAGTTAGGGATTTATATTAGAAAGGGGCCCAGGGTATGTGTTCCTTCAGGAATCCAGTATAGAGTCTGATTGAAGGTGAGTGTCAGGTGAACAATAGGTGTCATCCCATAAATCACTGTAGGTAGGGGATATTGATGCTAGTGTCAGCTAGGGTTTGTTCAAAGCTAATGTCCTGGAATGTGTTTGGGATCCATCTCTTCTTAGATGTTACTGGGTATCAGGGCCTATGACAAAACTCAGAGAATGATTAACTTCCTTTTTTCTCTCCTTGAAGTGGGAGCATAGCTTCTTTGGTTTATTCAGAAGCAAAATATAGAACATGAATAAATGAGGCCTAACAGAAAACCAGAAGAGATGGAGACTTTCTAAACTAGAGTTCTTTCAGGTTCCCTATGTTATATATATGTGTGTGTGTGTGTGTATGTGTGTGTGTGTGTGTGTGTGTGTGTGTATATAGTATATGTATTATGTATATGTAATATATATTTTATATATATATATATATATATATATATATAAAACATATATTATGTTATACACACACACACACACACGCACACACAGGCTGGAGCCCAGGCAGGAGTTAATTTTGCAATCTTGAGACAGGATTTCTTTTCCAGGAAACCTGTTTTTGTTCTTAAAGCCTTCAACTGATTGGATAAAGCCCAACCACACTAATAAAAGTAATCTCCTTTATTTAAAGTCAGCTGATTATAGATGTTATCCACATTTACAAGATACCTTCACAGCAACACCTAGACTAGTGTTTGGTTAATAGCGGGGGTACCAGAACTTAGTCAAGTTGCCATAAAAACAAACTCTCACACCATGTAAGCAACTTTAATCTTCAGTTGGTTTTCTCCATTCTTAAAATATCTGTGGCTATGCAGCCACCTGATGTCTCCACTGGCAGCTTTCCTGCAAGGCCTTTATCTCCTCTCCTTCTAGAAATCTTTCTCTTTCCTTTCTTTGAAAGAACAGGATAACCATCATTTTGTTTCTTGGGATTGTGCCCCATGTCTCAAGAAGTTTAGCCAAGCATTTTCTCACATAGCTGTAAAAAATAATCCAGTTGACATCTTGTTATATCTGGATAGGGGATCGGAAATAAAGGGTTTGGGTAGATTTGCAATGACTTTTGCAGAATGAATAGGATTGGAGGAGGCTGAGATAGATTGGGTGTGACTGGGTGGTGGGGGGGGGGGAACAAGTGTGAAAAAAGGCACAGGCATGAGATAAATGCAGAGCATCCTCCTGAGAGAGAGATTGTTCTGAGCTGGCTGAACTTGAAAATAGTACCCGTGGGCTGAGGGAGATGGGCATGGAAAGGTGGGCATGGTGCATATAGCAAAGCTTCTTGAATGAAATGATGAGTGATAACATTACAAGGTTCTTGTCTCATGGAGTCAAAGAATGAATCTTGCAGACACAGAAGGGTGAAGTGATAATTTATTAAGTGAAGGTGAGAACAGAGAAACCAAAAGCTCTCTAGAGTGAGAGGAGTCCCAAATGTGTTGCCACTGAGGGCTTTTATTGGCACTCTTTTATTTAAAACTGGCCAGGAAACTTGCTGCCCTGGAACTCCATGACCTGTTCTGTTGAGCAAGGATTTAACATCTTTAATGCTTAACTTCTCCGTTGTGGCCTGGTCATTTTTCTTTGTGGTCATTTTCTGTTTCCTGTGGTCACAATGTAACTACCATCCCACATTTCAACCCTAGTGTTTGGGGCCAGTGGTCGGATTTCTCTTCCTGATCTTTGTTTTTGTTCTCGGTAGACCTGTTTAGTTCTCTGTAGACCTGAAATACCCTCCTCTTTCCCTAGCCAAAGCCCTGTCCTTTCCCCATTCAGCGAGGTGCCCCTGTATGAACACAGTAGCTGAGGCACTGTGTCTGTTCTCATTCCCACCTCTCCCTGCCCCCTCACCTCCCTCTCTCCTCGAAGAACACCCTGCCTGAGCCATCCTGACACCTTACATTCATACAGGGAATATAAGAAATAGTGAAAGGGATAATAAGGGAAAGAAAGGAGGGGAACTGAGTGGGGAAAATTAGAGAGGGAGACAAACCATGAGAAACTACTGACTCTGGGAAACAAAGGGTTGCAGAGGGGCGAGTAGGGGAATGGGGTGACTGGGTGATGGGCCTTGAGGAGGGCACTTGATGAGATGAGCACTGGTGTTATACTATATGTTGGAAAATTGAATTTAAATTTTAAAAAGGTAAATAAAAAAATAAACTATGGCCACATCACAGAACAAAACAAAACAAAAACGCCCCACTGGAGCTCAAAATCTTTGAATGCAGCCTGTTCTAGCAGACCCTGGCTGAAGGTCCAGGAATGCTCGCTGTAAAGGGGGAGGGAGGTAATACAGTTGAAAAGAAGGACTTGGTGGGTAAACACTTAATAAGTCGTAAAGAGTGTGATACATACCACACCTTTCACTCACCACTTAAGTGGAAAACCAGGAGAAACTCTGTTCAGGCAACCATTTCCCCTCCCCTCCCCTCCCCTTCCTTCTGGGTGCAGGCAGGGCTGTCAGTGGAGGTGCCACAGACAGAAAGGAAAGGCATTGGCAAGTGTAAAAAACCACCTCTTCCTCTCCATTCCAGAGTGACCCCAAAGATAGCGGAGTGCATCCTCTATTCTCTTCTACAGGCGGTGAAATACAGAACTCACAAAGCACTGACTGAAAGTGGCTGTTTCCTTTATTCTCCTGCATACAGCTAAGGGACTTGGGGAGGTATTTACAGGCAGTTCAAGTGCAAATGGATGTTGCGCAGTTTTCACTTTCCAGAAGACGGAAAAAAAAAAAAAAAAACCCACCTCAAACAAGTTGCCTCCAGGTGCATCCCAAATGGCATGTTGATTGACTCGGTTCAAAAAGAAATTAAGGATGTAAATGTGTTTGAGAAAATTATTACCCAAATCACAACATCCTCTTCAGACAGTTGTTTGATTGAATACTGAAAAGAACATTAAAAATCTTCCAGCAAAAACCTTTGCCAAAGTATTAAATGATAAACTGGTATGAATTCTCTTCTTGCCCTCTGAGAAAAAGATCTTCTTTGCCTTTGATATTAATTCAGGTTTGTTTGCATGTATAATTCAGACACATTTGTAGGTGGCCTTCTGTCAAAATGTCATGAGATTTCATATTTAGAATTACTAATACTTGGAGTGATGTAATGTGTATTAAAATTATTGGCCTAGACAGCTGTTGCTAGTATCTTAAAGCAAATGGGGTGCAATGTATCCCAAAGCAAATATGCTTACCCTGACATGACAATAGTAAAATTATTTTTCATTTAGTATGTAGTTAATCTTTCCAACTATTTTTTTATTTTTATTATCTTTTATGCAGACCTACTAAATACCTGAAATTTCCCTTGATCAAAGATTTCTGCCTTATTAATTGATTAATTTGTCCCTTCTGTAAATAAAGTTCGGTTATCGTTAGATCCTAGAGAAAAATGGCAGTGAACAAGATAGTCAAGGATGCTGTTTGTGTAGAGTTTAAATCCTACTGTGGTAAGACAGACAGTATAAATTAAAGAAATGTGTAAGAACATCTCAGAACTTGATCTCCAGTTCTTCCCCTTCCACCATTAAATCTACCATTGATGATTAATTTCATAAAACAACATCATCCATCACTTTAAATTATTACTGGTTATTTCATAGAGTTTCAGCAGTAATTTTGTAACATGCATATATATGGAGCTAGGAGGATGGAGAGGAAAAAAAGAATGTAATTTTTTCTGATGTCAATCTTTTGTAAGTACCTAACAAGTTGACTTTTCTATGTTCGCTCAAGGATGGTTAATGGATAATTCTGGAAAGATAATGCTGTTATTTTACTGTTACATGACTGGTCCTTTCATGATATTCTTGTTTCTTGAAGATTTCTGAGGACTATGAGGAACATTTATAAAAGCCCATAAACAACACGAAAAATTGTATTGACCAGCAATGCATTCATTTGGTCAATGAACCAAAATTATGTATTGCAAACTGCTCTGAACGATGTCCAATAACTAATAACTGTAGTTTTCGGTTCTCAACCAAGCGAAAAAAGCCATTATCTTTTAGTTGGACTGAGTCTCTCTGTCCCTCTCTCTCTCTTTCTTTGTCTCTCTGTTTCTCTCTCTCTCCGTCAGTAGCTCAGCAGTCTCTCAAGAACCACAAATTGAAGGCAGGGGGCCAGCATCCACAGGCCAGGGCCATCTCAGAGGGCTTTAATCCCTTGCTCCATTTGTTGGAACCTTGTCTGCCTTTTTTTCAGGGACAATACACTTTTTTTTTTTCTTTTTGGTAAATTAATATATCACTGCATACAGAGAATTGAGATTTGGTTGCATAGGTAATAGGAGAGATTAAGGCCAGAGGGCAACCTTCTTAGGAACAAACCAAGGAGTAACCCATTTAAATGAACAACCTGCTATATATTTTTATATGCAAATGTGACACAGAGCCCACCCCTCTGGCCTGGTTTCTCTGCTGATATAACTTTCCACCTACAGGACGTGGGAGAGAGAGAGAGAGAGACAGGCTGTCTGGGAACTAAAATGATAGATTTTTTTCATTTGGCTGAGTTCTGAAAATTACAAAATTATAGTTATTAGTAAAAGGACATAGAAAGGATTGTATTTTGCCACTTTAACAAAATTTCCAAATATACATATTTTCCCCTACTGTGCCATAGAATGTTTAAATTGTACATTTAGGTGTATATTCTCCTGTCTTTGGAAAGAACAGCAAATTGTAGTTTTGTAGAAAAAATAAAAAAAATAAAAAAATACTAGATTTGGAGGCAGAAGACTAGATTATACAATTTGAGAATTCTGAGACTTCTGGCAAGTCACTTCATATTTCTGGGCCAGTCTTTTTCATCTATAAAACAATAGGGATCCTTAGATGATCTCTAAGCTGCCTTTCAAGCTTAATTATTCACCTACTTTGAAAAATCAGCCAACAGTAGTCAGACTGGACTCCCAGATTCTGTTGCCATCTGAAATCCACTTCCTTCTTGTCCCCTCTTATTAGCTATGCCAGTTGTTCTCCAGTGACTCGTAGAACTACTCTTAGGGTGAGGGAAGGGGAAAACAGATTCTTTAAAATCAATTATTAGCCTCTTTCTGTGAATATATTGTGTTTGTATAATATTTTTATTAAAAATTATTTTCATATGGAACAACCGTATGGAAATGCTGTGGAAAGTGAAAAGTTCACTTAAAATCCGTTCCAAGCACATTTTGTTTTTGCTCACTGTCTCCACACATTTATTACATGGGAAACTCTTTCCATGCCTCTATTCCGGAGACAGAAATCAATGCAGAATTCTGATGTGATTTTTTTTTTTAATAAACTGGAGCTGACTCAAGTAAAGAAATGCTTCCAGTTTTCATAATTGTACTCCTGCCTAGATTGTGTCACAGACAATTCCCTTCTGACAATCCTTTCCTTGGGCCCCACCTGTCACCATATTTCTTAAGTCTGCTAGTACTCTTCCACTTCCACCTTTTCACCTAAATTCAGACTGCTGACCTGCTGGATGAATCTGCCAGTCTCTTCATTTTAAACAAGTCCTTAGGAGCTTTGTGTGTGTGTGTGTGTGTGTGTGTGTGTGTGTGTGTGTGTGTTTAATTTTAATTCGCTTCTGGGGGCTGTATAATTATGCAAGTTCTGACCAATGCATAGTCATAGAACCAGCATCACAATTAAGATCTAGAAAAATACCCTACACCAAAATTTTGTTGAGCTGCCCCTGTGTAGTCAAACCCTTCCCCTGCCCTGACCCTTGTCAATTACTGATTTGTTTCCTGACCCTGAAGTTTCACATTTTCCAGAATATCATCTAATTGGAATTACACAGTAGTAATCTTTTGAGTCTGATTTCTTGCACTTAGCTTAATGTCTTTGAGATTTATTTCTGTTGGTGCAAGTACTGGTGTAGTTCATTCCTTCTGATTGCTGAGTAGTATTCTATCAAACGGATGTACCATGGTTTATTAATCCGCTGAAAGGACATTTTAAGTTGTTTGAGTTTTTGGCCATTACAAATAATGCTTCTCTAAATTCATGTACAAATTCCTGTGTAAATGTGAGTTTTAACTTCTCTTGGGCACATATCTACTGGAATTGTTGAGTTATATGCTAAGTATATGTTTAATTTTATTAGAAACTGCCAAACTGTTTTACAGAATGGTTATACCATTTTCACTTGCCCACCAGCAATGTATGAGAGTTGCAGAAACTCCTCTAACAATACTTGGTATAGCCAGGGTTTTGGTTTTATAGGTGAATACTGAAATGTGTCTTTTTTTTTTTAAACCACAAGAATGTCTTTTACATTGTAAAACAAGGGATCCCTGGTGGCGCAGCGGTTTGGTGCCTGCCTTTGGCCCAGGGCACCATCCTGGAGACCCGGGATCGAATCCCATGTCAGGCTCCCTGCATGGAGCCTGCTTCTCCCTCTGCCTGTGTCTCTGCCTCTCTCTCTCTCAGTCTGTGACTATGATGAATAAATAAATAAAATTTAAAAAAATACATTGTAAAACAAAATACTTCTCATTCCAGTTTAATGTATTTGCACTTGTATAACCAGTATCTGGAAAATCCCAGGGACCCTGAGTAGGCATTTGACTTACATCTGGCTAATCAATGTATAAAATATATAAAAGAGATGCATCTTCAAGCAAAGACAGGCTCCTACAATGATGAACTACACATTCCGAGCTAAATAGGAAGCAAATGCATAGTTTTAGACTAGCTCTCTTGTCCCTCTAGCACCCTGTGAAGTGTTCAGAAACAACTAAAGACTCATCGGATCACACTTCTACACAACTAGGGAATATTTAAAATAATAAGAAAGAGACATTTGCTTTATTGCACAAGTTAAAATTTGGGACTGCTGTGTTTAAGATCAGACACAAGACACCTTTAGTCATATTTTTAATTGGAATTACATCTGAATCCTTTCTTGGAATTTACTTCTCTCCTGCTATTTGCTGACTGCATAGAACTCCTAGTCTTTGAAGTGAGGAAGTCTCAGATTTATGGTGTTGCAGGTATACATTAGAGTAGCCGATATCCTTACCATGACTTTTGTCCTGATAGCATCCCAAAATCTTATCGACTTCCTCATTTACTAGATTAGCTTGGTGCTCATGGCTTCCCCCTGTCTTGAGACTGCTTAGAATCTGGTAGAGCTGGATTATATCTTAAATTGGAGTTAGGTTCTCAAGTCAGTGAGAAAGGAAAAAACTGCCTATAGTTCCGGTTACTACCAGAATTCCTTTAGGATGATGCCAATTTGGAGGCCACCGCAACATCTCACAGCTGAACTCAACTCAGCCAGTTTTTCCTCCAGCTTTGGAACAAGGTAGTTTTTCTTCCGTTAAGCACCAGATGAAGGAGTTGGCTTCTGTTTAAGGGCCATGTTGTAAGAAAACTATCTTCCATGTCTGAGTACCAGAATTTATTTAGTGCATCTGATTCTCACACTATGAAAAGCTCAGAGGAACTGAGATAAACTGAGAGAACAGATTCATGTCTCCTACTTTTACTCATCTTGGGCATAGTTTCAGCATATTGAGAGATGGTAGGTGGATTTTTCTGGCACCATCTTATTTTCTTTCTGTCTTTCCTGGTACCCTCTGCCTACCTTTCCAAGGTATATGGCTGGATTGCCACAAGAAATAAATGTTATAAATGTTTGTAATCCTACTTTTCTGTACTGGCAGTGTCATAGCTGAACACTATATTCTTTTCCTTTTCTTCACAATGAAATGGGAAAAAGTTGATAGGTTTTACATACCTCTTGATAACTAACAGCAGACTTAGCCAGCCCTACTCCTGCCCCAGGCAGTGCCCCCTGCAAGTGGCATATTTGATGAGCTTGCCCCCAGAGCAGCCATACCCAGCACCATCCTTGCACTAGTGAGAGACATTCTCTGATGCTGCTTTGTGCCTGAAGCTGTAGAGTTCTCCTCCTGAGGTCTCTAAATGCTCAGGCAGATTGTAGAGTTAGGCTCATTAAAATCTGGCTTTAGAGCAATGGTGGTAACAGAATATGATGTGTTATTACTTCCATTTTCATTTTCTGAAACGACTGTGGCATTACTCATTGGAGATACATTAGACCTTTTGGACATGTTTTTATGCAATTAAGTTCACGGAAGTAAAAATGCCAACAAAATTTCCGAAATATGGCAACGCAAATTTCCAAGTCTGGTTTAATAACACAAAATAACTGCTGTTTACATGTAATAAATAAAGTATGTAGAAATAGGTAAAGACTCATAAATGCACTTAATAAAAACAGTATTTTAAAAATAGGTAGATAAGAATTGAAAAATTGCTGGCATAGAGACTTGCATAATGGCATTCATTAAATATTAATATCCCTGTTTTCTTTCATTTTTAACCCTCTGTATTTAGAAGATGGGTTTGTTAAAGTCCTATTGATAGCAAAAAGGAGGGGGAAAAAAACGTAAGAGTTAGTCCTTGGATCATCCATTTCATTGTTTATTTTGGGAAAGAAATGTAGTACAATAGAAATATTATTAATCAGACAAATCCAGACTCAAATTCCACCTAGCTGTGTGACCTTAGGTAAACTACTTAATTTTCTGAGGATTGGTTCCTTATTCTTAGAATAAAAAAATAATCTGAATATTCAAGGCAGTGGATAATAACACTGCCTTGCAAAATCATAAAGGATGAAGCCATTAAATATTCAATTCATTGCATTTGTTTCGTTTTGGTTCCAGGCAACCTTCTACCCATGTAATTTCCTAGGTATCACTCACTAGAGAGAGATTTTAAGGCAAGCATATGGGCTTCTGGACCTTCTCAGTCATTTCTCAATGGAAACCAGTGACTCTTGGTTACCTAACCATGTTGTTTTACCATAGAAAAAGAAGGCACCATTTTTACAGACATAGACATGCTGGATACCAGAATAGTGGGGCCTCATCCTAACTTATTATACTTTATCTCATGAATGTGATTGACTTTCACTGCTTCTGTCAGAGATGTACCCATATTTTTAGGTGCAGATGAAATTAAATTTTCGAGCCTACAAAGTTGAGGACTGGAAACTGTAGGTTATACATTTAGCATGGTAAGGAAAGTAAACCAATGAGACCTTCTGGATAGAATGGGTGAACTTCCTTACTGACTACTTTACTTTACATTCCCATTAAAATTTAAATTTAATCATTATTGAAGTAATGACTGAATGTAATTTTAAAAATAAAAAGTAATACTTGGCTTATAATAAAAAACTCCTAACTCCTGCTGCTCAGAGGCAACCACATTCAACTCTTTAAGCTGTTTCTTCTGGTGTTTGCCTTCGTATTTCTAAATTGCATGCTTCTTTTATCAGTTTCTTGGTTTTTAAAGTTTTAGACATTTTCTGTTTATTTCATACTAAGGAAGAAGAGGAATTTGCTACCCTATACTCCAACTAACCCGTATCCCTGATGCTAATGCGTGAGCACACGCACACACACACACACACAGACCCTCCATATGCTTATAATTTTTGTTTAGAACAGTTGAATCATTTTAATGGTTATGTAAACATTATTCATAACTGAGACATTGTTCATTTGAGCATTATAATTGTACATATTTTCCTGCATTAACTTTTGCTTTTTTCTAATTAACATTGAGGAAGGAGCCACTCTATAAGATCATACTGTATACCTAGTTAAAGTGCTCCAATCTCAGCAGATGACATACTCTAAATATTCTGCTGGAACAGACTCTGGGGTCCTTTTAAAGTATTTGTTGTCCACACTCCCTTCAAATGCCCATTTTGAAGTTTGTTTACTTATACCTTCAAGCCCTATGCTCTGAAGTCTCCTCTCAACCTGGAGATCCTGCTGACTCCAAGGCAGATCCTGGAAGAAACCTTAGGTTTTATTCAAGTACATTAAAAAAAAAAAAAATCTCTGCTGTGCTGAGAATCTGGGACGGGATGGTTTCAGCCTCTGGCTGATGAGCATTTCTTTTCTCTTCTTGCCTGCTGTTCTTCTTAATGACAAGATTTATTTCTAAATTCTGAATTTGGGTCTTTATTTCCTCAACAGTTACATCTGTTCTGGTTTTGTTATGTTTTTCTTAAACTCCTCTGACTAATTTCAAACATATTAGGATGTTGTCCTGTTTATTCCTTTTGGGAGATAGGTCTCCTGAGGCTTCGGTCCTGCTGTAATGAGGACTGGCTGGTCCAAGGCTGGTGGCACAGCTGTCCTGCTAGGAATTCCTTCTCCCTCCCCACCACAGAGAAGGCAGTCTACCTCTCTTCTCCTGGAGGCTCTGTTTTCTGCAGTGCATGTCTTTATCTTTCCTGACTTACTCCTTTGTTTGAGGCAGCACATGCTTTGGTAGATTCCTGGGAAAAGATTCATGGTAGATACTTCTGTTTACTTTTTTTATGACCTAAAATAGTTTGTCCTGTTATCACACTTGCTAGTTTGACTGGGTTCAAGTACTAGGGTAGAAATCCCTTTTTTTTTTTTTTTCATATTTTGAATGCATTGTTCTGTTACTTTCAGCTTCTGCTGATGAAGCTTCTGCTGATGCTATAACTGATTATCTTTTCATTATTATTATTAACAGCTTTATTGAATGATCATTTTAAACTGATTCTTGATCCTTTATTTAAAAAATCAGGATTTCTTTTTTTAATTTCTGAGGATGTTTAAGATTTATCCTTTATACCTATTATTCATGAATTTTATATGATGTGGTTTGACGTAGGATTTATCTGTGGGTCCCTTAAATCTAGAAATACATGTCTTCCAGTTCTGGAAAATATTCTTGTTTTATCCTTCAGTAATCTGCTATCTTCGGTTTTCTCTAAATTTCTGGAACTATGATTTAATTAATTTATTTAAGATTTTATTTATTTGAGACAGAGAGAGAGAGATTGAGACAGCAAGAGAAAGACAGAGCACAAGTAGCAGGGAGGGGCAGCGGGAGAGGGAGAAGCAGGCTTCCCACTGAGCAGTTGCTGGGCAATCCTAGGACCCTGAGATCATGACCTGAGTCAGTCTTTTCTTTTGGGTAGATTAGTTTCCCCTGAAAGAAAGCCTCCAATTATATAAAATTGAAAGCATTTTAGGAGTCTCGCAGGAAAAAGATGCCAGTGAAGGGATAGAGAAGGGTGGAGCAACAGATTTTTATCAGCCTCTAAAAGTTAAGAGCTTTTTGAAGAACAAGCCAAACCTTACTCATTTTAGTATTCTTTGTGGCATTGAGCTAGATCCTTTACATATTGTGATATGGGGGTGCACGGACAGTTTGGCTGGAATATTTGTCACACTATTACTTGTTGGCCTTGATTTGAGTATATGCTTTAATATGCATGTGCATTTCTTTAAAAACTGAAAGAGGATGGATGGCCTTCACCAATTGAGAAAGCCTGCTCTTTAGTCATGATGAATACCTGAGTACCCAGCTACAAATTAGGAGATAACAGAGTTAACATGTATAAAGTACTTAAAATTGTTTCGGGTAAAGAACTATTATTAGATTCATAACTATCAATGATTTTAAATCAATTTACTAATTAAATAAATGCCTTTTTAGCCTTACATATGTAAATAATACTCTTCCCTCAAGTGTCTTACATTCTAGGAGAGACATATGAAAATTTATAAATTAAATAATTAGATTTACAATAGTGTTAAAAATAACAGAATACTTAGGAATAAACTTAACCAAGGAGGTAAAAGAGCTGTATACTAAAAATTATAAGACATTGGTGAAAGAAATAGGATATATAAATAAATGGGAAGTTATCCCATGTTCATAGATCAGAAGAAATAATATTGTTAAAATGTTTATACTGCCCTAAGCAGTCTGTAGATTCAATGCAATCCCTATCATTTCCAATGACATCAGTAACAAATAGGAAAAAAAAAATCCTAAAATTCATATAGAATCACAAAAGACATCAAAGAGCCAAAGTAATCTTGAGAAAGAAGAACAAAGCTAGAGGCATCACACTTCCAGTTTTGAAACTTTGTTATAAAGCTATAGTGATCAAAACAGGATGGTACCAGCATAGAAATAGACACAAAAAACAATAAAGCAAAGCTGAGAGCCGAGAAATAAACACACACATGTAGAGTCAACTGATATTTGAGAAGCGGCTCAAGAAGACTCAATAGAGAAAGGATATTCTCTTCAATAAATTTCTCTTCAGAGAAAACTGGGTAACTGCATGGAGAAAAATGAAGTTGAGGGTGCTTGGGTGTCTCAGTCAGTTAAGCATCCTACTCTTGATTTCAGCTCAGGTCATGATCTCAGGATTGTTAGATCAAGCCCTGTATGGCACTCTGTGCTGGACATAGAGCCTGCTTAAGACTCTTTCTCTCTCTTTTCCTCTGTCCCTCCCTCACCTCCCTTTTAAAATAAGTAAACAAATGAATGAATGAATGAATGAAATTGGATTCATATCTTATACCAGTCACAAAAACTAACTTAAAATGGATTAAAGGCTTAACTGCATGACCCCAAACTGTAAAATCAGAAGAAAACATGGGGAAAAAGCATCTGGATGTTGGCTTTGGCAACAATTTTTTTGGATATAACATCAAATGTGTAAGCAACAAAAGCAAAAGTAAAAACAAAAAAAAGTGGGACTGTATCAAACTAAAATCTTAAAAGAAACAATCATTAAAATAAAAAGGCAACCTATGGAATGGAAGAAAATATTTGGAAACCATTTATCTGATAAGGGGTTAATGTCCAAAATATATAAAAAGCTTATATAACTAATAGCAAAAAAACAATCCAATTAAAATATGGACAGAGGAACTAAATAGACATTTTTCCAAAGAAGAGATACAAATGTCCAATGGATACATGAAAAGATGTTCAACATCACTATTCATTAGGGAAATGAAAATCAAAACCACAATGAGGCATCACCTCATACCTGTTAGAATGGCTGTTATCAAGAAGGCAAGATATAACAAGTGTTGACAAGGATATGGAGAAGAGAGAACTCTTAGCACTATTGCTAGGAATGTAAATTGATATAGCCACCGTGGAAAAACAGTATGGAGTTTCCCAAAAAAATTAAAAATAGAACTACTATATTATCCAGCAATCCTACTTCTGGTTATATATCTGAAGAAAATGGAACCACTACCTCTAAGAGAGATGTGCATCCCTAGTTCGCTGCAGCATTATTTATGATAGCCATGACCTAGGAACAACTAAGTTGTTATCCCATCAACAAATATATGGAGAGAGAAATACAATGGAATATTCTTCTACCGTAAAAGGAAGGAAATCCTGCCAAATGTGATAACTTGAATGGACCTTGAGGGCATGATGCTAAGTGACATAAGTCAGAGAGAGAAAGACAAATACTGTATGTTCTAATTTACATGTAGGATATAAAAAAGTTCAACTCAAGAAATAGTGGAATAGTGGTTGCCAAGGGTTGGGAGAGGGGAGGTATGGGGAGCTGTTTATCACAGGATATAAACTTCTAACTATAAGATAAATAACGTTTGGGAATTTAATGTGCAGCATGATGACTATAATTAGCAATATTGTGTTATATATTTGAAAGCTGATAAGAGAATAGACCTTAAATATCCTCACCACATATGCAAAAATGGTAGTTATGTAAGGGAATGGAGGCGTTAACTAACTTTATTGTGTTAATCATTTCACAATATACTTGTTTATTAAGTCATTGAATTGTACACCTTAAACTTAAATTAACATATATTACGTAATAATATCTCAATAAAGCTGGGGAAAAATATAAATAATTGGGGATAACACCCACAGGATGAAAAACAGAGAATGAGAGAATGAATATCTATGTTACTTAAGAGAATAACAGAGACCCAAAGAAGTCACCTTGCTCAAAGGTAGAATGAATCCTGTCTCCACTCAAGAGAGAATCAAGGACTCCTTCCTTCCAGATGTCTGGGGATTCCACCAATACACATTTGCTTTGGTTTTTATTCTACTTTTGAAAGGTGCTCTGAGGTCCTTTAATTCATGTAGTCCAAATATTTCCTCTGAGAGGTGGCTCACTTGGATGTTTATTTCATCCTTGATAGATTATATTTCTAAAGATGTGCTAACATTTAAGGACGGGTTTTATACACCACTCAGAATACTTTTGATAAGAATTTTAGCTGTTTTCTGTTACCCTTAAAGAAACAAGGTGCCCAGAGGACTTTAGCAATAGGAAGCTAAAATGAATAGCATTATCCCACAAGAGGATTAAATAGGGTAGAGGAAAGCATTAGCACATAATAAAATGATGGGAAACTAGGTTAGTCCTTTTAGCAGGCTGGACTGTTGTGTTTTGAGGGGCAACTCTGAGACCTACTAATGCGTTTCCACAGTGGCTGCTGATCAGCCTTACATTTCTATTCCTTATTGAGATCAAGGGAGGCTTATGTTCTCAATAAAGATGCCAGGTTCAAAAAGAAGTTGATTTTGTAAAAACTAGCTTTTTGAAAGAAAGATCTTGAATAGCTATTGGCATCATTACCAATATATTGCTTTGCTTATTTGTCGTGAGTACAGAGGTCATGCAAAAAGGGAGCTCC
The DNA here is from genome assembly GCF_048164855.1 of Canis lupus baileyi. Classification (NCBI taxonomy): domain Eukaryota; kingdom Metazoa; phylum Chordata; class Mammalia; order Carnivora; family Canidae; genus Canis; species Canis lupus. The sequence goes on from NC_132873.1 coordinate 8,584,071, forward strand.
TTCCCCATGCAGGCCCTTGACTGCCTTCAGTTACAAGAGAATATAGAAATAAATTATTTAGGCAACTATTATTTATTTAAAAAAATTTACTGAAAGACTTTTTTTGTGTGTGAGGCACCGTGTAAGCCCTGGGACACAATGTGATTCCAGTATATCATGGATTTTGATAGGTGTACAATCTAGTAGATGAGATAGCCAGTGATGAAACAAGCATACACAAAAATCTAAATTGCAACAGTAATAAGTGCTATGAAGTAGATAAGCACAGTGCTATGGATATTAGACTAGACATTTTTAAGGAAGTGGCAAGTCAAAAAGAGTGAGTAGGTATGAACTTGGAGAAGAGAGGGAGGGGAAGTGTGTGTTAGGCCTTGGCCCTGGGTAGGAGGGAAGGCAGTGAGAGGCATTGGAGAGAATTTGGGAAGAGGGTAGTATGAACATAGGCATCAGACCATAGTAGCTTTTCACTGTAATAGGTTTTGTGGATCATTAAGGTGTTCTGTCTTTGTCCTAAACACAAAGGAAAGGCAGTCAGGGGCTCTAAAAGGGGTGTGTATGCTATCTTTACACCTGTGTTTTGAAAAGATCATTGCGGCTGCAATCTGAAAAGTGATTTGGAGAGACAGGAGTAGATGACAGAGCATGTATCACTGATCAAACCTTATTGAGAACTGTTACATGAAAGCAACATGTAATTTATAAGAGAATAAAGCAGAAAAGGATGTTAAGAAATTTAATCCGACGTTCTCCTTTCAGACCAGCAGATGTTGCAAACTTTCAGGACAAATGACTTCATAAAGTCTCCTCGAAGAGAAAAATCCACCATATCTCTTGGGAACGGATACTGACATTTGACTTTATCGCTGGGGAGCTCATTTCAGTGTTTTAAAATGGTATGCGTCTTATTGGATAACCTTCACAATAACATTGAAAAGCAACTTGAGGGATCCCTGGGTGGCTCAGCGGTTTAGCGCCACCTTCAGCCCAGGGCGTGATCCTGGAGTCCCGGGATCGAGTCCCGCATCGGGCTCCCTGCATGGAGCCTGCTTCTCCCTCTGCCTGTGTCTCTGCCTCTTTCTCTCTCTGTCTCTCATGAATAAATAAATAAAATCTTTAAAAAAAAAAAAAGAAGAAAGAAAGAAAAGCAACTTGATATCGTAATTTCAGTTTTACCAATGTGGAGTTTAAGAATTTAGACGCAGTGAATAGTGTCATATTTTGGGTCATGAAAAAAATTTAGTAGCAGTGCTAATTGATGACTTTCTTCGCTACCTTCTGGTTCTCTGAGTTGCCCAGGTGATTTTGCCTTTGCCAGAAATTTCCCAGAGTGCTTAAACTTGGACGCATGTCAGGTATAATGTTTACACTTTCGGGGCTTCTCCCTGAAAGTAGTCTAAGCATGAGGCTACTCAATTTTTACTTTTCACATACACATTATGTGCATTTTTTACACTTAATCTCACCAATCTCTCTTCGTTCCTTTTAACTCTTAAAAGCAGGTTTATAAACAATAGTCTTATGAACTCTCACACCTTTTGTTAAGTTCTCCCCTTCTCCACATGGACCCAATAAAAGCTGTGTGTCCAATGCAATACAAGTAGTAAAGTTTTCGAAGTGTTTATGTGTGTTAGTTAACAGAAAATGATGTACACGAACTTTGGCCTTCTAATGCAAACTTTATCCATTTTTTTCCTTTGATGATAAAATATGAAATCTATAAATTATTTTATTAAAGATTTATTTATTTATTTATTTATTTATTTATTTATTTATTTATTTATTTATTATAGACATAGAGAGAGAGAGAGAGGCAGAGACACAGGAGGAGGGAGAAACAGGCTCCATGCTGGGAGCCTGACGTGGGACTCGATCCCGGGACTCCAGGATCACGCCCTGAGCCAAAGGCAGGTGCCAAACCTCTGAGCCACCCAGGGATCCCCTATAAATTATTTTAAACATGACTTTGTAACTAATATCTTTTCATAAGGTTTGGTTTTAATTAGTATCTCTTGTTTGACCTAGATTTGTAATATTGTCTCCCCATGTTCTAGCATTTCCAAGAAGCTCTAAATCTATTTTATGTTATAAAACAATTATTGGAGAACATCAATGGGAACATGTTCGTTCTATCTCTCTCCTCCCAATTCAGACATAATTCTTGTTTAGAATCTGAACTCAGGACTTTTCATAAGCTCTTTGCATTAGAGAAAGGAGTTTAAATAGTTTGAGTATTCATCATAGTACAGCATTATCAGAGAAGGAAGTATTCATATCATACTGAAATTCACCTTTGAAATGTGGGCAAGGCATATAATGTTATATTGGGGTCATTCAACTGTATTTCCTGAATTATTTAAAACCACTTATTTGTTTTTAACTAAAACACCCAAGTAACAGAGAAAAGCCTTAGGGTTTTTGAGATTTTTTTTTTTTTTTTTTTTTTTTTACCTAAACTTCTATACCATGTCAGGCTAGTACGTTTTCCTATTTTCCTGAAGAGATTTCTAATTTTACCATTATTTAGTCAAAGTATTTTGAATTCTTTAGATCCCATAATGAGCTAAGTATCAGTCTGGATGAGTGAACTTAGTGGGTAAAATTAGTAAGTGTTTAAGGAGGAACAGGATAGTAGCATGTCTTAAAGCATCTCTCCCAATTTAGTTAATAACTTCACAGTTCAGAAACTTAGCAGATTCTGTTTTAACCAAGGGTTTAACATTAATATTTTGATGTACAATACAATCATGGTATTAAATTAAAACTGTGCTCTGGAAAGCAACTCCATGTTCTTTGATCTTAATACCATGATGGAATAAAAGCCTGTGAAAATGTAAACTCCATAATGTTTATAAGGCAGGGATATAATCTTTATTCAACATAGTTATCTATACCTTTAGGGTTTAATAAGTATTCAGTTTTAAGCAACTACCAATTTATTTGATATTTATTGGGCATCTACAGCAGATCTACTATAGAACACACACAAAGAAACATACGCATTAAGACAGAATTCTGTAATGAATTCTATTACATGGTTGGGCCTACACTGAGTTCAGAATTTTTACATAAGCAATCATGTTAGGTCTTCCCAGTCCAGGTGCCTTTAACTCTGAACTTTATAAAAGCTAATTGGGTTCATTGAAGTTAACCCAAAGAATGAAATAAATATTAATGAGTTCATATTGATATAAATACTTGAACAACTATCTAAATAGTATACAAAGGACAACACTACTTTATAGAAGAATTTCATTTAATAAGTGCTGAAAGAAGATGGGAAATAGAAAATCACTATTATAACACCACAGTATTAATTGCTATAGGCAGGATCCACCAATGAGTGCTACAATTTGTGGGTGCAAGTTTAAGGAGGAACAGAATATTTGTATAGTCTTATGGTATCTCTTCCAAAATAGTAACTTTAAGCTTTTAAATATAACAAAATATTCTCTTGATTTCCATCTATATCTCAGTTTTCCTTTCATACAAACAAATTTCAGCATTTTCCCTGGACAGAAATGATGAGAGTATCTTTAGAGCAGGGATTATGTGAGAAATACTTGTAGTTTCAAGATCCACCTGGGTGCTTACTTCAGTATGTTCTGGTGTCTTCAAAGTACTTTCTTTGTAAACAACTACTGGTTGTTAGTAAGTCTTGTTAGGTGGGTATTATTATTTGCAAAGTACAATATTAAGGCTTTTGTTGTTTGAGCTGACTCATAATATGTAATACCTAATAGCACTGTTCTTTTTGCTAGAATATCTTTTTTTTAAAGATTTTATTTATTTATTCATGAGAAACACACACAGAGAGAGGCAGAGACACAGGCAGAGGGAGAAGCAGGCCCCCCTGCAGGGAGCCTGAATGGGACTTGATCCTGGGACTCCAAGATCACGCCCTGAGCCAAAGGCAGGCACTAAACCACTGAGCCACCCAGGCATCCCCTTGCTAGAATATCTTACATAAAAAAATGGATAAAGCAGTTCTCAAATTTCTTATATGTTATATAGAGTATTTGTGGTAGAAGAATGTTGAGAGGGGCCTTTGTTTTTATCTTTATGGCTAGTAATTTTGCTGTACTATTCTGTTCCATGATGACATATTGGTTCTATGTATTTTTTATAGTATACATACATATACATATAGCATATTCAGTAATAAACCATTAATTTAATTCATAAAGTATTCATAAAATTAACATAATTATAACATAGCATAATGAATATGATACGATATGATATGCTATGACATGATATATAATTCAGGAGAAAGATGTTCAACAACATGTTTCTTAAAAGGAACTTTGGACCTAGGATTCATACCTTGTCAAATCTCAAAAATTCTTTATTTTCAACCATGAAAAATCTTGGCAGTTGATAAGCTTTTTGTTTGCATTTGTAACCTTTTTTGACTCAGAACTATAAGAAAATTGTTTAAATCTTAGTGAAGCCTTGTGTTGTGCAGTATGACCGATGTGATTAACAAGAACAAAATGTGTCTGGGGTACTTGATTTTTCCTTAACGTACTTTTTTCCTCATGGTTTTCGTTATGACTGGATCAAAGATAATTTATCATGCATGTTTTTATACACAATTTTGGAGGTTTTTCTTCTGGAGAAATTCTGAAGATGCAAAGTTGCCTTTTGTTTGTGGTTCCCTCTCAGAACATGAAGATTCCAACTACGTCCTTTTCTTGAAATATTTGAGGCTTAAATGTAATTAAGTAACTAATAGAAAAGCATTGTCCTTAAAAACTATATTACTGGTGGTAAATACTAGTACATTAAACAATTCTCCAAAGATTAGAAATATGCTATAATCTAATCTCTATTGCTGTTTTTTTATTTTGTTATTAATTAAAAATAATTATTAGGGGGCACCTGGATGGCTTAGTTGGTTAAGCATCTGCCTTCGGCTTGGGTCATGATCCTGGGGTCCTGGGATGAAGCCCCCCATCGGGGTCTCAGCTCAGCAAGTGGTCTGCTTTTCCCTCTCCCCTTGCTTGTGTGTGCGCGCGCTCTCTTGCTCTTTCTCTCTCTGCCAAATAAATAAATAAAATATTTTAAAAAATAATTATCAGGCTAAGAAGTATTATATTTGGAATAGTTGTATATTGCTGTGTCAGAAGTTACCCCAAAACCTAGTGCTTTAAAACAATAAGCATTTACTATCCTCAGTTTCTGTGGGTGAGAGACTTCGAGTATCTATCTTGGACATTCAGAGTTAGGGTCTTGAGGTTGTAGTCCAGATGTTGGTCAGGGATGCAGTCATTTGAAACCTCAGGTGGGGCTGGAGGACCTGCTTCCAAGTTGGCTCACACACAAGTGACTTGAGAGAGCAAAGTAGCAGCCTCAATGTCTATTTTGACATAGCCCTAGAAATCACACTATGTGATTATTATTTACAGAGGTCATTTTTATTCAGTAGGGGGTACTACAAAAGAATGTGAATACCAAGATGTGAGGAGGTGAGGATCCCTGGGTACCACCTTGGAGACTTGTTACTACATTAGTCTCTGTAAAGTAGCAAGCTTGTGTGTTCTCTCTTAGCATTCATATTAGTGGTCAATGTATTTTCCTAATTACTTAACAGTTTCAGCGCTCTTAATAGTTTTTTGTACATTGAATTAACAGCTTTGAAAGCACACCATTATAGCAATGTTTTAATCTTGCTATTAATAAATATACACTTATATGTCAGTTGACATAGAATTTCAATATGATGGGGCACTGAGCATCTGCCTTTGGCTCAGGTCGTGACCATGGGGACCTGGGATTGAGTCCCGCATCGGGGTCCCTGCATGGAGCCTGCTTCTCCCTCTCCCCATGTCTCTGCCTCTCTCTCTGTGTCTCTCATGAGTAAATGAATTAAAATTTTTTAAAAATAAGAATTTCAATATGAAAATATGTAAACAAATTTTAATTCCAAATTATATCCAGATATTTTACCAGTTTTTAAGAAGGACAATTAAGATAACAATGAACCCAAACATATCTTATATTAATGACTCTGAAATTTTGACTGGGTATAATGGCAGCATACATGATGACACAATTCTCAGCCACAGATAGGATCAAGGATGTCTGAAATGGCAAACACTAAGTATTTGACTCTTCATCTTCCAATGGCTGAGACCATAGGACAGATTTTGGTCAAATACTGAGGCTAAAGCCAAACTTCAGGATAGTTCCACTACAAAAGGCCTTGAGAATTCTCATATGAAGCTCCGTTTCCTCCTCACTAAGGAGCTAGTGCTAACTCTTATAGGACTACAAGTTGTCTTAGAGGATCAGTCTGGATTGGTTGGGATCCCCTTTGCTTTTTTTTTTTCCCTCTAGGTTTGCTCTATGCCAGAAGGTTTGAGGTCAGAAGGAAATTCAGGGCCTTAATTCCTGATGATAAATGGTTCTTAACCTTTAGCAGGAAGACCAATCTCAGTTTTTTTAATTTTATGCTACATTGTATCACTTTGGTTCCAAAGAAATTCTGCTTGTACTCCGTTTCACAAGATCTTTTGTGAACGTTTCCATCAGTTTTTGGCTCTCAACCCTAAACAACTCAGTGATTAAAATTTAGCCTGGATTATTTGAAAAGGAATAGATATTATGGGTTTATTTCATTATCTTTCTATTCTAACTCAGTCTTAAATAAAATTCCTCCCACTTCTCATAGTTATAAAACAAACAAACAAAAAACACCTCTAGGTATATTCCTGGGTACTAGCTGGGGAGCAGGTTTTGGTGAACCATTTGATACCACTAGTACTTTGATTTCAGTTCTTTCAAAAAAGAGCCTAGAACACTTTTGTGTATAACCATGAGGTTAAAAACAATTCTACAAGTTTGGTAATACAGAGTCTTTTCCAGTCTGCATAACCTGTTTATGGTAACTCAGTGTGTTTGGTATAAAGCCTCGGTCTTTTGTATTTCTTCTCACACTTTGTGATCCTCTTCAGGATGGTGGAGGGGTTTATTAAGGGCTGGTTGAATGATCTGGAAATATCAGGAGCCAAGTTGACAATGAGATTTGTGAAATGGGAGGCTCACAAATCCGCATTCATTCTGGATCCTCACTGGTCTCTACTAGAGATGCAGATCTTGTTTGTTCTCTGCATTTGTTACCCCTGAGATAGTTCTCTATGATGGTTTAGAGCATCATGCTGGTTCCTACCACCAGTGGCCATTTGCCAAGACTATTTGTCTAGTATTGGAATTTCCCTACACTGCAATATCTTTGATATTCATTCAATGGTGTTTGTAGAAATTGTTTGAAACTTTCCCATTTTTATAATCCATAATGTTCCTTCATAAGAAATAGAGAACATTAAAGAAATTACTGAAAGCAAATGCTTTTTTCCCCTTCAAGTATTTGTATATAGATGTAACAGTTTCAGAAATTTTTTAAAAATAGAGTTAAAATTTTTGAGAGGTTAGTTTTCAAATACCTACAAAGTTCTGCTGCATTTAAATTTGTGTTTGAAAAAAAAAATTGTGTTTGATATCAGTTCCTTGTAATTGCTGAACATCTGCATGCCTTCATGTTATTAGGGTTCTGTTTTCATTTGGTTCCACCAGAGAAGCAGAATCATCAGGAGATGTATATTAAGAGATTTACTACAAGGAGTTGGTTTATGCAATTGTGAGGGGGTGGTCAGGCAAGTCTGAAATCTGTGGCTCAGGATGTCAGGAAAGGCAGGCTGGAGCTCTGGGCTGAAGTGCTATCTACAGGCTGAATCTCTTCTAAAATCAGGGAAGCCTCAGTACCACTCACTCTTAAAGCCTTTCAACCATTGAATGAGGCTCATCCAGATTATCTAGGGTAATCTCTCTTAATTTAAAGTGAACTGATTATGGACTTTAATGACATTTAGGAAATACCTTCATGAAACAGCTAGATTAATTTTTGGTTGAATAACTAGGGACTTAGCCTAGCCAAGTAACACATCTAGACTGTCTCAGGACCCAAAGGGTTTGTTCCCAGAATTTCTCAATGTTGATCATGATCTAATTTTTATCCTTCATCCCTTTAATCATAGGGGTGCAGTATGCATGGTTACTTGATATTTTTGGTTTTTTAAAAAAGATTTTATTTATTTATTCATGAGACACACACACACACACACACACACACACACACAGAGAGAGAGAGAGAGAGAGAGAGAGAGGGCAGAGACACAGGCAGAGGGAGAAGCAGGCTCCTGCAGGGAGCCTGACTTGGGACTTGATGCCGGGTCTCCAGGTTCAGGCCCTGGGCTGAAGGTGGCGCTAAACTGCTGAGCCACCTGGGCTGCCCTATTTTTGCATATTTAAATGGATTGAGTCTAAACTACAAAGAAGAATCACTATAGTCAGTATATTCTAAGTGTGGGAAATGTGTGTTCATATAACTCATACATAATGGCATTAATGACTTTAAATCTTTACTAGTTCAGACTCTATATCTACCCAGAATCTTTCAAAGATCAATCACTCTTTAAATTCAAGTATAACCAAGAAATCTTGATTTATGCTCAAATAGTTTAAGTGCCATGAACAAGTCACTTACCACTGATTTCCTTCTTCTGCTGAAACTGTAAGTTTTTCTAAAGCATGTGTATAAAAAAAAATTAAAAAAAATAAAGTGTGTGTATGCATTTGTTTGATACTACTGTGAATGTATAATTTCTGTATTAAGTCTACCTCTTTTTTTCCCAATGACCCACTAGAATTACAGTATTTACTTTGCTTCACTATATTATGTTAATGATGTCAGATCAAAGCCTTAATATACATAAAAATTAGAATTTCAGCTATGAAAAATCATTGCTACAGAGAATTGCTATTAGTAAAGAAATTTAACAGTACTTCTGAGCTTGAGTTCTAATAGCAGATATGTAACAACTATTTTCATTTTAATATTAGGAGGGGACATAGATAAGTTTATCAGTTCACTAAAAGGTTGAACATTTCTACCACAGATGATCACTTGACAATTGTTCATAGGCGTTCATCCAGATGAAGTGGAAGAGACTTACTTTAATTTTTCAGAGTATCATAAATGTGAAACCCCAAATGTTAAATCTTTAGAAAGAATGCCCAGGTCCCTGAGAGAATGTCACAGATCACAGAGGGGTCTGTACTTCTACTCAGACTGCCTTGGGTATAGGAAAAATAGAAAGTGACAATATTTCATAGGCCCTGATATGTAATTGAATATTGCTTTGAGTGTGAAATAATTGCCATGAAATTAATCTCATTATCTTCCCTGATTGTCATTGTTCTGGAGGTTCCAAGTGATCAAGCTTTATTTTAGCCAGTAATAATAGTAATTAACTGTAAGGAGTTGGTGAAATTTTAGTCCTTTAGCAGCTGCTACCAGAGTTTCTTATGGAAAGAGTACAGCCCTTATTCTAGTGACTTATATATAAGCTTTGGTGTAAATGCATCCCTCTGGAAATCAGGAGGTACCCAGGCTTTAAAGAAGGAGAAAGAATTACTCAGGAAGAGAAAAGGAAAGAAATGTAATGGTCCCAGAATGGAAGAAGGAAACAATGAAGAGAAGAAGGAAATGGGAAGGGGAGAGAGAAGAGGGAAAGTTGGTAACACTGAGTGTTCACACACTCTACAACTTGTGGCTCCACTAAGGGCAGCAGTGAGGGCACCAAGATCACCAAATACTTTGTGTGCATTTTTGTTTTTTGTTTTCCTGTATATACCATCCATGGGGTAAGTTCCCCTCTGGGCTGTATAGGATGTTACCTTAAGCCACATGCATAGACATAGGAATTGAGGAGCATAGAGGCCTTAGTTAACATCTAGGTCTAATCCTTTCATTTAATTCCCCAGCAAATCTGTGGACTATTACCCCACTTTCTAAGTAGAGCATTTGAGCCTGAGAAATTGATCTCACTGGGAAGTGACAGAGTGGCCTCTACATGCATCTCATCACTAGATTTCCTCTGCTCTTTCCAGCAAAACATTCTGCTTCTTTGTTAGTCAAGACAAGTCTTCTTTAAATAAGCCCTTGTAGTGTTCTCCTCCACCCAGAAGTCAGTGCCTTCTCTTTCAGCGTGATTTGACATTTCTCACGGGGTCTCTACTTTAGGGAATGAAGGTGCTATGTCAAAATGGCATCTTACCAGTGACCTCCTGAGTCTGCAGAACCAGTACATCAACAGAACTCCATTTCATAGGCTCCTTGTGCTACACAAAATGCTTGTTGTTTAAGCAATGAACTTTCTTTATTGAAAGAAGGTTGAAGATTTGAGGGTCAAGCTGTAGGTGAGAATGGGATTATGTTTCCCATAAGAGCTTCAGTGGGGGGAAAGTTTGTGCAAGCCTCTTGGAGAGTTTTGAACGAGTTTCTTCTTTATTGTAGCCTATATCTAGATCACAACTAGCTTTCAAAACAATTCCATGATCCAGAGAGAAAGCCCAAATAAGTACAGAATGGTCAAGATTAGCTTCATTGCAGTCATTCAAATTGTTATTTTAGATTAAGATGCATTTGTTTTGTGTTTCATGTGAGTGTTTCCTCCTAGGAAGAAGATTAGTGTGTGAACTTAGTAAAACAATTAATGAATGTACAGTTATTTAATTTAAAATGGTTTTAAATATGTTTAGAAAAATACTGTAGTTGTATCTATATACTACAAAGTTTGGTTCAAAAGATCTGTCCAGTACTCTGTAGCAAGACTTTACTGATATCATGGCCATATGCTCCATTTGTCATATGCTCTCATTAAGGCATTCATTAAAATGCATATCTGGAGGGCCAGATGTTTCATTTTTATTATATACCATTTTCTTCACATTTACAATCCATGTATGCTTATTTAAGGCTAAATTTTTGTGAATGGTTCTTTACATACCTATGCATATGCTTTGTATCTCTAGCTACATGTTCATAAAGAAGCATATATTCATGCCTTATAAACACATGCAAAAATGAGTATTGAGTATGGAATTTTGAATTTACTCCACCCTATTTTAAAAATACATTCTTTTGTTCAAAAATCAAGCCACAGATGCCAATATATATATATATATATATATATATATATATATATATATATATATATGACAAGTGGTTACTCCTTTCCATTTCTTCCTGCTATTTTTCCTCCTCCTTTGTTCCAAAATATTGCTTGTGAGAGTCTGATGAAAGGAAAGTGCTGTTAAAAGAAGGCATGTAGAGGGGCAGAAAACAAAGATCTTAATTCTTTGTACTCTGGACAATTAGTTTTTGAATCATCAGACTTTTTACCTAAAATATTTTATTATTGATTTGAATTAGAAGTCATTGACCAGTTCCATGTCCCCCAGTCCTTTATTCTTTTAAATGAGTTTAGTAATGACACATGGAGGAAATATGTAGGAAAATTGTGTGTGGCTCAAGGTTGAACAGATAACTTGGTGACATTTTTCCTATACTGAAGGTTTGGAATTTTTAAATTCTAGGAATGAAAGTTTTCCAGCTAATTCAGGAAAAATCTATTTTCTGAAATAGTTTCTGTTGTATTCAAGAGAATGCAGGCTGCTACATGAATATAGAAACCTTTAATATTTGTGATATTCTCCTTTAAATTTCTCTGGGAACAGGCAAGTCACCAAAGACTAAAACACATGCTGAAATTGGTTTCTTGTATTTTTTTGTGATAAAAGAGTAAGTGATACTAGATAAATACATATATTTGTCTTATAAGCTGCTTTAGGTTTTATGGAGGGAGAAAGACATAAGATCCAAAGAAGAAAACAATAGTATTTTTCATTTTCAGTTTTTCAGTTTTTCCTCCAGTTTTCCTCAGTGGAGAACTGTCTAAAACTTCCACTGCAAAACTAGGACTGATCTTTCTCCTTTAAAAAAAAAAAAAAGATTTTTATTTATTAATTTGAGAGAGTGAGACAGAGTGCACATAAGGGGTAGGGAGAGGGTCGAAGGAGAGGAAGAAGCAGACACCCCACTAAGCAAGGAGCCCAACATAGGGCTCGATCCCAAGACCCTGAGATCATGACCTAAACTGAAGGCAGACACTTAACCGCTTAACCGACTGAGCCACCCAGATGCCTCAGGACTGATCTTTCTTAATACTCTACCTCAGATTTTTCCTTAAGTTTTAATAGCTTGACCCAAAAAGTGCCAATTATTTCTTATTTCGTATCCCTATAAGACTATAGCAACACATGTAGTAAAATTAATTAATTCAACACACTTTACCAGTCTAACCAAGTAAATTATTACTCATCCAAGGTGAGTAGGTGAGTAATTCTTCGCAAGACTGTAAATCACCCTGAAATTCCCAGAGTCACATGGCTCAATGGTAAGCAAGATAATCAGTTAGTTTATCAGACTGGCTTTACTGACAAGACCATGCTATTTGTGATGGGACATTCTGTATCATTGTACCATCTTGGAGAGAGAAGCTGCCTTATAACTTAGCTTGGAGAGAGTCTTGTTTTAAGCCCCTTTTAAATGTGCCTTACTTCTTGATTTTGTGGATCAGATCTTTACCAGTTGCTTCTTGATGTAGTTCTATCCACATCATCATTGGAGTGCCTCAGTGCTGATAAAGCACCTGAAAATCCTGAATCTAACACCTTCCTGACACCTACCTTCTTCATAGCACTGGCTATCACCACCTTACATCGCAGGTAAGGTGGAGCTTAGGTAATGAGGTATTAGCAATTGGTGCCTCATTATCTTAAGCCTCTGATGGAGCCCCACCCTCCTTATAAAAGAAGGATGCTGTTATTTTTGCCAGGAGTTAGCTTCAATTTCTCAACTTATTGCACATTTCCACCTGGGTCAAATGCACACACTTGCCATGTTTTCTTATTCATGATTGCTTTATGAGGCTGTTTGGAGAACAGGCTTTGCAGACACAGAGGCCTGGGTTCAAGTCACTGTTCTGACACTCATTAGCTGTGTGACCTAGGAAAGCTATTCACCCTATGTTTCCTCATCTATAGTGCAGGGATTCTAAAATTGTCCTTACAGGTTTATTATAAAGATTAGATTCTGTATGTGATGAGAATCCCATAGCATCTTTTTTTTTTTTTTTTTAAGTAAGCTTTGTGCCCAACGTGGGGCTTGAACTCATGACCCCAAGATTAAGAGTCACATGCTCTACCACCTGAGCCAGCCAGGCACCTCCATCCCATAGCATCTTAATGTAAAAGTCAATTAATGGGGGGCGGAAAAAAAGTAAGTTGTCTCCAATGCTATGGACAAAAACCAGGGTGGAAGTGAAGGAGTAAAATAATGGATCTGGTTGCCATTAAATTTTTTTTAAATTTTATTTATTTATTCATGAGAGACACAGAGAGAGAGAGAGGCAGAGACACAGGCAGAGGGAGAAGCAGGCTCCATACTGGGAGCCCAACGTAGGACTTGATCCCGGGTCCCCAGGAACAGACCTTGGGCTGAAGGTGGCACTAAACCACTGAGCCACCCCAGCTGCCCGCCATTAAATTTCTAAGCCCTTTCACTTCATCATTGACTCAATCCCACATTTGTTTCCCATTCAGGATAGAGGTTTCAGGTCTAAACCACTAACATTTTCTTTTTTTCTTTTTTTTTTTTTTTAAGATTGATTTATTTATTTGAGAGAGAGAGAATTGGGGGAGTGCCGAGGGGGGAAGGAGAGAGAGAATCTCCAGTAGATTTCCCGCTGAGTGTAAAGCCCCACATGGGGCTCAATCTCAAGACCCTGTGATCATGACCTGAACTAAAATCATGAGTTAGACACTTAACTGACTGAACCAGCAGGTGCTCCCCAACCATTAACATTTTCATCTTCCCACAGCATCAGTTTTATCTCCCTCTTTCTCTTTAGAAGAGTTAGGATCTTCCCATTCTGAATCCTTACAATGGCATCCTGAGTTCTTTAGCATTAAAGTCCCTCCCTCTTCAAGTTTTATCTGCTACCACTTCAAACCAGTTTCTTAAGTCTAGTCAGGTCAGAGTTCTCACCATTCTCCAAGGATATAAACTTAATCCCAACTCAGTGTTTGTGTCCTCAAGGGGCTCAGAGTGTAGATGAGGAGAAAGCCTGACTATGACAGAGGCTTATAAGGAGTTGAGTATCTTTATGAACAGAGGTCTATAATGAAACAGATGAAGGGGTGATTAATCCATCCTGGAGTGGGGGCGTGGTGGGTGGAAGGGCTGGGAAAGGCTTCAGAGAGGAAGTAACACTTGAGTCAGTTGCTTAAGAATGAGCACGAATTCGTTTTGGGCTGAGGGAGCAGCATGACGAAGCCTGAAAGTGAATAGTCTTCATCCAAGGCATTGCAGCAGATGGCAGCAGGGATGATTGAGAGTGGAGAGACACACCTAATGGAGCTGGCAAGGGCCACACTGGGAACTTTTCTGTTCTACCAAGAAGCCTAAAAAGAGCAGCCTTCCTTTTCCTGGCTTACTGGTGCAATAATTCCTGTGCACTTATTTTGGCAATGATTTTTCATTTTAATAAATCTCTACAAAAGATTTATGGGCCCCTAGAAAACCAGGGAAAACCCTGAAGTTCTTTTCTTTCCTTCTCAGCTCTTCCCACACAGTAAAGTACACGGGATTGGAGGCAGCATGACACAGAGATGAAAAATATTGATGTGGGAATTATTCCCACCGTCTCCACTTCTAACTGGGTGAACTTAGGCAAGTTATATCCTCTATGAATGTCACTGTCTTCCTCTGAAAATGGGGATAATGCCACTCTACTTTCTATACAATAGCCCTGCTATGATGATTCAGTAAGTGCTTAACAATTGTTTGCTACTCAGTTATTCAATAAGCATTAATTGACCACCTACTATAAGGCAAAATCTATGTTAAATTCCTATTATACAATGATGAGTTAAACAAACATAGGCTTTATAATCTAGCATTATTATTATAATTAATGTAGATCTTTAGTTAATACTATTAAAACAAATTAATGTGTTTCAATAACATCAATATCCTATTCATGGTTGGACCCATTCCCTCTTTCTTTGGTCCTGGAGAGTAGCACTACACGATGATTGACTGCCAGGAGCTGCCACTCCAATGCTTATGGTGCCTGTCAGTTACATGTTTGTGCAGGCTTGGCCAAGCCACCCTTCTAAGTAGGTTCAGTAGGTGAAGTGACTCTAGAGGTGGTCCTAGATAAGACCAACCTTAGGATAACCATGCATGCTCAAAACTAATTCTATGCATGGCTCAATCAAATTTGGGCTGTTTGAACTGTTCTCCAAAACTTGCCATTACTGGAGCTCAGGAAAGCAGAACACTGGAATCCTAGGATTAACTAATTTTTGTGTGAACTATTCCATGGTAAAGCTATATATATATTTTTTGTTTTTACTGTTGGCAAAGTGAGCACACAAGAGCAAACACTACCTAAGCTCTGGTAGATTGTGTTAACTCCTTGTTTGGTAAAGGGATGCACCTGTTGGTCACCAAGAAGTAGAATCACCACCATCAAAGAAAGGGAGTGGAGGCAGATATTATGGTCCAAGACTTGGCTCTCATACTAAAGACAAGCCAGGTTTGCTGGCCTCTGGCAGAAGCACTGGAACACTGAGTAGTATGGCAGGTCACCATGGTTCAGCCATGTAGAATAATTTAACTTCTTAGTATGACCATAGGAATAAAATCTGTTGACAGTTTACTGGTAAATGTATTCATTCATGGATTTTGTATTATTCTATTTTGCTTCTGTTTATTTGCTTTTTTTTTTCGCAATTTAGCTTTTTATAAAACTTTTTTTTTTTTTTTAGTGGCTGTATGTCCTGGATACAGCTTATTTCCATTGCTAAATTGTTCTTTCTTCCCACAAGGGGAACTCCTAAAATATCTGCCAAAGCACCTCAGTCTGTAGTCAGGAATGGGGCACAAAGCTATATTTTTCTCTGTGCAAAACAAAATAAAAAGGAATTCACTGTCTTTAATCTCCTTCCACATGCTCTTCCATTTCCTTTTGGTTGGTCTAATAATCGCTTTCAGTTTTATTCTGATCAGAGATTATGTTTAGTGATTTACATAAGCTGTAGCTTCCAAGGTTGATGTTAGGTAAGGAAGGCCTTTTCTGCAATGAAATTATAAAAGATGCTTTCAAAAGTAAATTTTAAGAGAAGTTTGACAACCTTAAAGAAGATAGTAGAAGCTGATATGGCCAACATAGATGCCAGAATATAGATATTCAGAGTGGGGCAAAATTTGGAGGTCTCATTGTGTATGTACCTCACCTTAAACTACTTTGAGTTAAGTTTTGTGAAAGAATACCCCAGACCCTGAGTAAGTATGTGTGACATTTGGAGTTATGACATTGTGTGCCTTCCAGTATAAAGGGATTTCTTACATATATTAAACACTTAATGTATAGTTTTGAAATTACTTTGAGGAGATAAATCTCCTGGGAAGTCATGGGTTGTAATAAAATACAATATCATCATCAGATAATTAGAGGTAGTGATGAAGGTGTCCAGGCAAGAGAACACCCTGAGAGAGAGACTCCTTAACCAAAGTTAAACAAACAGCAACAGAACAACTCCATGATTACAATGGAAAGATGACAAGAAGCTACTAGGAGAAACCATTTGATACTTTTTTGAGCTGACCTCTCACCTACGTCAGTCACGTGGTGAGTAGGTACTTTTTAAGCTGAAGTAACCTGACTGAATAAATTTGTACACCTGTAATGTCCCTTAGCATGTAGAATCACATCCCCAAAAACCATCTTGACTTCACAAGTGAGTAATATTTATTTGTGAACGAAACCATTTGTGAGTTGTAGACGGTGGCAGATGGCAGGAAAAGGAGGCAGGGAGTAGGAGCTCAAGTCATCTGCAAAGTTTGAGAAAGCCAGAAGAATCTTGGACACTGAATCCCAGGAGTGGCAAAGGAGAGTGTTATCTCCAGAGGCACCTAGTGTCTGAAGAGGATCTTGTCTTTTTAACCTTGTTCAGAAAAAAAAAAAAAAAATTAAAGAGCCAAATTCTAGATATTCGGGATTGGCTGCCTAATGGGGATTAGGCTTGGAAAAATTCATCACAGCAGAGACAGAGCCAAAGTTGAAGTAATGGGCATGTGCCAGCATGGCTCCAGTCAACCCCAGGCTGGCTGCCATCAACACTGCAGTGTCGGTATGGGGACCAGGAAACTGAACCAGCATTTGAACTTAAGCACTGAAGGGATAACTCACATGTTGCTTTTATTGATTTTACAAATAGATCCTGGATCAATCACAGAAAGGTGTGAGGACCAAAGGAGAGTTAGACTAGCATTGGCTCAAATAGCCTCTTCAATATTCAGTTAAATTCAGCAGCAGTTATTGAACATTGATCATTTGAAAGTATTTTGATATAAAATAGTTTATGACCTTAAAGAACTGACAATCTAGTGGAAAAAATAAAAAATGCAAGATCCTAGAGGGAAATATAAACAAAGAACTCTGCTGGATTCAAAGGCAGGAGAGAGGATACCCTAAGGGTATTTCTCAAAAGACATCATGGAAGATGTCAACCTGAGGATGATATTGAGAGGTGGGAGCTTAGAGAGAGATAAGTTTATCCCCGGTAGTAGAGATGGCATGAGCAAGTCAAGGACCAGAAAGCAGAGGTATGTTTGCACATTGTAATACATATAGGTTTGGCAAGCAGTCAAACATTTGTAGTAGATTGTTGAAAAATTGGCTGGAGCCAGATTGTGGAGGCACTGGTATCACAGGGAATAGGTTGTCGTTAAGGTGTTTAAGCAAGGTTACTCCTGGAAACCTTTATGCCAGACTTCTTCACATGTATCCTGAAGAGCCTTTTCCCTTTTCTCCTAATTTACAGTAGATATCTTTTGCTGATTTGGATATTCAAGTGCATTAGACTCCTACTATATCATAAGTCCAGTAATGTCCTGGGTCAGCCTATGTCTTCTTTAATTATAAAAGCCTAAAACAGGGGACATTGGGTGGCTCAGTGTTGAGCATCTGCCTTTGACTCAGGTCATGGTCCCGGGGTCCTGGGATCGAGTCCCACATCAGGCTCCCCGCAGGGAGCCTGCTTCTCCCTCTGCCTGTATCTCTGACTTTCCTTCTCTGTCTCTCATGAATAAATAAATAAAATCTTAAAAAAAAAAAAGTCTAAATAACATAGCTTTCCTGTAATGGACTCATGAACCCTGATCCCCCAAAGAAAGGAATCTACTGTATGTTATTTATGCCACTACAGCCTACCTTTTATTTTCTGCAATTTGTTTAACCTAATAAATTGTAGCAGAAGGCGAGACCTCGGCATAGTTAACTTCTCTTCAAATTAAAGCATTCAACTTAACGGGATCCCTGGGTGGCGCAGCGGTTTAGCGCCTGCCTTTGGCCCAGGGCGCGATCCTGGAGACCCGGGATCGAATCCCACATCGGGCTCCCGGTGCATGGAGCCTGTTTCTCCCTCTGCCTGTGTCTCTGCCTCTCTCGCTCTCTCTGTGTGACTATCATAAATAAATAAAAAAAAAAAAATTTAAAAAAAAAATAAAAAAATAAAATAAAATAAAAAAAAAGCATTCAACTTAACAAGTTGTATAAACTTGTAGATTTTGAAGCAGAAATAGTTTAAGCTAGCTTCCATTTCTTAGATGACTAATTATCTGAAGGCTAATATTGAAAATGCAATTCAACTCTTGCCTGTATGGATACTCCTCTCCTCTTTTACATTCTCCTTTTACCCAGAAGGAGCAAATGTGGGGTAGATTCCTCTTGTAGTAGGGTGTGGTCCGGGCCAGCTTGAACAGCATGTCACTGGTGATGTAGCTTTCCCCAACATGCCAACTGGTCGCGTTCCATCAGAGTTAGAAATCTATAGAGAAAAAAAAAAAAAAGAAATCTATAGAGAGATGACAAGTTCAAAAGGTAAATTATGTAGACTGTGTCAATCCACTAGGATTCTACCAAAAATAAAATTACATCAAGAAAGTGGCAGCATACTTCTCGCTCCATATTCAGTGTGTAGTACTCTTTGTTGACATCTGACTTTGGCATGTCATCCTTAAAAGACAATCCTGCATCACGAACCTGGATGGGCAGGCCTAGTCCAAAAGAAAAGAGGGCTAAAGACTGAGACTTTCTCCATGGGTTGAGATTCAGAGTGTTTCAGCTGAGCTCTGGCCATACTGAGTTAAAACATCTTACTGACAGTTTAAATATTATGAGTCAATGGGCCCAGAGTCTGGAAAATGCCATGTGTCCTGCCTCTGCTACAGCAGGCACTATGTAGAAAAGAAGGCGAGAGAATGTAAGACAAGTCCTACTGGCTTGGCAAGAGTCCCACCTAATTCCTCATGACGTGTCCAATGCAGGTGACACCTCTGGAAGGTGTGGATAGGTAGTTAATTTCATGGAGAGTAGGAGGTGTGGGTTTAGCTTTTTTTTTTTTTTTTTTTCCACAGTAGGGCATTATCTGAATGATATTCATTCTCTCTTGAGGCTGGACTTCATGCAATAAGCAGTAACCTGGATGTTGTTTTAAAATAAGCAAAGCCACTGACAGATCTGGTCTGGGTTCTTGTTTCAGAGGAAGAGTTGGCTGAGAAGTGTTCCTTGGTCAAAGATTAACCTAAAGGAAAAAAATCCAGCAGTAGAAGAACTGTGGGTTTCTTACCCCAGCCCTCAGGAAAGCTATGCCGTGAAAAGGCTTTGGCCCATTGACACAGCAATTTGGACAGGGTACCAATTCTTCTGTGAGGTGGAAGAAAAGAGAAGAATTCTCTTGTTTGTGGTGTTTGGAGGATGGCTTCCCAGTTTCATCAGCTTCGGGTTCTGGTCTGGAAAAATTGGCTAGGTGTCAAAAGGCAGCCGGTAAGTAGAAAAAGGGAAGGAGAGGGGTCCAGGGCCAATACTCCAGGCAATCCTTAAATGTGATGTTAATGAGAGGTAAAGAGAGAAGAGTTTTAAGCCATTTTCTAAAGCAGGATTAAGATATTTAGAAAACATCCCTGTATCTGTCTTATAGCTAATGGGGCAAGTCTAAACAGGCCCCCAAAGCTGCCTTTTGATTTCAGTAAATTAAAAGGGTAAAGCAGGACATGCCCTGGGCGAAGAAAAGGATGCACTTTGTTACTGGAACTAGTGTTGAACTAGTGTTGGAACTAGTGTTGAATTCTAGGTTTCAGGCCAAAATGTTTTCAGAAATTTTCTTAATGAATTTAGTTAAAAATGAGATGAAGAAAAATATCAGATGAAAGGAATAGTAAATGGGGGAAAATGCGTTTGAAAACCCAAAGTGATGAAAGGCCTGTTCAAAAAGTAAGATATAGAACAGAAATAGTTTGATGGTTGTTGATATAGAAGAGCTTCTAAGAAACTTCAGTGCCTAAAAACTACTTACTGGGAATGTCAAACAAGAGTCCATATATGTGCCATGCCTCAAGAATATTATTGAGTCACTTTAACTTCACGGTTACAGTCTGTCTAATCAATTTATTACAACATGTTTTTTGTGCTCTTACATTCATGTTTGCTTTTTAAATTACAAATCTAGCTATTAGATCCTCATCAGATGGGGGTGTAGGGAGATTGAGATAGGAATTGGCTTCTATGAGTTGTCACATACTCAGAAGAATGTTTGAAAACCAGAGAAATTCAGAAAGGCACTCCATATACTTCATTTTAGAGTGGTAATTCCCAGCCTCAAATGAATAATATATATTTTATGCAGATAATGTGTGTCATAGAAACCAACATTTTATCTGTGTACCTTATCTCACTCTGGGTTTCCTGGAAGTGCCTTGACACCTTACTTAAGTATTCTGATATATATATTAAGAAAGGGAAGTAGTGCTCACTCACCTTTGTGAGTGTGGGGTTTGGACATAAAATTTTAAATCATTAATGTTTTTTATTTAAATCATTAGTGTTCCTTTTAATTTGGAAGCAACACAAAAGAAAACCTCCCATAATTATTCTGTGGTAGGTTCTATGTAGAATTCAACAGGAAAAGAGTCTGGGTAGGTGGATGTGGTCAGAAGAGGAGAGTTGGATTCTTGGTTCTGCTTCTTGCGACTGCATGACTTGAATAGCGTACCAGTTTCTGTGAGCACTGGTTTCCCTATTTGCAAAATGGGCCCAGGTTTTACCATATCTATCTCATACTGTGGTAAGAACCAGATGTGCCAAGGTATTTCAGAGTGCTTTACAAATGGTGAGACACTTGGCAGATTATAGGGGGACTTGGAGTAATGTGTGTGTGTGTGTCATATTTTATTCAAAGTACCAGTGAAAAGAAATCCAGGAGAAGGGATTGTGGGAGAGAGGAAGAAATTTATATACAGCACAGTCTTAAGTGATGAAAACTCACTAGTTAAAAATAAAAGCATGGAGGAACTGAAAACTTAACATCTGTTATTGACGATAAACTTGAATACTGGCGTGATGTATTTTTCCTTACAACTTCATTTTACCTAAAAATTAAAAAAAAAATTAAAAACCCTCAGGTGAATATATTTTTTCCCATTGAGAAATTTTATCTTTAGAAACTTTAATAAATTCTTTCCTTATCTGTAAAGTAGCTAGTATATCAATTTTCTGCTTTAGAGTTTTTCTTCATTTTAGTCAATTTCTGCTAGATATGGCATATTTAAGGAGATGGAATTTAGGCATGCTAAAACATTTTCACCGTGATACCTTGTCTTATTCCTATGTAGTCAAAATCCCTAAAAAGCCCCTGCTCATTATATTTTTGCCCAAGGAAAGAGAATACATGATCTGTTAGTTCATTTGAGGACTTCAGAGGACTCCGATCTTAAGGCTACCTTGAGTCCCAGGACAGGTTAAGTATTGATTGCAGGAAATGAAATCAGAAATAGTTTTGAATTTGGGGAAATATAGAAGGGTCACTTGAATCCATTATGACCAACTAGAGGGACATAAGAGATCTTTAGAAAATGGTGGTGCCCAAAGGAGAAGGAAGGACACTTCTAGGTGGAGGGCAAGAGGGCAAAGTTGGTTCAGGTCAGCCCTATTTCCTGCTCTTGGAAAGAAGACTTGAGAACACATGTGGAAAGGATGTACATGTGATAGTGTTAACAGGGAAGGATGAGACAATCAAGAGGTTGGAAAGTTAGGATTAAAGACAGTAAAAGGAGGTGAAATGAAAAAAGAAATTGTGAAAAGAGAAAATATAAACAAATTAAAAGAGAATGCTAAAAGAAAAGGGATATATATTGAGAAGAGAATATAGTCTATATGTAGGGACTGGACTCTGTCATCCATCAAGCAATTATTTAAAGTATTTAAATTATTATTTAAAATGCAAGTATTTTTATTTCTCTTGTAAACTTTCTCAATATGATACTTTAAAAATGTAGTTTTTTACCTAGGAATGTAGAAATGAAGTTGTGTGACACTGGAAATATACAGTCTTTAGTGAATGTTAAAGAATAATCACTACCTGGAATCCCTGGGTGGCTCAGTGGTTTGGCGCCTGCCTTGGGGCACAGGGTGTGATCCTGGAGACCCGGGATCAAGTCCCGCATCGGGCTCCATGCATGGAGTCTGCTTTTCTTCTGCCTGTGTCTCTTCCTCTTTCTCTCTCTCTCTCTCTCTCTGTGTCTTTCATGAGCAAATAAATAATCTTAAAAAAAAAAAAAGAGAGAATAATCACTACCAAGACATCCTCCTCCATGTGTTTTCAAGAGATTCTGTCACAAAGCAAAATGATGGGAAGGATAGTTTCTAAAGGAAGAAGTTAGAAATCTACTAGTGGAGAAACAAATGACATATAAGAAAAGAAAAACATGAAAAACAAATATATAGTAAAATAATTAGAGTGGGAATTACTGAGGAAATACATTATAAAAATATATACTAGAATACGAACTGAGAAAAGTATCTCAAACACCCATATAATATAAGAAATTGAGACGTTGCAATAAGCTAAATGTTGAATTTGGCTACAAAAAAAGTAAGGCAGGATCTTTAATTTTGGAGGTGACCTCCCTCAAAATTGTTCTGAGAGTAAATATTTCTCTTTCTCTCCTTTTTTATAAAACCGAATATCAGATTTATGAAATATTTGGTATTATTTAACTGCCTTAATTTTATTGGGCCCCAGAGAGCGTAAGGGAATTGTCCAAGGTCACACAATGAGTTTAAGAACACAAAATCAGATTTCCCCCCAAATGATTCTATTATTTTCACTACCTTTTGCTGTTTCCCTATAGCCACTGAGGCCACTGAGTTGAGTTTCCTTTTCCAACATTCTCGGATCCCTACTCAGAGTTCAGCTCACCAGTGAAGAGATCATATTTACTAAGGAGGCCTTAGATATTGCTGATTTTTAGTATTAGTGGCTACATCAATTCTCAATGATATAGAAAAAAAAAAGAATGCTACAGGAGTGTGAAAAAAATACATTAAGCACCAACAGAAATGGTAGGTAATACAGAAAATCAATTAGATGCAGTGGCTACCCTGCTGGGCTTGTAATTTAACTCTAGAAATAATGCAGAAATGAAGAAAAATTCCACTGGAGATGGTTAGCAACAGGGAGGCTTACCTAATGAGAGGCTAGTTAATGATAGGAAACTGAGTCCTAGCACAGCAGATTCTGCAGAATGAAAGACTAGATAGTGCAAGATCAGAGTTTATCTTTCATTAAGAGGATGAATTCTAAATAGGCATATCAAAGAATGACTTTAAATCTCTATAGAAGTGGAATCTAATTCCAGACTCACAACAGAAGAAGGAAAATTACCTTGAGCTGTTTATGTTAATCTCACTGTTTGGCTAGTGGAACACACTTTAGCTCAGTTGGTAATAGTACCAGTTTTTCTATCACAGACATTCCCACAACTTGACTGATTTCTAATACTTTGTTTTTTGTTTAATTTTTTTAAAGATTTTATTTATGCATTTGAGAGAGTGAGTGCAAGTGTTCACATGAGTGGGGAGAGGGGCGAGAGGGAGAGGGAGAGAGAGAGAGAAACAGAATCCTAGCTGAGTTGCCCAGGCGCCCCTGATTTCTAACCCTTTGGATAGAGTTTGACACTTCCTACCCAACCCCCACCTTGCTCATGTAACATCCTCCCACAGTGTTGAGAAAAAGAGGAAGTCCTAGCTTCAAAATTTTGGAGAAGGTTGATTTATGTATTAAAATAATGTTTTTGATTAAAGCAATTTAGGATTAAGCTGTAACCTCAAATTTAATTCTAAATTGGATTAAAATAAACTAGGTCCTGAACAATTCAGGCAACTACTGGATCAAATGTCCCAGGCCCATTTACCTCTTCCACATCTATACTGTTTATTCCCTTAACCCCTTTTAATTGTTCACAAAAAAAATTTAGATCTACCTGTTGATGTTGGGACCTGGCACATAGCAGACATGCACATTTTGTTAGTTTAGTCAAACAATAAAAACCAAATGAGGGGAGCCTGTGTGGCTCGTTGATTAAGCATCCAACTCTTGATTTTGGCTCAGGTCATGATCTCACAGTTGTGAGACTGCGCCCCCACCCCAGTGGGGCTCTGCACTGAGCCTGCTTAAGATTCTCTTTCTCCTTCTCCCTCTGTCCCCCATTCCTAACTCACATACTCTGTCTCTCTCTCAAAGAAACAAAAAAATGAGATGAAGATGTTTTAGAAATGAGAGCAATCAAGAAATAAATTAGCTTGAAGTCCAATAAAAAGTTTTGTTTTAATATGCATCATTGAAAATTTACCAATTTCCAAAATGTATTATAATCTGTAAGTATAGATTTCAGAAAATGTCCTTGATCCCAGTTTTTAGATGAGTCATTTCTATGGATGGCAGTGTTCAGTAGCAGAAAGCCCAATTAACTGAGAGCTCTGTCACTTTTATTTCCTTGTTTTGGGGATAGAACTAAGGTTTATTCCAGTTCTAAAAAAACCAGCCTCTTACTTCGAATGTGAACCCTGGAATACTCTTGTAACCACCAAGTATCAGTCATCCTTGATATATGGGACAATCCAAAAGGAAAAGAACAAAAGAAGGAAGAAACCAGGGATGCCTGGGTGGTGCAGCGGTTTGGCGCCTGCCTTTGGCCCAGGGCGCCATCCTGGAGACCCGGGATCGAATCCCACATCGGGCTCCCAGTGCATGGAGCCTGCTTCTCCCTCTGCCTGTGTCTCTGTGCCTCTCTCTCTCTCTGTGTGACTATCATAAATAAATAAAAATTTAAAAAAAATTTAAAAAAATTTAAAAAAAAGAAGGAAGAAACCATATACTTTATACATGGAAATTTGAGCAATTTTTACTTTGAAGTGTGTAATAAAAAGTTATGATTCTAGGGGTGCCTGGGTGGTACAGTCAGTTGAGCATCTGGCTCTTGGTTTTGGCTCAGATCTTGGTCTTAGGGTCCTGGGATGAGCCCCAGCTCAGGTGCTGTGGGGAAGTCTGCTTGAGATTCTCTCTCTCTCTCTTTCTCTCCACCCCCTGCCTCTTCCACTTGTATTATCTCATTCTCTCTCTCTCTAAAAGAAATAAATCCATTTTTTAAAGTTATAGTTCTATGTTACATGATAACCTTTAAATGATTTGCAGTGCTCATATACATTGAACTAATAGAAGTATGGCATTGTGATCAAAGAGAGCTAGTAGTATATCCTATAGTGGTTTGACTACACAGTTTAGTGATTAACTATGCAGGTCCTGAAGCCAGGCTTCTTGGGTTCAAATACCAGCTCTACCATTTAGTGGTTTATGGAATGAAGGCTTAGTTATCTCTTTAAGATTCTGATTTCCCATCTGCAGGAGGAAATATTAAATGGGATAATGCATGTAAGTATTTAACATAGCATCTTTTACATTCTAAGCAGTCAATAAATATTAGCTATTATCATTTGGAGTATTATACTGAATTGATACTAATTATAAAACCACTTGACAAGAATTCATCCTGAGGAAGATATTTTGAAATCATATTTAACAGAAAGTTGTGGAAGGAACTGACATTGGTCATGTCAGAGAACTGACATCTCCTCTCCAAGAGGAGAGGGGACTCTGTCTACAAATACTTGCTGATTTCTCATGTAGAAAAAGGGGCCAAACTAAGATGAATGAGTGGTAGTTTCAGGAAGAAAGATATCATCTTGACATGAGAAAAAAAATCAGACAATATGCATTGTCCAATAACGAAGTCTCTTGAAAGAGTGAACTTTTAGTCACTAGAAGCATTCAGGTAGAGGCTGAATAACCATATGGCAAAGATGTTTACCCTAACTTTTGATATACCAGTCATTCTGGACTTATTTCTTTTCCCAGAATATTCCACCCTCTTTCCCATCTGTGGGTCTTCACCCATATGTTTCCTCTGCTTGAAAGACTCCCACTTCTTTCTCACATTTCATCCAACATACATATCTTTTCTTCTGCTTGACCCTTTTTCATCTTTTAGGTTTTAGTCTCAGCTCCCCTTGCTTTATCTTCCTTTTGCACTCTACTTCCTTTATCTTAGCATCATCTGTTACATTTGGTTATAAATTTTTTAATGTTTTCCTTCCTTAAAAGACCTATTTTTTTCATTGCTCTATCCTCAGTGCCTGGTACCCACTGGTGCGTAAATTTTTCTATTGTATTATGAATGTAAGACTCTCTAAGACTATGATTCCATGGAAAGGAATAGAGAATCTTCATCTCAAGCATTTTATTTTTGATTTTCAGAGTTAGGCAAAAGAATTCCCATTGCAATTTGGAAATTGTACTGATATTCAGTATCATTCATTTTAGACACAACCAACTTCAAACCACCCTAGTGCAAGAGACACAAACACAAATATCTATACAGGAAAGAAAGTAATATCACTGTGTGAAGTGGGCCAAGCATAAGACAGTAGGGAATGGTGACATTTATGATGAAGACTGGAGCATGGATGCCTTATTTAAAAGCATTCAAATAGTAGTAGTTTCCTCAAGTTTTAAATATATGGTAACACATTCATTTAAAGTTCACCTGTATCTTATTTTCTTATTTACTTCCAGTGAAAATGATTTTTAAGACTAATAAAAATGGTGGACACAAATAGAATCAGATGGACCAGCAGTAATTAGAATAAAAGGTTCTGACAAAGTAATGGTGTATGAATTACCTAAAGCTGAAATTATGTGCCGTGCTCATAATTTCAGATTTTTCAGAAAATTATATTTGAGAGGTTTTCAAAGATTCAAAACAATAGTTCTTAGCAAATGCAGAGGCAAATGTTACTATGAAATTCAGTTAGTTAATAGGTAATACAGATGAGCTCTAAATGAAAATTTTGGAGTGAATTTATATTTGGTTCATTCAAGGTATTTCTTAAGGTTTAAACTTGAGATTTTGAGTGAATGGCTTTGCTGACTTTAATGTCATTGAAATGTATCCTGCCATCACCATTAATTTCCCAAAACTTGTCCCATGTGTGCAATAAGATAGAATTCCCAGATATGAAACATGTTTGTTTTTTGTCTCTCTTCTTGGCTCTTCATCTTTTCTCTTTTGCTATCTTTTAAAAATTGGCTCTGGATTTTTAAAAAGAATTTAAAAAGAATAATTTCTAAATTTTACATTTTGAAACAATTTCAAATTTAAAGAAAAGTTGCAAGAACAGTGCAAATAACTTTATTTCTAGAGCCAGTTGCGATTGGATATTTTAGTGTGACTATTTTACAAACAAGGACATTCACCTATATAACCCAATTTCACCATCAGTTCTTTAGATGCAATTCAAGCTTCATCAGTTGTCCCAACCATGCCTTTTATAACAAAAGATTCTAGTTCAGAATCACGTTCTGCATCCAGTTTTCATGTCTCTGGTCTTGCCTTTCCAACAGTTTGTTAGTCTTTCCTTGACTTTCGTGACCCTCACACATTTTGAGCATTTAAGACTAGTTGTTTTGTAGAGTATCTGTTGTTTCCTTACTTTTAGACTCTGGTTATTTATCTTTGGCAAGAATGCTGCAAAGATGGTGCTGTGTTCTTACACCATTGCTTTGCATCAGGAGGTGCACAATGTCAATTTGTCCCATTTTGGGGGGAAACTATTTTGGCACTACGTACATATTCCCATTCCTCATTAAACTTTTAATTTATATATTTGTTTGCTTATGTGTTTATGCCAAATAAATTCCCAGATTCCTAGTTTATTCAGTTAGATGTGATTTTTATTGTCATAATATTTTTAATGTTTAAATTTGACCAGTGAGTCAAATTTGATGCTTGAGTTTGATAGGCTGGTGTCTTTATGCATTTTGGAAACCAGGAGTTCATACCCATGTCTTTAGTTCCAACCCAACGCTATACCATTCTCATTTTCCTGTTTTTCATATTAATAATGCCCTGGATGGATAGTAAGAAACCTGGCTCCTCTTCTGGATAATGTGTTTACTTTTTGGTATACCTTCCTACATGAAACTAATCATCTGCTTCTCACATTGAAGACCCCCTCCTTACCCAGCCTGGGTTTTGCCCACCCAGGTCTGACTGTTGCACTATGCATTTCTTCTTCACCTTGCTAGGGACCCACCTTCTTCCCTCTGTTACTGTTGTGCCCTTGGTCCTAGTGTGGACTAGCCCTCCTGGGCCTCACTGAAAGGCTTTTCAGCCACTGAATTGTTCCAGAAAAAAAAAGGGAAGAGGAAGAGAACAGAATGGGGCATCTCAATGGAAAATAAACCCTGGAGAAATAAAAGGAGACAAATGCCATAATCCACTAAGGAATTTTAAATTACTCAGTGTGCATATGCTTTTAGATGTCAAGAATGTGGGGTAGAGGGTGGAATGTAAATGATGTATAGAGGCAAATATGAGATCATTAAAATATTAGCATAAATATGAAACTTTTAAAAACTGCTTTTCCTTTAGTTTTCAAGTAGTCCAATATCTATATGTATAAAAATCAATATATCAGCCCTTTCTCCAAAGAAACAAAATGAGCCATGGCTCATTGGTTTACTACTTGGATACTTGACACTGCATTTGCTTCTAGGTTGTTTATGATAATATTTCGAATGGTGTTGGGAGCAATCCTGCTGCTATGAAAATTTAAATTTTGTTTATTTCTTGCTTTTGTGATTAACTTGTCAACCTTAACATTCCCTAGATCACAGTGTGGAGGGCTTTGTGTTTATTATTATAAACACATTATTTCTGATATACTTTCTACTTTCTATAAAGCATTATTTTTCCTCAAAGTAGGATGAAATTTTAAAAAATTTAGCCTACGTATCTTAATATTCAGATCCTCATCCCCTGCTCTGCCTCCCAACTGGGTATGTGACTTTGGGTAAGTTCATGGACAAAGCTGTGACAAACTCTGCACCCCAGAGAACAAAAAAGAAAGTTGGATCAGATCAAGGCTTCTTAGCTTCTTCTGTGCCATGGATGTCTTTCACATCCTGCTGAGGCCTATGGCCCTTCTAAGAATAGTGTTTTTAAATCAATAAAATAAATAGAATTACAAATAAAACCAATTATATTGAAATTCAGTTCTTAAGGTATTAAAAAGCAAATTTATGATATGGTAGTATGTGTTTCTTTATTATAGCACTAAATAAATAACTAAATAAATATGATAATTCTATAACTACTATAATTTTTAATGTCACCATGAGTAGAAACAAAACTTTGAGGTATCTGCAACATTAATGTGATTTGCAAAGTCACAAGTACTTCTAATAATGTGATTTGTTGCCTATATTTATCATTAATGGAAATGGTTAATTTCAATCAAAAGGTAGAGGGAATAAAAATCTAATTTTCTTTTTCTTATCAAAGTTTACAAAAGCCTTGAATAGGCTTTAGATAATGTTAAAGGAACTTCCCAGTAAAAATATTCTAGGACTTTATAAACAATCCTGCTAGTTAGGTAAGGCGGCATACATTTAGAACTGCCCTACTACAAGTGTGGTTCATGGACAGCAGCCACAGCATCATCCACCTGCAGCTTGTAGGAATGCAGAATCTCTACCCCACCTCAGATCTTCTGAATCTGAGTCTACATGTTTACAAGATCCGTAGGTGATTTGTTGTGCATATTAATACTTGAGAAGCACTCCTACAGATTAAGCTGTTCAGCCTGTCTGGGAATTTTTCAGCTATGATCAAACCAAGTACCCTAGGATTTCTTAGATCTACAGTTAACTTCTTCCATTTGCTAAAAACTTGCCCTTAAACCTGCAGTCCAGGAAGCTGGTGATAGGCCTTTCAGCTGTATACACACAGTGGAGATTTTCAGTTACCTAAGGATCAATAATTGAATAGGTCTAGATTGTTTTGGAGATTCAAAGAGCCCCAGGCAGTAGTTTGAGATTTGTCAGAAGCAAATTGTCTCTGAAGTGGTGGAGAGTGGGGGAGGAGTGGTAACAAGTCTGCATAACCAGACAGAAACATAGTTCCAAGTTGAACTCTATTAAGTATAGGTGAAGCAGGAGAGGGAAGCAGGAAAGGGAGGTTCTTGCCTCGTGGAGTCGAAGAATCTTGAGGACAAAGGAGAATGAGCAAAACGATGGAATTTTATTAAGCAAGGATACAGGAAAAGCTCTCAGGAGTTGAGAAGGGTCCTGACCAGGTTGCCAACGTGGGACTCCACCAATAGTTTTTATTTAGAACTTACCAGGGAGCTTGTGGCCTTAATATTCTTGTGACATCTTAGTTTTAGTGAGGACCAGGGATAACATCTTTAATGACTTCTTTGGGGTCTGGTCATTCTTTGTGGTACCAATGTGACTGCCATAAAAAGACACCACCTCTGATGAACAGGGCAAGGTGGTCTGGTTTGTTCCCTTATCTCTGGTTTCATTGAGCCTCAACGTTTTTGGAATTTTTGGTGAGCCTAGTCCCATAGTCCCCTACCTATCCCTCCCTGCCTAACCCCACTTGTCCCTTACTCATTGGTAGGGTTTATTCTTTAGGGTTTGGCTTGAGAACTATAACTATTTGCATGTCACAGTTGATATTTTTGCAAATATGTGTTTTTTACTGCTCTGAAACCAGTTTTATACATACGCAAAATATTAAGTCACATTTTACAAACTGAATCATGTCTACCAACTGAAGTGTCTTATAGTGAAATCCTCTAATAGAAATTTTGATGCAGTGTTTGGTTTATTGAACGTCTGTTTTGTACCAGTGGAAATTCAGAAATGAAGAAGACACTGTTCCTGCCATAAAAGAGTTGCCAATTTGTTGTAACCCAAGCAAAAAAAAATAAAATAAATTAAAAAAATAAAATAAAAAAATAAAAAAAATCTACCTATTGTAGATAGGTAGATATAGATAGATAATAAGAATATAAGTTCTATGATAAAAGCAGATACAAGATACTATTTATAGTAGCATGAGGGGTTACACATAACTTTAAGTTCCCGTTTACTCATTGACTTATTCATTTGTTTACTAATGTTTATTGAGCCATTATCCAATGTCACAAACTATCTTTATGGCTGACTGCAGAATGCTGACAATGGGAAGTGGTAAGATAAGTCTAGGTTGAAGTTATTTTGGGTTTTGTATGCCCTGTTTAGAATGTTGAACCTTATCCAACAAGCAACTAAGAGATTTTTTAAGTATGGAAATTACCGATGAGATTTGAATTTTAAGATCATCACTCTTGGGACAGTCATGAGAGGTGACTATAAAAGGGGGCTTCAGAAGCTCATTTTAAGGAAAAAGCATTCTTGTGTTCACCTCAAGGTCTCTTATAGTTTTTTGTTTTTTTTTGGTCTCTTATAGTTTTAAAAATCTCTCGTTCCTTTATAATTAATAGTATTTATAAGCAAATATCTGATTTGTGTTTGAATTTTATAAGATGTTGTACTTCTTGTCAAATTTTTGGTTCAACAATACAATTAACGTTTTTTCCTATCATTATTTTGCAGCTTTGGACACTTGTCTTGATTTTATGGCCAGTCATTATTTTCATAATTTTGGCTATTACCCGGACCAAATTTCCTCCAAGAGCAAAACCAACTTGTAAGTAAATGAGATTTATTTGTTTCCCTAATTGTGTAATTCTTTAAAAAAAAAAAAAAAAACTATAAGAGAGAGAGATACAGAATGCGTGCACTCGTGTGCCCAGTGGGGAGGGGCAGAGGGAGAGAGAATCTGGAGCAAACTCCTTGCTGAGCACAAGTCCCAGATGGGGCTCAATCTCATGACCCTGAGATCATAATCTTAGCCAAAAACCAAGAGTTGGATGTTAAACCAACCGTGCCAACCAGGGCCCCTAATTTGGGAATCTAGTTAAAATTTATTTTAATACCACCTTAGTGTTTTATTGTAAACTTTTTAATAATGTTTCCACCTGGAAGTCTGTATAAATAGCCTGTTTTTTTCTCCATTTTTTGAATTGCTTAGAAAGGGGAGCCTGTAATATTTATCTAAAAAACTATGAAGCATGTAGGAGAATATATTTTAATTTTTACAAAATTTTGACTCATTTATTATTCACCTCATAAAGCTCATCATGCTATGTACAACACAAACAAGTAGCAATCTCAAGTTAGGTCATCCATTACTTTTATATTGTAGCAGAAACCATAGACTGGTATTTAATCAACTGAACAAATGAAATGCAGAGTACCATACAGATCTCTCTTCCAGACTTGTATGAGTGGTGCAAATGTATCAACATATTTAATTTGAAAGAACATTGTTTTCCAGTTATTGCTATTTTAGCCACATTATTTAGTCATCACCAAGTTGAAAAATGGGCAGAAGGCCACCTCAGGCCTTTATTTTCTTTTGGATCCAGAATGGAGATGCAGGAAAGACTCAGAAAAGTCCTCAAAACTGAGAGAGATGAGCTTTTTAACCCCAATGATCTGACCAGTGTTGTTTTTGCTTTTGTTCTTAAACTTTGGGGGTACTTTTCTTGGTAGAAGAGTGAAGATTGGGTGAGATACTTGATGTTTCACAAAGCAGCCATCTCCTAAAAATCTGCTTGTACACCAAATTTCTGAAAATCAAATTGTATTTCAGATAACTTATGGTAATTTTCTTTGTAAAAGAAAACTATGCTGAATTATTTGTAAAGAGAAGAATGAGCTAGTGTCTTTAAAAATAAGTGTTTTTTCAATCACCCAGTCCCAAGAAGTAAGATGACAGCAGTGGTGGAATCTTGATTCATACACAATAGAATAATTTGGAGAGAACATCATTTCAATTAGTGTATTTAAACTCTTGGTACTAGAATAAATAATTCCTTACATTTGAAAAGCATTTTGCCATTTCTAAAGGACTTTTGCTCAAGTTATTATGCAGAGTTGTTGATGAGATTTTATTAGGCTGTTGATAAAAGCAGCATAATTTTGTTCTCTTCATATTGTATGTATATTAGTTCTTTATAACAGATTAAGTCCATTCTATATTGTTGAAATGTATGTATTCTTGCCTATCTTAAGTAGCATGGACTTTAGAAATAATACATTTAGCATATAAGGACAAACACTCTTTGAATAACTCTGGTTTAAGATGTTAATTATCAATTTACTAATGATAGTGACAAAAGGAGTTTATTAGCTTCTTTCAACAATTTATTTCTATAAATTTCTTGTTTATAAGGACGTTATTGATGTTATAAGTTTCTCTTACAAAACTTGTAAGACAGAAATATAAGGTGTGTGAGTGAATAGTCTTAATTGGTGCTACCTGATGGGATTTAGAGATTCATAGAGAAAAAAATGAAAAGCTCTTAGAGTTCCACTAAATTATGAAGAAAAAAATTGGAAAAACCATGTGATGAGTGCGTCAGAGACCTAATCTTTAAAAGGTTCTTCAAAAATATAACATCCCGAAGGAAATGAATAACCACTTCTTACTATGGACTTATGATCATATGCTAATAATAATTAGTTATCAGGTAGTTGTCTTTATGTTTGTGGGTAGGAGAGAACCAAATTATAGGGAAGCTCAAACATTGGAAATATTTTTGCTAGTCTCTCAGGCCTTATAAGACTCAGTTAAAAAATACTTTATTGTTTTTATTAGAACTTTTTGAGAACTATTAGAGGGAAGGTTCCCTGTCACCTCACAGAGGAGAACATTGGGACCCAGGGAGATTGTATTTTGCTAAAATTCAATCATGTGGGATAGGAGCAAAAGATTTTGGAAGCTACCTTTACGTTGTTTTTGAGATTTGTCTTATATTTTACCCACTTACACAAAAAGCCAAAATACAACTTGTGTCCAAAATGTCAACTCCCCCTATAATCAATAGAGTATAAAATGTGATTTTATAATTGAAGGTGCTATCTGTACAGCAAATTAAATAATCTAAAACTAGTGTAAACACAGTTACTTTTTTCACCCTTATGGTAGAGAGGGAATAACTCCAAAATGAAAATTTGGATTCAGGAATTTTTATTCTTTTTTAAAATCATTTTTGTGTTTCTTTGTTTTTCTTATCTATTTACAGTGAAAGATTAAAGTGAGTTCATAATAACAAATGATAAAAATAAATATTTCTTGATCCCACATGTGCCAGACACTTAGGGAGGTAATGGCAGTGTTATTCAGTTGACAGGGAGAAAACAAATGCGCAGAGAGATTAAGTAACTTGCCCAAGATTGCACAGTTAATAAGTGGTAGTATCAGGATTTGAACCCAGGCAGTCTAGCTCCAGACTCTAGTTTTAAGCACATGGACTCACATCTCTTAACATCTAGGAGTCAGTACTAATTTCTTATGCTGCATTATTTGGGTTTCACAAAAGTAGACTAAAAGTTAGAAATTAGGAATATAAACACCCCATCTCTGTCTCTACCATGAAATCAAGAAATATGAGGGAAAGGTGCATGCTGATGTATGAATCAGAGTTATCCTAAATATTAGTATTCAGTGGAGAATGCTGCCTCTCTCCGACTAATTCTGTGTGAATCATTGTAGTTGTATCGTGGAAATCAGGTCCCGTTTAACAGAGTTAAAAATCCTTTCTGCGCTACAGTGACTGCTTCAGTGCCAGTTGGGCAACAGAGAAATGAAAAAGAAACTCCAGGCTACACCCCAGCTGAAACCCAGCTATGGTGAGAACAGGAGT